>NC_140961.1:156264460-156349460 GCF_056783735.1 Eptatretus burgeri
ATGTGGGTGGAGCTTGTGTGGGAGGGGTTTATGTGGGCAGGGTTTCTGAGGGTGGGGCTTGTGTGGGCCGGGTTTATGTGGGAGGGGTGAATGTAGATGAGGCTTATGTGGATGAGGTTTGTGTGGAGAGATGGGTGGATGGGTGGAGCTTGTGTGGATGGGTGGATAATTTTTAATTAAATAAACATGTAGTGTGTGGGGAACTAATTAACGAATCACTAATTATGTGAATATGATGAATATGGGTGGAGCTTGTGTGGGGTTTGTGTGTGTGGAGCGTGTGTGGGGTGGGGATTTTGTGTGGAGCTTGTGGGGGCTTTGTGTGTGGTGGGGTTTGTGTGGGGTTTGTGTGGGGTGGCGTTTGTGTGGAGCTTGTGTGGGGTGGGGTTTATGTGGGTGGGTTTTGTGTGGGCGGAGTCAAAAAGGGGCGGAGTCAAAAAATTTCAATTTATCTTTGTCTTTTGTAATTCCTGTGAATAAAATGAACCTAAAATCTCTTCCCCTTCCAAATCATATATCTTATAAGTCCAAGGAACCATATCTATTACATCAACAATTTTAAAAAGTTCGTTCGTCCATCGTTTAATATAACCCTTTTCAAAATGAGATTTCCACCTATATATTCTTACGATATCACCAACTTTGAACTTAGGTTTTCTGACATTAATCTCTTTTTCATATTTTAATTTTGTAAATGTTTCTGATGGTTTCATATTTGTTGATGTGTGAATCGTGTCATTATACTTATCCACAATATCCTGAATAAAAGATGACCATTGTTGTGAACCGAGTTGTGTGAATTTTTTATATAGTCTCTCTTTTAAGGTACGATTAAAACGTTCAACAACAACTGCCTTCCCTTCATTAAAGGTACTGTATAATGTAATAGTTATTTTTTAGAAAATTCATAAATGTCTTGTTATAAAACTCTCTACCCTCATCAGTCCACAATTTTTTAGGTTTTCTCTTACTTTTATTAAATATCTGTTGAAAGGCTAACATAAGAGTATTACCTGTTTTGTTTTTTAATGGTACAACCCATGCGTATCTTCTCCTCAAATCAATAACGGTTAAAGCATACTTGTACCCCTTATCATTATTGAGTTCAATCAAATCAGCAGACCAGATATAATCTACTTCCTTGGAATAAACTTTCCCTCTCTGAAACTTTGTGAACATTGGTTTATGTAATTCATCAGCTAATTGCTCTTCAGTCTTAATGACATCATTAGAGCCTATAAGTTTTTTGAATTTTCCCAGTCCAAGTTTCAATTTAGCACTGATCATCTTCTTCACAATGAACCGATCAACTTTTTGTCTCAAGGTTGGATTTTGTATCAGAGACAAATTATACAACATTTCTCTCTCGGCTTCATGCTTTTCTTCCAACGTTGTGGTATTCCCATAATCAATATCGTGTCTCATGCACACTTCATCAACTCTATTGATGGGTTTACTCTACGATTTAGGATTGTCTGCGTCATCTAATCTTTTATCCAAGTTTGTGCCTGGACCACAGAAAGAATACCCTGGAAGATGTAATTCCCTTGGTATTCCAGTAGTTGTAAATTTACTTCCTGATAAAAACTTTTGTATATCTCCTCCTCGTTTGTGTTTGGAGATAAATTGATTTTTTTTTGAACCACACACCGAATATATACCTTTTTGTATAACCCTGTTATTTTTACTTTTAATATTTGAAATATTTTTGTATTAGTTTTCTTTTTACATTTGAGACCATAACTCATTTATTTATGTGAAAAATTCCTGCAGAGTGCAAAAACCTTTTTAGTTTCCAACATGCGCATTTGAATCTTAATTTTTAAAACATAAAGAATCCTTAGAAATGCCTTCACTCTCTCCTCCATTTATTTAAGAAAAAAAATGAAAAACTTGAATTCAAATGAATAGCTTGTCGATGTCAATAGTCTTGTCGAAAATATTTCAAATAGACTTGTCAATTCTTTGTTTTCCTCCTCCGTGGGTTGAGTTATTTTCTGTAATACCACCAATCTTTTTTAATCTCACTGGTTTCCATATTTTGATATTTATTTTGTCTCGCTCTTTCCTCCCTCTCCTTCTCTCTCTCCTCCCTCTCCTTCTCTCTCTTCTCCTTTTCCTCCTTCTCTTTTTTCTCCCTCTCCTCCTTCTCTCTCTTATCTTTTTCCTCCTTCTCTTTCTTCTCCCTCTCCTCCTTCTCTCTCTTCTCCTTTTTCTCCTCTTTCCTCTCTTCTTCAACTCCTTCCTCATTCCTTATTATCCTTGAATCGCTTACACCCCATAGAATATCATACATATATTCATCAGGATTTCTTGTTATTCCTGTATCCAAAATAATTTTTTTTTTACAACAGGAAACCAATAAAATTTCGTTTGAATTTCTAAAAGAGCCTTACCTTTTCTTAACTTTATAATTTTTTTCATTATTTAACATTCGAATTAAATCTAAAGTTGTCGGTTTATCAACATCAGCATAACGCCAATCTTTTATTGAAAATACCTCATTTTTATGTTGTAGAACATATTTATTAAAATACCGAATATCCTTTTCTTGAAGGTATGCTTGGACACAGAAATGATAATTTTCTTGAAGCCTTCTTGCTGTCATTTATGTATTAGAAATATATGTAAGAATAATATTATGGCACGAAACACCTCCCCATCTTCCCATAGTTAAATCATTTTGTATTTCCTTACTTATTATAGAAAATCCTGTTTTTTCTGTTTTCATGATACAAACAATGGCAAAACCATTATTATATTTACCCTTATTAAATTCTTTTATTTGTTGTTTACAAATCGTGCTTCCACAAAACTCATTCTCGTTACCAAGTGGATAATATTCTTCCTTACAAGACTGATTTAATTGTTCCCGGTCTTCGAGGTTAATTTTAAATGACCAATTATGCCCTAAATCATTCATATCATACCCCCATTGTTCTATTCTCATACAAATGATACGCCCTTCTTTATAAAAATTTATTTTAATTCGAACTGTGAATTCTGTATGACCTGGAGATAATATCAACACTTCTGTATCTTTGGAATACACGGCCGTTTTAGTTAAGGATATATATTGTGATAAATCGCTTAATCTCACCAAGTCATTCACGTCAGTCGGGCTTGGATAATTTTTTAATTTATAAGCATTTTTCATGTTAATATTTGTGGTTATATTATATTTATGTCGTTCAGCCTGTGCCTTTGTGTAATAATTTGATAAATCAATATTCATTTCTTGAGATACACCAAAGATAGAACCATCTTTACCAACATAAGTCATTTATATTAGATTAAAAATAATATCATAAATTTTTTTATTTTTGTTTAGTTGAAATAACACATATAGACATAATTGACCACAACACTTGGAATTTAATTATTGGACTTGAAATGTTTGATAAACACCATTCTGTAAGAATTTTATGACTTCAACAGGTGGTGGAAGACTAAAACTATCAAAATAATATTTGTCTTGACTATTAAAAGTACAAACCCAATGAGAACCGTTCCCATTATTATCTTATAAGTTCATAATAATATTCTTTGTATGTTTCGGCACATTTGTTAATTCATCTCTCATACAAATAACCACATTATGAATTTTTAATTTCTTACAATATTTGACAAGTTGTAAATTTGATGTTGTATTCTTTCCAAATTCTTTAAACCACTCATCAATGCTCATTTATTTATTAGAAAGATATAATCCATTACCTCCTTTCGTTAATTTTACACCTGCTTGTGCTATAGAAGAAAGCATATCTCCAAATAACAATCTCGCTTTATCAGGCAGACCTTCAAGTTTTTCAGCAAAATCTACAATTACACCACTTCCAAAAATTTGTTTCTCCAACTCTTTGTTATGTCTTTCCAATTCTTTTTGAGCCTGGAGTTGAGCCTTCCTTTCGTTGGCAGTTTTCACCGCTGTTGAAATACCACCCGTCAATGCTCCAACCGCACTTAAACCAGCAAATAAAGGAATTAGAAATGGGAGAAATCCTCCACTCGTCTCTCTTATTGAATATTTTTTCAACATTGGTTTTGTCATTTTAATTTTAAATGAGCCAGTGTCATTCAAGATTTTAACCTGTTCTCTTGTGAGCAAAACATCAATTCTTACTGCTCCTTTTCTCTGAATTGTATTAACATTAATCGTACAAGGCTTTTGATTTTGAACACAAGATGATAGTTTATGAAGATTGATTTGATTAACATATACCCCAGTTGGTACTTTGCAACTCATTTATCTAACAAAAAATTATGTGAGACTAATCATCACACCATTATCTGTATTAATCTGCAATTCTGTTTCTTCCAAAAGCAAACAATATGTATCAACTTCTTCACTCTCTCCTCTTTCAATGTATAGGGAAGTATCCACTCGATTAGACTTTATAGTTTCCTTTTGAGCGCTCAGGTCAAACGCATAGATTGTATACAAACTTTTAAATGCTGTCATATCCAAAATAGGTTCTTTATTTCCATTACTTTCACACACCTTTTGGTAAGACTTGTATGCTTCAGCAAAATCATTTTTTTCCCAATTAATTTCCAATCTATCTCTTGGATAAAATGTTCCATCTAGAGAAACTCGAAGTTGTTTCACCTCAGCATTATAACTCAATGCATTATTCTTATTAGTCGCAGTATCACCATCTGGCTTTTTAAAAATGATACACAGATATCGTGGCTTTCCTTCAGAACACCCAAATTCCACGTGTAAGTGGTTTGGTTGAGTTTAACGTGTTGACATCTTCTTTTGAGGTATTATACACTGAGTGGTTTCTTTGAGTTAAGTCTTCGATTCAACATCACTTCTGTTTTAAGAATAGGAGTATATTCACTGATATACCAACTCATCTCCTCAATTACAAATTTATTCTGTTCAGCAAAAGCACTACCAACACCAAAAAGCAATCTATTTTCATTATCATTCCTTTGTATTTGAAATCTAATTTTAAGACCATACAGAACTTTATCATGATCACAAAATCCAAATATACTTTCAAGAGGAACTGCCACAGTAAAACTATTTTCTGCTTTTGTATCATAATTATACATTCCTTTCCTTTGAGTATATCCAGGGTCTGTGTTTGTTCCCGTTGACATATCAGGAATGAAACCTTCGACAGACCCCTTTCCCATTCTATCACTGAAGATACAGCAGAGACATAATCAACCGCTTCAACTTCTTGTGTTCCAATATTCAAACGCACACTATCAAACATTTTCCAGAAGAAATTATTTACAAGTGTAGCGTTTGTGTTATTCCCAGCTTTAGTGAATTTAAATTTACACAACAAGAAACTTTCGGAGAGATTCAAATAGATTTGTTGATTATTTATTTCAAAACTTTTTGTACCATTCGTATTCCAGTCTGTTCCAGTTATTGCATTTACCTTGAAGTAATCTTCTTTTTTAGTGGAGTTTGAGATAATAATAGTATCATCCAAATCATAGATACTATCAATTGCTTCCATACTTGTATTTATTTAGGAAAAAAAGATGTTAAAACTTTTGAAACCCTGATCCAAGTATTCAAATTATTTTCTGTCGTTCTTGGAAGGGACAACTGAGATTTGCCTTTCTTAATATATTTTGTTGCTTGCAATTTATGGGATTCCTTTCGGGCATCTTTTATACTCTTTATAACACCCGCTACATTTCCCACAGCAGAAGCAGTTGAACAAATTAGATCTTTATGTTTAAGAATAGTTGAACCAATACCCATGAGTGTATCAATTATCCCATCTCCTCTAAATTCATGTCCAACACCCCTTTGTCTCTTAGGTTTATAGTATCCTCTACCAAGATACATCCCTTCACCCTTGTAGTATGGGGAAAGGAACATCCGATCCCCTGTAATTATTTTATATTTTCCCAACTCGTGTTTCCTCACAATAACCATCGTATTTATTTATTGGAAAACTTCACGTAGGTGAATTCTGATGGATATAACTTCTCCATTAAAAGAAATCATACGATTATCTTGGTCGGTTATCCTAAAATTTACTCTGTGTCTGGTTTTTCCTGACACAGGGAGATAAACCAAATGTTTAGGTTCCATATTGAATTAATAACCAATTGGGGTTGAGTATGCGCTGAATGAAAATATTGTATTTTTTTTTCCATCATTATAAGCACCATCAATCAAATCACAGTGAATTAACACCGAATTTATTCCTGAGGATATTTGAATGACATTATCACTGTAAAACGTCCCATTAGTTTCAATCTTTTTTGAGGAGAAACCCAATAACTCTCTGAATGAATTATCAATTGTGAAATCAACCTTGTAGTTATTTTTAACTTTAATCGTTGATTTTGAAGTATGTTTTGGAATGTCTATAACAATATTTTTTGTTCATCACCCTGTTCTTTCATAAGACGAGCAATTTCGGAAGATATTTGAGAAATCTCATATGCTCCGGGTGAGACTGTTATCGTTTTGTATCCACTTCCGGGATTATAACTAAACTTGTCATTTTTATCAGTTATATTAAATAAGGTATTATAAGTTTCCATGGACAATAAAGATGCCTCATATTCTTTTGTTGGGTCAAGTTGTAGTGGGTATGGGAATGAAGATGTGTGGTCGCTTGTTGTGAAATTAAAACTCAGAATTGTGCTTCTCATCTTATTTAATAGGAGATAAAATGTCTTTATATTGAGATTTATTAATTATTTTCATGTTCATCAACTGGTCTAAAATGGCTGATGCTTCATCAAAACAATTGTTATTTCCAGCCTTCTTACTACCGAACAACAATAACAGTCTATTAACTAATTGTGATGGGTCATTTGGAAGAAAACTAATACCTGAACCAAGGATACTTAAAGCCTGAATAATGTGTTTCTCCTTCTCATTCTTCCTACTTTTACCAGAAAGAATAACCCTATAATTTAGAGTGTTCAGCAGATCAATATATACTCCATCATCATTATTTTTCATATCCAATGGTTTATCAATATACTTTGACTCATCCCTCACAGTTGAACCTTGTCTTCCATCTTTTGTGAGAAGAAACATTAATCTTGGAGTTAGTTTGACAGGAGGTTGAGCAGAACCCAAGAACCTGAATTCATGTTTAAATATCAATACCATTTCTTGAACAAGATGAAATATTGCTGGTTGTTCTGTTGGAATGAGTCCTGCTTTGGTTTTTGAATCCGCTGAATATTCATTGTTTTGAAGAGCATTCACAATATAATCAGGGGGTCGATTAATCTCTTCCAGTTGTTGAAATAAACCTTCATCATCATATTCTAATTCTCCTAAATGCTCAAATTCTTCCTCCTTCATTTGATCAAAATCTTTTAACATTTGAAGTTTTTTAGGAGTATATTCTACTGTGGGAACTGTGGAAATATCTTTCATTTTTTCTTGAGAAGTTTTTAAAAGTGGTTTAAAAAATTTATCTTGTTTTCTTTCAAATGCTTCTTCGCCCGTTAGTTTATGTCTGCGATTCTTCTTTATGTCTTCCTGTTGTTTTACAACTTTTGAAACGAACTCTTGATGTTCCTTAAATCTTCTTGCTCTTTCTTTTGCATCCATTTATTTATTGTAAAATATCATTTAATGAATTGTAAAGATCAACATGGAAGTTTTCCTTTTCTTCATCATTCAAGTAGATGTGTTCAAATAAATCCTTTTCTTTAAATATTTCATCAAATTCTTTATTAACATTAATGCGAGTTGTAATTTCTTCTTCACTATTACTTGCATCTCTGCTTTTCATACGTTTGCGTTGAGTTTCTTCATCAACATCAAAACCGAATGATAAAATCTTCACTCCGCTCAGATGTTTAATAATTTGTCTCGTTCCTTCTGGATTAGTTTCTAATATCCCAAGACCACCAGATTTTAGTTTCCTTAACTCACTCTTACAATGTGAATATTTTGTTGTACCAAGAGAAACCTCCTCAAATATTTGACCTTCATTCCTCAATCGCATATGTTCCTCCACTGAAATATAGTGATAATCTTCACCTTTTACTTCTCCAGGTCTTATTGCTCTCGTTGTTGTTGATACAATGCGTATCACGGGGTGTTTTTCAAGTAAATTTACAATATTCTCATTTGTACTACACAAGTACCTTGATTTATGAAAGTTTTTTTCCAGAAGCAGATTTACCCACAAGATTTATAATAATAGTTGTCATTTATATCTGTAATTGTTTATAAAACAAAAAATATATCCCTTAATATCTCATCTTGTTTCACAACAATATATTTATATTTTTCAGTCGTGTGCTTCATGTAATCCTCAAATTTCTTTTTACTACATAATATAGAACAATTATCTCTAAAAAATTATTGATATCTATTGAATTTAACTTGAATAAAATAAAAGTATTAGCATTGTTTCTGATGGAACGACGAGGAAGTTGAAAGTATGATTGACTAAGATAAATACAATTACAAGAAGAATGTCTCCCTCTTGTGTAGTATCTGTCCATTACCGTTTGGTTTCTCTCATTAACACAATCATCAAAGATAACGAGGTTCTTTTTTGATTTATCCAAATCTTGGGGAGACGGTATATCATTCGTATTATCACGAAGAATAGAAGTTATAGGATTTGATTTCTTTTTACATCTCTGTGTATCACAAAATAGTTGAATTATATCTTCAATGTTATAATCATTTCGGTTTTTTTGACGTTTAAATAAACCGATTTTATCTTCTTTTTGAAGACCAGCATTAAAACCTTGTGAGAGTAGTTGATAATCTGGTTGAAAACTCGACTTTGTGAAAATTATTAAATTATCATAATCTAAAAAGTTGGGAGTGAGAAGCATCTTTAAAAGTAAGCAGGTTTTTCCACATCCACTTGAACCAACAATGATCATCTTAATGAATTTGGGAGATTTTTATGGTTGTTAAATTTTATCTTATTTTCCCAAATGGGTAAAAAATCATTCATTTATATATTTGGAAAATAGGTTATTTAATTTATTATTGGCTTTTTTAGAAACTCTATATGTAATCCTAAGTTCAGGTTTAATTTCAATATAATCCATTATTTTATTTATACAATATCTTGTGTTGATATTTCCCTGAAAATCACATCCATGAATACTATATAACAACAATCCTTTGAACATTTCTCTTATACGTTCAGTTTCTTCCATTGTAAGGAAAGGTGTGTTATCACCCTCATACTTTCCATTCATTTCTCTAATCAATCTTGTAAAGTAATTCATTTTTGGTGTAAATCTAAAAGAATTATTTTCCTTTTTATATTTTTTATTATCATTAATTAGAAGATAATCACAGAATATACATTGTTTATAGGCTTTTGACTCTGTGTTTAATCCCCGTCTTTCACACGCAGGACAATTCTCAAATTTGTCATATGGAGAATCAGGAAAGTCTAGCATATTTATAAAGTAAAACTTTACTTAAACTGAAATTCATCTGTACTTTCTGTTGTATATTGACTCATATTTAATAATATTACCATCGATATCGATATACTTTTTTTCATTACCAGATTCAACGACAACATTCTTTATATTAAAGGTAATTTTAAAATGATCGTTAACTACTATTCAACGAAATCTCATTTCACCTGATATATTAACATCCTTTATTTCATCAGGATTTACATCTTTAGGGTTGTTGAAAAAAATACAAATTTCTCCTTGCATATTACAGATGGTCTTATCTTTTCTTTCTAAAGCTTCATCCATAAGGTTTTTGTTTTTTGATACTTTTTCTTGTTTCATTGCTTTTTCTAGTTTTGAATATATTACCAGAAGGAGAGGAGAAACTTTTGTTAGAGATACTTTAATTGATGTTCTACCAGGTATATTAAAAGCCCTTCCACTGAAGGAAATTGAAGAACTCATATTATTTACCATAATTGTTTTTATCCAATAGTTGTTATATTTATCTTTGTTCAATTTTACATCCTTGACATATTTCTCAGTATCTTTAACAAATGAAGAGATTGATTGAAACTTGTCTTTTGTGTCTTGAAACATTGTATTTATTAAGTGAAAAAGTTGGAGGATAAAATGGTTTTAAGCACAGATTCACCTGTAAAATAAACGAAATTTTCATCAAGAAAATTTTAGTTTAAGCAAAGATTTATTATATAAATATGGTGAATACAACATACTGCGATGTTTGTAATCACAAATATAAACATTATAGAAAACACCTCCGAACCAACAAACACACATTTAATCTATTTCATAAAATATCTCCTCTTGAGTTGGAAAGAAAACATTGTGATATCTGTTCAAAGGATGTTTTGAAGAGAAGTTATAATAGACATCTTCAATCACAAAAACACAAGAAAAATGAGTTTAAAGTAAAGGGAGACTATTATATTGAAAACACTGATGGGGCATTTAAAGGACATATAAAAATAATGATTTTTCAATTTGGAGAACCTGGTCCATCATCAATAGCTGAATCAATTGAAATAGTGAAACCTGATGTTGAAAAAGTTATTAAAAAGACATTAAAAGAAATGAAAACTTTAAAGATTTTTATGGGAGTGAAAATGAATATGAAAAGACAAGATAAAGAACAAACTCCCTATATGAGAACAGATCTTCATTTTATAACATCATTTCAAGATTTTTTGAATAGTGGGGTTTATGAAGAACTATCAAGACAAGAGGAAGATGTTGATAATACAGTGGTAGGAAGTGGATTCAATATTAAAAAAATCATCTTTTTAGATATACACATTCTAAAATCAAACCCTCTTAATGCTTCTTCTTATATTGAATTACCAAAAGAAATAAAACTAAAGAAGGCAGTTGTTAATATTAAGAACAATGATAATAAATGTTTTCTCTGGTCTGTTCTTGCTCACTTTCATCCACCAAAATGTAATTCAGAAAGAGTAAAACAATATATGAAATATGAGAATACCATGGACATTAAAGATTTTAAATTCCCAATGCCACTAACAGATATTCCTAAATTTGAGAAAAAGAATAATCTTTCTATTAATGTATATGGATTAACGGATACAAACAAAGTTCAAATAATAAAAATTTCAAACAACTATAAAAATGAAGAAACACACATTGATCTTTTATATTTTAGTGTTGGAAAGAATTCACATTACACATACATCAATAATTTATCAAGATTAATCTCTTCTCGGGTATTCAGAACAACAAACAAAACATATCCTTGTAAGCGATGTCTTAATTCATTTAATACAAAAGAACGATTAGAACAAAATTCAAAATATTGTAGTAATCATAAATCAGCTGTAATTACAATGCCTAAACCTGGTGAAAAGTTTTCTTTTGAAGATAATAATAAATCTATCATGCACCCATTTGTGATATACGCTGATTTTGAATGTATCCTTAAAAAGTTAAATACTGCTTCTCCTAATCCAAAAGAACCATATACAAATAAATATCAAAAACATATTGCTTGAGGTTTCTGTTATTATGTCAAATCATCTCTTGGAGAAAAGTATGACAAACTTGAACATTATAGTGGAAAAAAAGCTTCACAAGAGTTTGTAAAACGATTAGAAAAGGATTGTATAAGACTCACTAAATTAATGAAAGAAACAAATGAACCGATGAAATTAACCAAAGAAGAAAAATTAGAATTTAGAAAGAACAATATCTGTCATATTTGTGAGGGGGAAATTAAGGAGTCTAAAGTTAGGGATCATTGTCATATTACTGGTAAATATAGAGGTCCCGCTCATTCCTGTTGTAATCTTAATTATAAATTACCTTCTTTTATTCCAGTCTTTCTTCACAACAGCGCCAACTATGATACACATCTATTTATAAATGAACTTTCAAAAACACAAGGGAATATTTCTGCCATAACAAACACAAGTCAAAAGTATATTTCATTTACAAAAATGATATTCACAAAACCTTTAACTCGTATTAGGTTTCTAGATTCTTACAAGTTTATGGGAACACCACTAGCCGACCTCGCATCAAATCTAAACTCCACGGACTCTTTTCCAAATCTTAATTCATTCTTTCCAAAAGAGGAAATTCTCACTAAAGAGGAAATTCAGATTAAAGAGAGAATTCAAAGTAAAGAGGAAATTCTAATTAATGAGGAAATTAATGAAGAAATTCTAACTGAAGATGAAATTCTAATTATAAAGAAAATTCGAACAATGAATGAAATTCTAACTAAAGAGGAAATTCTGATTAAAGATGAAATTCTGAATAAAGAAGCAATATTCCGAGAGAGGAAATTCAAACAAGGAATGAAATTCAAAGTAAAGAGAAAATTCTTACAAGTAAGGGAATTTATCCTTATGATTATATGGATTCATTTATGAGATTTAAAGAAACACAACTTCCTTCAAAAGAAAGTTTCTATAATAACCTTTATGAAGAAGAGATAAGTGATAAGGAATATAAACACGCACAAGAAATATGGAAAATATTTAAGATAAAGAACCTTGGAGAATATCATGATTTATCTAAAAACAGATGTTTTATTGTTAGCTGATGTGTTTGAAGCTTTTAGATCACTCTGTCATAATAAAAATTGTTGTGGATTAGATCCTGCCCACTATTTCACAGCTCCTGGTTTAGCTTGGAGTGCAATGTTGAAAATGACAAAACAAGATATAGATTTAATCAGTTATGTTGATATGCTTTTGATGATTGAGAAGTCCAAGAGAGGTGGAATATCACAAGTATGTTCAAAAAGATATGCTAAAGCAAATAATAAATATCTTCCAAATTATGATAGTGAAAAAGATAGTAATTATTTAATGTACTTTGATGCTAATAATTTGTATGGATTGGCAATGTCTCAATCTCTGCCTGATGGTAAATTAGAGTGGGTGGAAGAAAAGGATTATGAAAGGCTTTGATGAATATTGTTATTTCTTCTCAAGAGGAATTGAATGACGAAGAAGAAGGTTATTATTTTGAAGTTGATTTGAGGTACCCGAGTGATCTTCATAATAAGCATAAAGACCTTCCTTTTGCATGTGAGAAAGAAACCCCAAAGAAAGAATGGTTCAGTGATTATCATAAAAGTTTTAATATTAAAGGCAAATCAACAGAAAAGTTATTAACAACATTCTATGATAAAGAGGGATATGTTTTGCATCAGAGAAGCTTAAAACAGTTTTTGAGAGAAGGATTGAGAGTAGCTAAAATTCATAGAGTTTTAAAATTTAAACAAAGTCCTTGGGTGAAAAAGTATATTCAATTCAATACAGATATGAGAGCAAATACAAAAGTAAAATTTGAACGGGACTTTTATAAATTAATGAATAATGCTGTATTTGGAAAGACTATGGAAAATGTTAGAAACAGGCAAAGCATTAGATTCGCAACATCTTGGAAAGAAGCTTCGAGATTGATAAATAAACCAAGTTTTGAGAGAGAAGAGGTTTTTTCAGAGAACTTTTCTGCAATTCATATGAAAAAGGAAAGTCTTGTAATGGATAAACCAATTTATATTGGAACAGCAGTTCTTGATTTATCAAAGATATTGATGTATGATTATTTGTATAATGACTTAAAGAAAGAGTATAATGAAAATGTTTCATTGTTGTATATGGACATTGATAGTTTTATCCTAGATATAAAAACTGATGATGTTTATAAAGATATGAAGAAAAATATTGGAGTATATAATACAAGTAATTTCAGCAAGAAGAGTGAGTTATTTCCAAAAAGAATGAAAAGGTTATTGGTAAGTTTAAGGATGAGTTGGGTGGAAAAGTAAAGAGTGAGTTTATTGGATTGAGAGCAAAGGCATATGCTTATAAGTGTGGTGATCAGATTGATAAGAGGTTAAAGGGAATAAAGAAATATGTAATAAAGAAATCAATAACTTTTAGAAATTATTATAATTGTTTGATGAATAAGAAAGAAGAATATAGGAAAATGAATACAATAAGAAGTTATAAACATAACATATATAGTGAAGAAGTAAATAAAAAGGCATTAGGAGCCTTTGATGATAAGAGATTTATTTTAGATAATGGAATAGATTGTGTTCCATATGGATATTGTATGATAGAGTGAATAGAATAGATTGAGTTTTAACGATGGGAAGATGGGTTAGGGTTTTTTAAGGGCTACCGCTGCGTTTTTTTTGCAATATATAAATGGTCAAACGAAGTATTAATCAAACTAAAGAGTGGAGAAAATCTCAGTCTTGGTATATAAATGGAAAACATAATGAATGTGAAAAATATCAAATAAGTCTTATTGAAAAAATAACTAAAACAAAGGTAAATAAAACAAATAAGCGAATCAATTTAAAAAGTAGTAAGTTAGAGGATGTAAAGAAAAAAATGAATATCCTTGAATGGACTGAAAACTTTGATGGTTATCAATTGAACAAAGAAAAAACAATTTACTATCATCTCAAAATGATATGTGGCTCAGGAGGTGGTCAAACAAGAGCATTAAGAGAAGTTTATCATTTCGTAATGGCACAAAAGGTGTATCTTAAAAAATATAAAGATTCAAATGTTTTGTTTTTCAATATTTTAGATGGGGATTATTGTGCAAAGAAAATTAAACTATTGAAGGAATTTGAGAATGAACAAATCTTTATAGGTTCAATGAGTGAGCTAAACAATATGCATCGGTTATTTGATAAAGAGTGTCCCGAGGCTTAGACGTTTTAGATATTTATTTCTAATCACCTTTAACAAATCACATTACCACTTTAGTACTTGAACAAATCTTTATCTTATTGCATGGATTATTTTTTTAAAAAAGTGTCCCCAGGTTAAAAGGGGAGACAAATAAATATACCTTGGGATAAAAAGGGGGTTTATTTTTAGGGAAAAAAAATATGAATCGCTGAAAATCCCCCATTCATTTAGGTGGTGAAAAGTGAGCCAGAACCAGTATATTCACCCTACATATATATATATATATATATATATATATATATATATATATATATATATATATATATATATATGTATATATACATATATGATCTCACCAGGGTGTGGTTAAGACATCAATGGAAATTAACTGAACAAAGAGAAGCCTCTTGAAGAAGCAACAGATGGAACTTTGTCAGGTTAAATCAGAAACACAGGATGTGAAACAGTCTCTTATCAGTGCTTGCTCCATGATGAACAGCATATTCCAATTTGCAGCCTTTTCCAAGTCAAGGTAAGGTTGAGCAGGCCAAGTCACATGACGGTTTCAGACCCCAGTGAGGTTACCGAGGAAACGCCTTAAGTCCCCAGACAGCGAGGTGGCGAAGGATCATCTGATGAAGGATATCCGTAAATAAGGCCATTAATTATCTTCAAAAGGGGTTTTTTAGTTAAAGCAAACACCCAATATTCAGTCTTGCACCTCCGTGGAGTTCTCTTTGTCTGCTTTCAATGTTTCAGGCTGTTTGGTTCTATGGTTTTTGAGTTATGGAGGAGACACACACTGACTCACACTGACACACACACTGACACACACACTGACACACACACTGACACACACACACACACACACACACACACACACACACACACACACACACACACACACACACACACACATATATGAAAAAAGAAGCAAATTGAGCAATAAAATAATTCAAAATTAAATTCTTAATTTGAAGCCTGACGTTTCAAGAACAAACTCGTTCTCTTCCTTAATAGCTTTGAGAGTGCTGTGGTGGTTACACCGTGAATTTACATTGGGGACAGTTTACATCACGGATTGGTCCAAGTCCGAGCCAATCACAAAGCTTCTTTGCAATTGAATGAATCTTGTTTGTGTTGACATGGTATTTGATTGCGTCGTGCTTTGTATGGGGGGGGGGTGCAAGTCGAACTGTGGGTTGATGGAGTTTTCACAAGAGCACTGGGCGTATATAATCTCACGGTTCACCCGTGATGATCCTTTGCCAAGGATAGTTGTTTGATTCCATAAGAATGTGTGTTGGTGTGTGTTTGTGTTGCAACCAATGACAACTTGTCTTGTCGCCAAACAGCACGTTTTTGTTCAGTTAACCATGTGGATAAGCATTTGGACGTTTGGCCAACCTATTTGGTTTCACAATCTTCCTCCAGGATGCTATAGATGACGTAATTTCTGTCAAATTTGTTCACGTTGTCCATCTGCTTTGACAGCTGTGCTCATAAGGATGTTTGCGGTTTGTGGAAGACATTGATATTGTACTCACGTTGTATGCAGCTTGTGATTTCAGAAGCGTGTTGAATGTCAAGGAGTGCTCTCTTGTTTGTTGATGTGGTCGGATTGTTGCTGTTGTAGTTGGGTTTCTGGCAACAGGATTGGATAAATGAATTAGGATCTTGGGTTTCTCGCAGTGGTTGAGTGACGTGCAGTATCTCCATCCAGCGTTGTTCACGGTCATTGTGGTGTGTTTTTGCATGGTCAACTAATCTGCGAACACATCTTATTTTTTGACAGGTGGGACAGCCACTTCGGTAGTCCAAAACATTGTCCCTGTGGTTGGGTTTACTGCATGCCCATGAATGTAAATTGCCATCTCTGTCCGTGGAGAGATGGACCACCAAGAATGGCAGAGATCCAGCTTGTTCTACGTCACACATGAACTGCATTGCTGGTCATGTTGAATTGATCTTTCGAAGGAAACGGTCATTTCCTGCCTTCTTTCTGATCACGAATGTGTCATGAACGTCGCGCAGCCACATCCTTGGAGAAGATTCACCGTGTAGTGTAAGATCTTCAAAGTGTTGCATCACCAGTTCGGCGATGAGCCCCAAGATGGGTGAGCCCATCAGGATTCCTGCATGTTGATGGTACATGGTGCCATAATGTACGTCAAATACAAAGTACATTGATTTGAGGCAAAGTTGAAAGAGTTACATGACTTGACCAGAGCTGAGAGCTGTTGCTCACTAGCTCTTGGACGTTGATGATGTTCAGCTCGATGGTCTGTGATGCCCATTTGATGGGTAAAAATTGTGAATAATGACACAACTTCGAATGAGACCATAGTTTCGTCACTTTCGATGCGGACATTTGTGATCTGGTAAATAAAGCCTTTGGTGTTATTTACATGATGTGGTGAATGGGTTGTTAAGTGTTTAAGTCGGCGGAACATACACTTTGTGAGATTGGAGGTGCGTGCTCCTCGGAGGGATACGATTGTTCGGAGTGGGACATCAACCTTGTGGATCTTTGGTAACCAGTAGAAAAATGGAATGACAGTCGGTTGTCTCAACACATCCCATTCCTATTTTGTGAGGAGGTTATCATCTCGTAGTTTCTGTAAAGTGGTGGTTACCTGCTTGTTTCTGGTCTTTGTAGGGTCACAAGGCTTTGCATGGTAGGTGTTGTTGTTGTCGAATAAAGCCTTGGCTTTGTGATTGAGTCAGCGCGGTTCATCACAACTGTGGCAAGGCCTTTGTCGGCAGGGACGATGATGATTGATTTGTTTTGAACATTTTACGCTTCTGGATGCTGAGTGTTGTGCTAAGTTTTGCCCGTAGTCGTTGTTTTATCCTTGTTCAGGAGTAGGATGCAAATGATGGGTTCGAGAACAGCATCGCTTGTGCTAAAGTTGAGGCCGCAACTGAGTAAATGGACTTGTGTTGTGGTAAGACGTCTGTCAGAAAGGTTGTGCAGCCATCGTGTTTCTGTTGTTGTAGATCTTGTGTGTAACCGATTTTGTTTTTCCAATTGTCGTGCTCTTATTTTTTCATGGTGTCGCTGAGATGTCTTTTCAATGGCTTTCTCGATTTGCATGATGAGGTTGTTATTGAGGATAGTCAGGCAGTTAAGTTTGGAAGAAATGGTCTCCGCCTCGTTGTGGGACCATCTGGTATGTGCGTCTTGGATCAGAGCATGGAGCATCTGTCTGCCTAAGCGAGAAGCAACGTCTTTGGCAAAGTCGGAATTGATTGGTGGCTTGTAATGCAGGCTTGAAGGTTGCAGGTTACTCCGTTAGCATTTGTGTGGAAAGGCCACTTGTTGGATGGAGGTTGCACCACGAAGAGCGAATCGTTCCCAAAGGCGAACTCATGAAATGCTTCACGCCCATATTGTACACTTACATGTCGAAAGACTTGCAGCTCAGGATTCATATTTGTAAAAGAATGAAGTACCACGCTGAGCAATTAAATAATTCAAATTTAAATTATTTATTTAAAGCCTGACGATTCAAGAACAAACTACTTCTCTTCCTCAGAGGCGTTGAGAGTGCTCTGGTGGGAACACCATACATGCAAAGCAGTTCACAATCAATTGCAATGTCAACACAAAGAGCAGTCATTCAATTGCATGGAAGCCTTTTGTTTGGCTCGGACTTTTGATTTGACCAAGCGATGATGTTAACTGTCCCCAACGGACGTTAACGGTGTTACCACCACAGCACTCTCAACGCCTCTGAGGAAAATAATTTGATTGTTCTTGAAGCATCAGGCTTTAAATAAATAATTTATATTTGAATTATTTTATTGCTCAGCGTGATACTTTATTTTTAAAATATGAATCCTGAGCTGCAAATGTTTTGGTATATATATATATATATATATATATATATATATATATATATATATATATATATATATATATATATATATATATATATATATATATATATATAATTGAGACTTAATGACTATGATGTAGACTTTGAGTTGAGGGGCTGGGGGGAGTTTAGGACTTGAAGAAAAAATGTGGAGTGGAGGACAGTCTTGGTGTGTGGAGATTGAGAGAGAATAGAGAGCTAAGAAAGAAGGGTTAAGAACTTGGGCTGGGAGAGTGGGGGGGACTTAAAGTCACTTTTTACATGACTCGTAATTTCCATAGGTCCCTGCCATAATGCTGTCAAAGGACATTCTTGGCCTCACTCCCTAAATATTCCACACTCGATGGGGAAGTATTTCCTTTAGAACAGCCTGGTTAAACCGAGTTATCTGCGAGTTGACTATGTATATAATCTCCGCCTGTCGGTTGGTCTGTCTGTCCGTTTGGGGAGAGGCTTCCCTTATTCATGGAGAGGCTTCAAAATCAATTCGCCACCATTGTGTTCACTCCGCATTAGCATATTTTGTTAAGTCTCGCACTTTGTTTCACTGTCCCGGCTTTATGTTTACTCTAATTCGATATCTCATTTCATTGTTCATGGTCATCAAGATGGTTTATGAATCGATTGCAAAAAACTGAAAGAATTTGGATGAAGAATTTTCGTTTTAAGACAAAAATTCATTTTAAGTGAAATTAAGGCCTGTAATATGAAGTCCATTCAGACTCCCTCACAACTTTATCTTTACTATAATTCGATATCTGATTTCACTTTTTTGTAGTCGCTAAGATGGTTTAAAACCAATTTACAGCTAAAGGTGAGAAAATTGGATGAATATTGGCATTTTTAAGCAAAATGTGTTCTTATAGTTCTTTTGAATGTTTGTTTCTGGTGGGACGTGATGCAGGTTGGAAGTGGGGGAGTAGTGAATGAGGGAGAGGAGGGAGGGGGCGTCAAAGTATTTTCACAATTTTCATTTAATTTTTATTTTATTACATGTATTTGTACATATCTTGGTGATATAAAAAAACATATTCAAAATCCTACAATTTAATCAAAATGAATATACATGTACAAAAGCACACTTCCCACAATTACATACACAATTGGACCTATGACCACACAGGGCCTTATGGCAGCCTAATCGAGTTTTGTGAATCAAGGAGACATCACACTTGCTGGATTTTTCCGTGTTTATTCATACAAACCAAGTTCTGTCTTGATGTTCAGGAAATTACCCCGGTAGCAGGATTGCTTCAAGTGAGGAAGATCAAGAAGATATTTTATGAAGATGGTCACAGCTCTATCTTGTTCCTGACTGTCCAAAATGTATTTTCTTCAGACCTGGTCACCCTGGCATTATCATAGTGTTCAACAGCCATTAAATACTCATGTTCACTTTATATGTCATTGCCAAAAGTTGCGTTCAGTGTACAGGGAATCCATCAAAGCAAGACATCTTCGTATTATCGATATAAGTGAAAATGTTGGTATGTTACCCCAAGAGGACTTTTTTAAGTGAAATTGATTTTTTGAGAGAACTATTTTACGAATAATTATATTCAAACGGATTAACCAAAGTGATCAATGAGAATGTTGTTTTTATTTATTACATATAATTGATGGTGATGAAACACCCATTAACATAATTGCATTTTTAAATAATAAAACTGAAAATTGATTTGGTTGTATTTACATTTGTGTACTTTTTTTTTTCTTGTCCCCAAAGACTATTGTGCAAACACATCAGAGTACAGTATAAAAATGTGATTGTTTGTTGTAGAAGAGAAAAAGTTTTCAGTTCCAGCACATCGATGGTGAATCAAGTGGATGTATTTAAGCGATGGTGCAGTGTTTCTGGGAAACGAGTTTGTTTTAAACATCGGCATAAACTTGTATTCCATGTCATCATTTTCTTATACATCCAAGCAGCAGGAGCTGAGGACGGGAAATGCAAGGCTATGGTAATACCGGATTTGCAGAGTGTTGTGAAGCAGGGAGACATCATGCTTGCTGGTTTTTTCCGTGTTCATTCATCCAAACCAAGTTCTGTCTCCACGTTCAGGAAATCGCCCGAACAGCCAGATTGCTTCAAGTAAGGAAGATCAAAAAGATATTTGATGAAGACAGTTACAGCTCGTGTTCCTTCAAAAATATCTTCACGTCACAAAAATTTACAGTATTACCCTTATTATTAAACGACGTGTCAAACTCCTTTTATATCATGCCAATCATGACAGAATTGTCAGAAAAAAATTACAACTTATGGAAATGCCTTGATATGTATTTTTTTTATGAAAAGGCTTCCGTTTCATCGATTGGGAATGATGTCTTTGTTCTTTAATTTGTGTTCACTGCTTTCATCTCGTTATATCTCATCGTTCACATGAGATATGTGAGAGAATGATAATCTCAATGTGGACTCTCCGAAAAATCAAATGAGTGACTGGCAATTATTTTTCTCTAATTTTGATTTTGCAATTTATCAGCTTTCACTGAACTATTATACAATGTATTGCAATGCCAGATTTACATTCGAACTGAACTGTCACAGTTACTTGTTTTCATTTTTTGTGAAGCCTCAGATTTAATAATAAACCATGACACAGTGTCTGCCACGGTTGTTGCCTCCAAAAACGACATTTGACCAAATTTCTTTCTTTCAAACAGATTCAACACCAGGATCTTTCGCTGGCTAATGGCAATGATATATGCAATTTTGGAAGTTAATAATAACCATTTATTGCTTCCAAATGTAACTCTTGGTTACATGATTTATGAGGCCTGTTTTAATACTCACAAAGCAGTCAAAGCCACAGTAAGTTTCATTGGTTCAGAAATAGCACAAACGCAAGAAAATATCTGCAAACCAAGAGCGATAATTGGAAGTGCAAGCTCCTCATATTCTGGCATCGTTGCCCGTTTTCTTGGTCCATTCTACATCCCACAGGTGATATCAGGTCACACACACACACACACATACACACACACACACACACACACACACACACATATATATATATATATATATATATATATATATATATATATATATATATATATATATATGTATATGTATATATCTTCTTCTTCTTCTTAAGGCTGCTCCCGTTTGGGGTCGCCACAGCGGATCATCCGTATGATCCGCATACTGATTTGGCACATGTTTTACGCCGGATGCCCTTCCTGATGCAACCCTGGTCGCCTCTTACGACACAGGGATATGGTACACCTATTTTAACCGGGGTATACACCGGCCCAGTACACTGGTACTCATTTCGCCTACCTCGGAAGGATGACAGGCTGAGTCAACCCCCTGGTGTATTAATTCAGTGGGCCAACGGGGCTTGAACTCAGGACCTTTTGGATCCCAAGCTGCTGCCCTAGCCACTGCGCCAACACCAGGTATATATATATATATATATATATATATATATATATATATATATATATATATATATATATATATATATATATATATATATATATATATATATATATATATATATATATATATATATATATATATATATATATATATATATATATATATATATGATATTGTTTCGGTGAGATGTTATTCAAAAAGTGTAGTGCACTAAAACAGTGACAAGTTAAAATATTGTACCTTCAGAGTACCCACACTATGAGTGATGCTGTTGGCTCCTCATGGTATTTTGGGTCCTCATGATCTTTTGTGTCCTCGGTCTTTTGGATCTCTTGTGTCTTTTGGGTCCTCAGAGACTTTTGCATCCTCTGGATCTTTTGAGTCCTCTGGGTCATTTGTGTATGTCAGGTCTTTGGGGTCCTTATAGACTTTTTGGTACTCGGGGTATTTTGGCTGTTTTGGTTTCTCGGGGTCTTTAGGGTATTTTTGGTCTTTTGAGTGTTCAGAGTCTTTGGGGCATTTTTGGAACATTGGGTTTTTTGGGGTATTTAAGGGTATTCAGAGTCTTTTGAGTCTTTGGGGTCATTTGAGTATTCAGGGTCTTCAGGGGTGTATTTGGTGTTTTGGCTCTTCAAGGTCTTTTGGTGTTTTGGGTCTTTGGGGCATTTTATGTCATCGGGGTCTTGGATCTTTGGGGTCTTTTAGGTATTTAGGGCCTTTTCAATCTTTCCGGTATTCTTGGTCTTCAGGGTCTTGTGGGTCTTTTACCTGGGGTTATTTTGGGTTTTGAAGGGTCTTCAGGGTGTTTTGGGCCTACAGGGTCATTAAGGGTCTTTTTGGTATTTTGGGTCTTTGGGGTCTTTTCGGTGTTTGGGGTACTTCAGGTTAAGTATTTCAGGTTACATTTGTGGGTGACATCAGGTCAGCTGTCCAGCAAATGAGGGAAGAGTGGAAATACATAGTACCGATATACATACAAACATACCTACATGTATACATCGATACATACATAGATACACTTGTTCCAGTACAGTATAGATAGATAGATATAGTAAACTTGCCGACACTGGTCTCTTCTGTGGGAGGTAAGTGATAGCACTGAACCAATCATGTTCTGTGATGTACTTCGGGATGCAGAGCTAATACTCGGCAGCCTCAACTTCACTTTTTAATATTATATGAAACTACATTTGAGGTGAAACGTAGATTAATCCTCAGATAGAATCTAACCTGCCGGAATCATAAAATGAGTTTGATCAACCAATTCGTAACTCGTCCAGGGATTTCCCAAACACCGAAATTGTTAAAGCACATGAGGAGGTAGAAATCAGGCGACGCTTGTTAACTTGCACACTGGTGATACACACTTGGGGTTCACTGTGATTTCTGATGCCTCCCCCAAACTACTTGTACTCAGAGCGTGGGTCGCGAAGGGTTTTTATCACTCTACACACGAACCGATGACACATCCAAATCAACACCTCTCCTTACCTCGCTTCGTGCCTTTGTCTAGTTTTACTTGCACACATACACACACACACACACACACCCACACACACACACACACACACACACAACAAACACACGCACACACAAACACACACACACACACACACACACACACACACACACACACACACACAAAAACACATGGCAGATTGCAGCAATGCATTCTCACTTTAAGATTTTTGAATTAAAATCGATTCATTTTCTCCCTGCGCAAATGAAGCGAAAGACAACGCAAATGAAACAATATTGACAACAATGCCAAACAGTAAACTAACTTTTTGTAAGGACTTTGTAAAGGACATAAACAAAAGGCATGAATAACTAATGTAATGTGTTACAGATGGTGATATAAGAGAAACTTGGTAAAACAGTGGTAAAACCCGGAATTCATTGTTTTATACACCTTTAAACCTCTTTAAAGCTTAATTTGAATTGTACTATATCTTGAATACTGTAGAACACAAATGATCCTCATAGTGCTTTGAAGAACCATGTTTTAGATCGATATGTAGCAAGAGAGGTCATGGCATGTATGAGGGTACAGTATTAGGGTAAAGAAAAGGCTGCCGATATGGCAATGTACAATGCAAATTGACGCTGCATTTTATGGTGATCAATAGTCTCCATCTCCTAATATGCGATTCAACATCATCTTATCACAGTGTATAAAGTGGTGCATGAGATTACTTCAGTTGCGTTGAACATCCAGAGATTTTTAAACAATCAATAAAATCACTATTTTATTATAATTGAAGTTTTTACTTTAACACTCATGTGAGGGGTAGCGTTTTCTATGAACTCTTTCGTTTAAATTTTTGTTTTAAACTTTATTTTGCAGGTACAAAGTTTAAAAAATCAGACGTTATTTGATAATATATTGCTTCTATTAAATCTCGAAACAAAGAATATAATTTGTTTGAAAAACGGAAATGTCGTTAAACTTTCTTTGTTTATTCCAGATAAGCTACGTCTCAACTTGCAAATGTCTTAGTGACAAGAAGGAATATCCATCTTTTCTTCGCACAGTACCGAGTGATGCTTTCCAAGCCACCGCAATGGCTCGCATTGTGTCTCATTTCCATTGGGTTTTTCTGGGAGCATTGCAAGATGATGATGATTATGGAAAACAAGGGATCGCTCAATTTGCAGAAGAAGTCGAAAATAAAGGGCATTGTCTCGACTTTATCGAAACGATCCCTAATATTGAGGAAGTGGACAAAATTAATCTTCTTGGTGAGGAGATTCTTCTCTATTCATAAAGATGATCACATTATTTCAATTCATATTTAAACATGTACTATATACATACTATATACATATCAGCAACTTTCTCTGACTGTTTAAGTGTGGGACATTTGAAATGATGTATGATTGCCAACGAGGCCTTTCGGGCATGCACTGTTCCTGCGTTTCCAGTGAATCACTTTTGCTTACCGGGACATCTTTCATCTGCCAGATTATTTGGTTTCTCAATACAAATTAAACTCTCGAAAACATCGGAAATACGAGAAATATTTTTGCATGAGAGGCGTCGAGTTCCTATAATTTCCTGTTTCTACAATCAAGCGATGACAAACACACACACACACACACACACACACACACACACACACACACACATGCACACACACACATGCACGCACACACACACACACACACACACACACACACACACACACACACACACTTCTCGTTTTACCAGTATATGTAAAAATCTGGTTTAATTTCTCTTGTGGCCCAAAAACCAAACAATCAAAATATTTATGACAGCCCTCACACCTCCCACTTCCCCAACCTCATATAACTCAGAGTAAACGTCATCTTTTTGAAAGTTGACTTATAACTTTCCCTGTGCATTCACAAACCCTGATATTGTTACGAATTTGGAAGCTTGCTGCACTCAACATCCAGTTCCTTATAGAACAGTTATATCGGTAAGTACGTGTTTCTAGTTGGGGTCCCATCCCTAGTCTAATGGGAATTAAATGTTTGTGCGCTGTGGAGTTATTTTGATAGTCAGGGTTTTCTTTTACATTTTTACATCACTTAAAACAACAACAACACCAGCGGCACCGTCGCCTTGCTCACCGACGTCATAGCACACGTGTTTCTGGCTGCGGACGTGAGTGGGACCCCTCACTCCAGAGCAGACTCCGCCCACGACGACTCCGCCCACGAGCCCTTCGTCCAATCAGGATGCTCATTGCCTCAGATGGGGACTCCACGCAGAAGGGTGGGAGTCGCCCCGTCTTCCGTGGGTCTGGCCAATGATGGACCGCCAGCGAATTGCGTGATGCAACCGTCCAATCAGGTGTCGAGTGGCCAGGCAAGAAATCCCTCCCACCTCGGGACAGGAATAGTGATCGGGCGTTCTGTCTGGCTATCTGGGTCGGCCTCGCCTGGTGTTGTCTGATCCACGGAAGCTTTTCTGGCCTTGAGCGCCTATCACCTCGTCATCTCCCACCTTGTCTGCCTTCGTGCTGGCTGGCGTCCATCATTCTGTCCCTTGTCCCTGGTGATTGCTGCTGCCTTGAGGCGGTGGGTTCGAGCAACGCCACCGGACAAGCTCGACCACACCGCACGAGGTGGGAAGGTGCAAGTGCAGGCTCTTGTCCTCAGCTCGCCTTCCCTCCCGAGCTTAAGGGCTGAAAAAAGGCCACGGCCATCATTTCTTTTGTGTGTGTGCGTGTGTATCTGTGGGCCCAGTCCATAAGTAGCAATTGTTTAAGTGCCTTGTACATTATTTGCATTTCTTCTCGATAGTCGGTTTAACACTGCTCTCTGTGTTCCCCTCTCTGCCTATTTTAAATAAATATCCATTTTGTTGATTGTTTCAGCTGGTTGTTGTGTTTCCTTCATTGGCTCAGCATGATGCATGTTGAGAAATTGGGAAGCGGCAAATTGTGCATTCGGTCCAGCGCGGCTCTGGAACTCCGCTCGGTTATGCTGGATCCGAGCCATTACCGCAACTCGGATCGGACAGAGTCGGCCGAGGGTGTGGTTTCCCTGGAAGTTGGATGGCGTGAGTACTTAGGTAAATTGGAGTTTGACAAGTGGACCCTACCTCACGCTGTCAAAGTATTGGCGACCACGGTCCTGTAAGGGACTCGTGCCTCTCGGAGTTCTCCAAGAATCATGATCTCCATTCCGGGTGTTCGGTGGAGCCGACTCTACTGCTCCACCGAGCAGTCATGCTCACCACCGACACCTGGCCCCACAACAATATGACCTCACTTTCACTGTTAAAAAACACCCAACCATATACAGTTCATCTATCAAACTCTTTTGTTGTGCAGGCATGCCACCACAGTAGGGTGAATATACTGATTCTGGCTCACTTTCCCCCATGTTAATGATTGGGGGATTCTCAGCGATTCATATTTTTCCCCTAAAAATAAACCCCGTTTTTGTCCCAACCTGTTGAATTCTCTGCTGTTGAAATATATATAACATATAAGTGAATGGAGATTTTAACCGCCTCCCCTTTTAGACTCGGAGCACTTTTTTTCAAATAACCGATGCATATTGTTTAGCTCACTCATTGAACCTATAAAGATTTGTTCATTCTCAAATTCCTTCAACAGTTTAAATTCTTTGCACAATAATCCCCATCTAAAATCTTTAAAAATAAAACATTTGAATCTTTATATTTTTCAAGATACCCCTTTTGTGTCACGATGAAATGATATACTTCCCTCATTGATCTCATCTGACCTCCCCCTGGGTTGCATATCATTTTGAGATTGTAGTACATTATTTTTCCATTGTTCAATTGAAAACCATCAAAGTTTTCAGTCCATTCAAGGATATTAATTTTTTTCTTTACATCCTCCAACTTACTAGTTTTTAAATTGATTCACTTATTTGTTTTATTTACCTTTGTTTTAGTTATTTTTTCAATGACTTACTTGATATTTTTCACATTCACTATGTTTTCCATTTATATACCAAGACTGAGATTTTCTCCATTATTTAGTTTGATTAATACTTGGTTCGACCATTTATATATTGTGAAAAAGGCGGTGGTAGCCCTTAAAAACCCTAACCCAATTCTATTTAGTTAAAACTTGTATCCACATGGAACACAATTTATTCTATAAACTCTATAATACAATATCCATATGGAACACAATCTATTCCATTATATAAAATAAATCTTATCATCAAAGGCTCCTAATGCCTTTAAATTTAATTCTTCACAATATATCTTATGTTTATAACTTCTTATTGTATTCATTTTCCTATATTCTTCTTTCTTATTCATCAAATCTTTATAATAATTTCTAAAAGTTATTGATTTCTTTATTCCCTATATCCTTTTATCAATCTGATCACCATACTTATAAGCATATGCCTTTGCTCTCAATGCATTAAACTCACTCATTACTTTTCCACCCAACTCATCCTTAAACGTACCAATAACCTTTTCATTCTTTTTTGAAAATAACTCACTCTTCTTACTAAAATTACTTGTATCATATTCTCCAATATTTTTCTTCATATCTTTGTAAACATCATCAGTTTTTATATCTGCAATAAAACTATCAGTGTCCATATATAACAATGAAACATTTTCACCATACTCTTTCTTAAAGTCATTATACAAATAATCATACATCAATATCATTGAGAAATCAATAACTGCTGTTCCAATATAAATTGGTTTGTCCATTACAATACTTTCCTTTTCCATATGAATAGCAGAAAAGTTCTCTGAAAAAGTATCTTCTCTCTCAATACTTGGTTTATTTATCAATCGAGAAGCTTCCTTCCAAGATGTTGCAAATCTAATGTTTTGCCTGTTTCTAACATTTTCCATTGTCTTTCCAACGACAGCATTATTCATCAATTTATAGAATTCACCTTCAAATTTTACTTTTGTATTTGTTCTCATATCTCCATTGAATTTAATGTACTTTTTTCATCCAAGGACTTTGTTTAAATTTTTAAACTCTATGAATTTTAGCCAATCTCAATCCTTCTCCCAAAAACTGTTTCAAGCTTCTCTGATACAAAACATATCCCTCTTTATCATAGAATGTTGGTAATAACTATTCTGTTAATTTACATTTAATATTAAAATTTTAAGAAAATCACTTAACCATTCTTTCTTTGGGGTTTCTTTCTCACATGCAAAATGAAGGTCTTTATGCTTATTATGAAGATCACTCGGGTACCTCAAATCAACTTCAAAATAATAACGTTCTTCTTCCTCATTCAATTCCTCCGGGAGAAGGAATAACAATATTCATCAAAACCTTTTCATAATCCTTTTCTTCCACACACTCTAATTTACCATAAGGCAGACATTGAGACATTGCCCATCCATACAACTTATTAGCATCAAAATACATCAAATATTTACGATATTTTTCACTATCATTATTTGGAAGATATTTATTATTTGCTTTTGCATATCTTTTTGAACATACTTGTGATATTCCACCTCTCGTAGACTTCTCAATCATCAAAAGCATATCTACATCACTGATTAAATCTATATCTTGTTTTGTCATTTTCAACATTGCACTCAAAGCTAAGCCAGGAGCTGTGAAATAGTGGGCAGGATGTAATCCATAACAATTTTTATTTTGATAGAGTGATCAAAAAGCTTCAAACACATCAGCGAACAATAAAATATGTTTTTAAATACAAATCATGATATTCTACAAGCTTCTTTATCTTAAATATTTTCCAAATTTCTTGTGCGTGTTTATATTCCTTATCACTTATCTCTTCTTCAGAAAGGTTATTATAGAAACCTTGTTTTGAAGGAAGTCGTGTTTCTTGAAATCTCATAAATGAATGCATATAATCAAAAGGATAAATTTCCTTACATGTAAGAATTTTCTCTTTACTTTGAATTTTATTCCTTGTTTGCATTTCCTCTCTAGTTAGAATTCCCTATTTCATCAAAATTTCATCTTAATCAGAATTTTCTCTTTATGTAGAATTTTATCTTTTGGAAAGAATGAATTAAGATTTGGAAAAGAGCCCTTGGAACTTAGATTCGATGCTAGGTAGGCTAGTGGTGTTCCCATAAACTTGAAAGAATCTAGAAACCTAATACATGTTAAAGGTTTTGTGAATATCATTTTACTAAATGAAATGTACTTTTTACTTGTGTTTGTTATGGCAGAAATATTCCTGGTGTTTTTGAAAGTTCATTTATGAATAGATGTGTATCATGGTTGGCGCTGTTGTGAAGAAAGACTGGAATAAAAGAAGGAAATTTATAATTAAGATTACAACAGGAATGAGCGGGACCTCTATATTTACCAGAAAGATGACAATGATCCCTAACTTTGACCTCAACCCCAATTTCCTCCTCACAAAATGGCAGATATTGTTCTTTCTAAATTCTATTTTTTTTTTCTTCGGTTAATTTCATCGGTTCATTTGTTTCTTTCGTTAATTTAGTTAGTCATATACAATCCTTTTCTAATCGTTTTACAAACTCTTGTGAAGCTTTTTTTCCACTATAATGTTCAAGTTTATTATACTTTTCTCCAACAGATGATTTGATATAATAACAGAAACCACAAGGAATATGTTTTTGAGATTTATTTGTATACGATTCTTTTGGATGAGGAGAAGCAGTATTTATCTTTTTAAGGATACATTCAAAATCAGCGAATATCACAAATGGGTGCATGATAGATTTATTATAATCTTCAAAAGAAATATTTTGAACAGGTTTAGGCATTGCAATTACAGCTGATTTGTGATTACTACAACATTTTGAATGTTGTTCCAATCATTCTTTTGTATGAAATGAATTAAGACATCGCTTACAAGGATATTTTGTTAGCTGTTATGAATACCTGAGAAGAGATTAATCCTGATAAATTATTGAGGTATGTATAATGTGAATTCTTTCCAACATTAAAATATAAAAGATCAATGTGTGTTTCTTCATTTCTCTCTGTAATCTTTAATACCTGAACTTTATTCTCTCGAGTTAATCGAAATACATTCATAGAAAGATTATTCTTTTTCTCAAATTTCGGAATATCTGTTAGTGGCATTGGGAATTTAAAATCTTTAATGTCCAAGGTATTCTCATATAGCATATATTGTTTTACTCTTTCTGAATTACAATTTGGTGGATGTAAGTGAGCAAGAACAAACAAGAGAAATCATTTATATTCATTGTTCTTTATATTAACAACTGCCTTATTTAGTTTTATTCCTTTTGGTAATTCAATATAAGAAGAAGCTTTAAGAGGGTCTGATTTTAGAATGTGTATATCTAAAAAGATGATTTTTGAAATATTAAATCCACTTCCTACCACTGTATTATCAACATCCTCCTCTTCTCTTGATAGTTCTTCAGAAACCCCACGATTCAAAAAATCTTGAAATGATGTTATAAAATGAAGATCTGTTCTCATATAAGGAGTTTGTTCTTCATCTTGTCTTTTCTTATTCATTTTCACTCTCATGTAAAACTTTAAAGTTTTCATTTCTTTTAATGTCTTTCTAATAACTTTTTCAACATCAGGTTTCACTATTTTCAATTGATTCAGCTATTGATGATGGACCGGGTTCTCCAAATTGAAAAATCCTTATTTTAATATGATTCTTAAAAGCTCCATCAGTGTTTTCAATATAATAGTCTCCCTTGACTTTAAACTCATTCTCCTTGTGTTTTGTGATTGAAGGTGCTTCTTATAACTACTCTTAAAAACATCCTTTGAGCAGATATCACAATGTTTTGTTTTCAACTCGAGGAGATATTTGATAAAATAGATGAAATATGTGTTTGTTGGTTTGAAGTTGTTTTTTTGTAATATTTATACTCGTGATTACAAACATCGCAGTACATTGTATTCAGCATACTTAGAAAATAAAACTTTGCTGAAACTAAAATTTTCTTGATGAAAATTTCGTTTAATTTACAGGTGAATCTGTGCTAAAAAAACATTTTATTCTCCAACTTTTTTCACTTAATAAATACAATGTTTCAAGACACAAAAGACAAGTTTCAACCAAACTCTTCATTTGTTAAAGATACTGTGAAATATGTCAGGGTCAGGTCAGGTATGGGAGCATGTGCCAGAACAGCGCGTCGCTGCATCCACTTTCTGCCGGTATTCCAGGGTCTGGCCATCCCCCAGGCACATGCCAGGCCCATCCCCATCTCCTTGAGATGATGGTCAACCTGCTGCAACCACGAGGCATGTGGTCGGCCCACTGGCCTCCTCCACTCATGAGACTCCCTCACTGAGAGAATCTGGTGAGCAGGATCAGCCTCAGGAGAACGAGCCACATGTTTTACTGACGCTGATGTAAAATTGTCAATATGTCAAGGATGTAAAATTGAACAAAGAGAAATATAACTACTCTTGGATAAAACAATTATGGCGAATAATTTGAGTTCTTCAATTTCCTTCAGTGGAAGGGCTTTTAGTACACCTGGAAGAACATCAATTAACGTATCTCTAACAAAAGTTTATCCTCTCTTTCTGGCAATATATTCAAAACTAGAAAAAGCAATGAAACAAGAAAAAGTTTCAAAAAATAAAAACCTGATGGATGAAGCTTCAGAAAGAAAAGATAAGACCATCTGGATTATGCAAGGAAAAATTTGTATTTTTTTGAAACAACCCGAAAGATCTCCTTGAGATGATGGTCAACCTTCTGCAACCACGAGGCATGTGGTCGGCCCACTGGCCTCCTCCACTCATGAGACTCCCTCGCTGAGAGAATCTGGTGAGCAGGATCAGCGTCAGGAGAACGAGCCACATGTTTTCCTGACGCTGATGTAAAATTGTCAATATGTCAAGGATGTAAAATTGAACAAAGATAATATTGGGCGTGGCTTACGAAAATACCTCATGAAAAGTGGGCGGGGCTTAGCAAAAAGTGGGCGTGGCTTCACAAAAAATAACCTGTGGCTCAGGAGGTGGTCAAACAAGAGCATAAAGAGAAGTTTATCATTTCGTTATGGCACAAAAGGGGTATCTTCAAAAATATAAAGGTTCAAACTAACAAATCCTGATGAAATAAAGGATGTTAATATATCAGGTGAGTAGGGTGAATTTACTGATTCTGGCTCACTTTTCTCAATGTAAATAAATGGGGGATTTTCAGCGATTCATTTTTTGTTTCCCCTAAAAAGTAAACCTCCTTTTAATCCCAAGGAGAATTGATTTGTCTCCCCTTTTAACCTCGGGACACTTTTTTCAAATAACCAATGCAATAACATAAAGATTTGTTCAAGTCTTAAAGTTCCAATGTGATTTGTTAAATGTGATTCTGAAGAAATATCTGAAACATCTAAGCCTCGGGACACTCTTTTTCAAATAACCAATGCATATTGTTTAGCTCACTCAATGAACCGATTAAGATTTGTTCATTCTCAAATTCCTTCAATGGTTTAATTTTCTTTGCACAATAATCCCCATCAAAAATATTTAAAAACAAAACATTGGAATCTTTATATTTTTGAAGATACCCCTTTTGTGCCATAACAAAATGATAAACTTCTCTTAATGCTGTTGTTTGACCACCTCCTGAGCAACAGGTTATTTTTTGTGAAGCCACGCCCAGTTTTTGCTAAGCTCCGCCCACTTTTCATGAGGTATTTTCATAAGCCACGCCCACTTTCATAAGCCCCGCCCACTTTATTAGGTATGTGTAAGCCACGTCCACTTTTCCTCAGCCCCACCCACTTTTGCAAAGCCCCGCTTACTCTTACATCATTTTCAGTTCATCTCTGACTCACAAAGAAATCACTAGAAAATTCTGGAATGTTATGGTTTTGAAAAATTTCCCAACGAAGGCTTGCATGGGCTTGCCCAGGGAATTTCCAAAGGAAACCACACCCACCAGTCTTTCCCGATAAAATCCTCAAGCCCAGGCTCCATTTTAAACATTTTTTTTGCTGGCAATGGTGTGCTGTGTGCTTGCCTGGAGATTGACGACTTGTATGGAACTCAACCTTCAAGTTGATGAACCAGATTCAAACCTCTTATCCATTGAGGTAAGATTTTATTTCCCTATTTTCAGTTTGATTTAATCATTGTCTCATTTAAGAATAAAATAACTTAATTAATACATTATTATTTTCTCTCACAGGAAATTGTATCTGAAAATACCGATTTTGCCACAACTTTGGGCCAAATTGTTGGCGTGGTTGAAGACCTTGTGAGCGACCAAGACCCAGAGAACGAGCGAGACCTTGAGTGGGATGACTTTGGGGTTCCTTGGAGATTGACTACTTGTATGGAACTAAACCTTCAAGTTGATGAACTGGATTCAAACCTCTTATCTGTTGAGGTAAGATTTTATTTTCCTATTTTCAAACTTTGATTGAAGCATACTCAATTAATAATTAATTCACTTGATTAATACATTATTATTTTCTCTCACAGGAAATTGAATCTGAAATAGTAAATGAAAATACTGCTTTTGCTACAACTTGTGGCGAAATTGTTGGCTTGGTTGAAGACCTTATGAGCGACTAAGACCCACAGAACGAGTTTGTCCTTGATGATCCAACCAAAAAGTTATACCTTGGAGACCAGCAAAGTCCTTAAAAAGAGTTTTGCAACAATAGTACTCATTGTGAGTTATCAAGACAATACACCCTGAATAAGTGACACCTTGATGAGCCAGAATACAAGTTTTACCTTGGAGACTCACAATATTTAGACATTTTGAAAAATGGAGTTTTCCTTGATGATCCACAGTTATACTATGTGAGATCTATCACTGAAACCCATCAACATTGGAAAAATGGAGATTTCCTTGATGATCCACAGTTATACTATGTGTGATCTATCACTGAAATCCATAAAAATTGGAAAAATGGAGATTTCCTTGATGATACACAATTATACGATGTGAGATCTATCACTGAAACCCATAAAAATTGGAAAAATGGAGATTTCCTTGATGATCCACAGTTACACTATGTGAGATCTTTCACTGAAACCCATAAAAATTGGAAAAAATGGAGATTTCCTTGATGATCCACGGTTACACTATGTGAGATCTATCACCGAAACCCACTATATTTCTGGAAATTGTGATTGTAACTTGGAGTCTTGGATAGATGTTTATATTTTTGGAGACTTTAAATGTGGGTTCTGGCTTGATAACTCACAATGTGATACGTATCTTGGAAAGTCAACAGGAATGTGGTTATACCTTGGAGACTTGGAAAGTTGGGTTTATTTTGGAGACTTGAAATGCCACCACTCTTTGGGATCAAAACCTATCAAGAAAGTTCTTACTCCCGCTTTCTACGTCATCAAACCCGAAAGCCTTAAAAGACAGAATTGGAAGAAGAGAAAAAAAAAGAAAAAAAATATATAGGTGGAAATCTCATTTTGAAAAAGACATTGTGTTGGGGGGTTGGGGTTGAGATTTTGAATGTAAGGGTTGGGACACACACACACACACACACACACACACACACACACACACACACACACACACACACACACACACACACACACACACACTAAGCCTTGACTATTCAGTTGAGGATTCTGTGTTTGGGGTTCACAGATCTCAGAATGTCCCCCTTCACACACATTATATACTGTTATACACCTCGGACTTGGCCCTTGAGTGTCCACAACGGTGTATCATAGGAGGGAGTGAAGCTCCAAACCATTGCTCCCATGGGAATTATCTGCTTAGTTTTTTATTTTGTAATTCATGTGAATAAAATGAACCGAAAATCTCTTCCCCTTCTAAATCATATATCTTATAAGTCCAACGAACCGTATCTATTACATAAACAATTTTTAAAAGTTCGTTCGTCCATCGTTTAATATCACCTTTTTCAAAATGAGATTTTCACCTATATATTCTTACGATATCAACAACTTTGAACATAGGTTTTCTGATATTAATCTCTTTTTCACATTTTAATTTTGTAAATGTTTCTGATGGTTTCATATTCGTTGACATGTGAATCGTGTCATTATACTTATCCACAATATCCTAAATAAAAGATGTCCATTGTTTTGAACCAAGTTCTGTGAATTTTTTATGGAGTCTCTCTTTTAAGGTACGATGAAAACGTTCAACAACAACGGTCTTCCCTTCATTAAAGGTAGTGTATCATGTAATACTGTTATTTTTTTAGAAAATTTCAAAATGTCTTGTTGTAAAACTCTCGACCCTCATCAGTCCACAATTTTTTAGGTTTTCTCTTACTTTTATTAAATATCTGTTGAAAGGCTAATATAAGAGTATTACCTGTTTTGTTTTTTAAAGGGACAACCTATGCGTATCTACTCCTCAAATCAAAAACGGTTAAAGCATACTTGTACCCCTTATCATTATTCAGTTCAATCAAATCAGCGGACCAGATATAATCAACTTCCTTGGAATAAACCTTCCTTCTACGAAACTTTGTGAATATTGGTTTATGTAATTCATCAGCTAATTGCTCTTCAGTCTTAATGACATCATTCGAGCCTATAAGTTTTTTGAATTTCCAAGTCCAAGTTTCAATTTAGCTCTGAACATCTTCTTCACGATCAACCGATCAACTTTTTCTCTCAAGGTTGGATTTTGTATCAGAGACAAATTATACAACATTTCTCTATCGGCTTCATGCTTTTCCTACAAAGTTGTGGTATTCCCATAATCAATATCTTGTCTCATGCACACTTCAACAACTCTATTGATGGGTTTCCTCCATGATTTATGATTGTCTGTCTCATCTAATCTTTTATCCAAGTTTGTGCCTGGACCAAAGAAAGAATACCCTGGTAGATGTAATTCCCCTGGTATTCCAGTAGTTGTAAATTTACTTCCTTATAAAAACTTTTGTATATGTCCTCCGAGTTTGTGTTTGGAGATAAATTGATTTTTTTTTGAACCACACACCGAATATATACCTTTTTGTATAACCCTGTTATTTTTACTTTTAACATATGAAATATTTTTGGTATCAGTTTTCTCTTTACATTTGAGACAATAACTCATTTATTTATGAGAAAAATTCCTGCAGAGGGCAAAAACCTTTTTACTTTCCAACATGCAAATTTGAATCTTAATTTTAAAACATAAAGAATCCTTAGAAATGCCTTCACTATCTCCTCCATTTATTTCAGAAAAAAAAAAATTAAAAACTTTAATTTAAATGAATATCTTGTCGATGTCAATATTCTTGTCCAAAATATTGCAAATAGACTTGTCAATTCTTGGTTTTCCTCCTCGGTGGGTTGAGTTATTTTCTGTAATACCACCAATCTTTTTTTTAATCTCACTGGTTTCCATATTTTCATATTTATTTAGTCTCGCTCTTTCCTCCCTCTCCTCTATCTTCTCTCTCTCCTCCTTCTCTCTCTTCTCTCTTTCCTCCTTCTCTTTCTTCTCCCTCTCCTCCTTCTCTCTCTTCTCCTTTTCCTCCTCTTCTCTCTCTTCAACTCCTTCCTAGTCCCATACTATCCTTGAATCACTTACACCCTTTAGAATATCATACATATATTCATCAGGATTTCTTGTTATTCCTGTATCCAAAATATTTTTTTTTACAACAGGAAACCAGTAAAATTTATTTTGAATTTCCAAAAGAGCCTTACCTTTCTTAACTTCATAATTTTTTCATTATTTAGCATTCTAATTAAATCTAAAGTTGTCGGTTTATCAACATCGGCATAATGCCAATCGTTTATTGAAAATACCTCATTCTTATGTTGTAGAACGTATTTATTAAAATACCGAATACCCTTTTCTTGAAGGTATGCTTGAACACAGAAATGATAATTTTCTTGAAGCCTTCTTGCTGTCATTTATGTATTAGAAATATATGTTAGAATAATATTATGGCACGAAACACCTCCCCATCTTCCCATAGTTAAATCATTTTGTATTTCCTTACTTATTATATATAATCCTGTTTTTTATTCTGTTTTCATGATATAAACTAGGGAAAAACCATAATTATATTTACCCTTATTAAATTATTTTATTTGTTGTTTACAAATCGTGCTTCCACAAAACTCATTCTCGATACCAAGTGGATAATATTCTTCCTTACGAGACTGATTTAATTGTTCCATGTCTTCAAGGTCAATTTTAAATGACCAATTATACCCTAAATCATTCATATCATACCCCCATTGTTCTATTCTCATACAAACGATACATCCTTCGTCATAAAAAAATTATTTTAATTCGATCTGTGAATTCTGTATGACCTGGAGATAAAAATCAACACTTCTGTATCTTTGGAATACACGGGCGTTTTATTTAAGGATATATATATATATATATATATATATATATATATATATATATATATATATATATATATATATATATATATATATATATATATATATATATATATATATATATATATATATATAAGCCTGGTGTTGGCGCAGTGGTTAGGGCAGTGGCTTGGGATCCAAAAGGTCCTGAGTTCAAGCCCCGTTGAGCCACTGAATTAATACACCAGGGGGTTGACTCAGCCTGCCATCCTTCCGAGGTCGGCAAAATGAGTACCAGTTTACTGGGCCGGTGTATACCCTGGTTAAAATAGGTGTACCATACCCCTGTGTCGTAAGAGGTGACCAGGGTTGCGTCAGGAAGGGCATCCGGCGTAAAACATGTGCCAAATCACTATGCGGATCATACGGATGATCCGCTGTGGCGACCCCTAACGGGAGTAGCCGAAAGAGGAAGAAGATATATATATATATATATATATATATATATATATATATATATATATATATATATATATATATATATATATATATATATATTGTGATAAATCGCTTAATCTCACCAAGTCATTTACGTCAGTCGGGCTTGGATAATTTTATAATTTATAAGCATTTTTCAAATTAATATTTTTGGTTATATTATATTTATGTCGTTCAGCCTGTGCCTTTGTGTAATAATTTGATAAATCAATATCCAGTTCTTGGGATACACCAAAGATAGAACCATCTTTACCAACATAACTAATATATATTAGATTAAAAATAATGTCATAAAATTTTTTATTTTTGTTCAGTTGAAATAACACATATAGAGATAATTGACCACAACACATGGAATTTAATTCTTGGACTTGAAATGTTTGATAAACACCATTCTGCAAGAATTTTATGACTTCAACAGGTGGTGGAAGACCAAAACTATTAAAATAATATTTGTCTTGACTATTAAAAATACAAACCCAATGAGAAACATTCCCATTATTATCTTCGAAGTTCATAATAATATTCTTTGTATATTAAGACAGATTTTTTAATTCATCTCTCATACAAATGACCACATTATGAATTTTTAATTTCTTACAATATTTGACAAGTTGTAAATTTGATGTGGTATTCTTTCCAAATTCTTTAAACCACTCATCAATGCTCATTTATTTTTTAGAAAGATATAATCCATCACCTCTTTTAGTTAATTTTACACCTGCTTGTGCAATAGAAGAAAGCATCTCTCCAACTAACAATCTCGCTTTATCAGCAGAACTTCAAGTTTTTCAACAAAATGTACAATTACACCGCTTCCACTAATTTGTTTCTCCAACTCTTTGTTATGTCTTTCCAATTATTTTTGAGCCTGGAGTTGAGCCTTCCTTTCATTGGCAGTTTTCACCGCTGTTGAAATACCACCCGTCAATGCTCCAACCGCACTTAAACCAGCAAATAAAGGAATTAGAAATGGGAGAAATCCTCCACTCGTCTCCCTTATTGAATATTTTTTCAACATTGGTTTTGTCATTTCAATTTTAAGTTCGCCAGTTACATTCAAGATTTTAACCTGTTCTCTTGTGAGCAAAACATCAATTCTTACTGCTCCTTTTCTCTGAATTGTAGTAACGTTAATCGTACAAGGCTTTTGATTTTTAACTCAAGATGATCGTTTATGAAGATTGATATGATTAACATATACCCCAGTTGTTACTTTGCCACTCATTTATTGAACAAAAAATTATGTGAGACTAATCATAACACCATTATCTGTATTAATCTGCAATTCTGTTTCTTCTAAAAGCAAACAATATGTATCAACTTCTTCACTCTCTCCTCTTTCAATGTATAGGGAAGTATCCACTCGATTAGACTTTATAGTTTCCTTTTGAGCGCTCAGGTCAAACGCATATATTGTATACAAACTTTTAAATCCTGTCATATCCAAAATAGGTTCTTTATTTCCATTACTTTCACACACCTTTTGGTAAGACTTGTATGTTTCAGCAAAATCATTTTTTTCCCAATTAATTTCCAATCAATCTCGTGGATAAAATGTTCCATCCAGAGAAACACGAAGTGGTGACACCTTAGCATTATCACTCAATGCATTATTCTTATCAGTTGCAGTATCACCATCAGGCTTTTTATAAATGATCCACAGATATCGTGGCTTTCCTTCGAGAACACCCAAATTCCACGTGTAAGTGGTTTGGTTGAGTTTAACGTGTTGACATCTTCTTTTGAAGAATGATACACTGAGTGGTTTCTTTGAGTTAAGTCTTACATTCAACATCTCTTCTGTTTTAAGATGAGGAGTATATTGACAAATATACCAACTCATTTCATCAATTACAAATTTATTCTGCTCAGCAAAAGCACTACCAACACCAAAAAGCAATCTATTTTCATTATCATTCCTTTGGAGTTGAAATCTAATTTTAAGACCATACAGAACTTTATCATGATCACAAAATCCAAATATACCTTTAGAGGAACTGCCACAGTAAAACTATAAACTGCTTTTGTATCATCATAATACGCTGCTTTTCTTTGAGTATATCCAGGGTCTGTGGTTGTTCCCGTTGACATATCAGGAATAAAACCTTCGAGAGACCCCTTTCCCATTCAATCACTGAATGTATAGAGTGTAAATTTCATCATTTCAGATACAGCAGAGAAAAATCAACCGCTTCAACTTCTTGTGTTCCAATGTACAAACGCACACGATGAAACATTTTCCAGAATAAATCATTTACGAGTTGAGCGATTGTGTTATTCCCAGTCTTAGTGAATTTAAATTTACACAACAAGAAATTTTCGGATAGATTCAATTAGGTTTGTTGATTATATATTTCAACACGTTTTGTGCCATTTACATTCCAGTCTGTTCCAGTTATTGGATTTACATTGAAGTAATCTTCTTTTTTAGTGGAGTTTGAGATGATCATGGTATCATCCAAATCATAGATACTATCAATTGCTTCCATACTTGCATTTATTTAGGAAAACAGATGTTAAAACTTTTGAAACCCTGACCCAAGTATTTGAATTATTTTCTGTCGTTCTTGGGGGGACAACTGAGTTTTGTTCTTCTTAATTTCTTCAATTGCTTGTAATTTATGAGATTCCTTCTGGGCATCTTTTATGCTCTTTACAGCACCTGCTACATTTCCCACAGCAGAAGCAGTTGAACCAATTCGGTCTTTATGTTGAAAAATAGTTGAACCAATACCCATTAGAGTATCACTTATCCTATCTCCTCTAAATTGATGTCCAACAGCCCTTTGTCTCTTAGGTCTATAGTATCCCCTACCAAGATACATACCTTCACCCTTGTAGTATGGGGAAAGGAACATCATTTCCCCTGTAATTATTTTAAATTTTCCCAACTCGTGTTTCCTCACAATAACCATCATATTTATTAATTGGAAAACTTCACGAAGGTGAATTCTGATGAATTTTACTTCACCATTTAAAGAAATCATACAATTATCTTGGTCGGTTTACTTTGTGTATGTTTTTATGTATGTTTTTATGTTTTTATTTTATGTTTTTAAAATTTACTCTGTGTATGTTTTTTTCCGGACACAGCGAGATAACCCAAATTTTTGGGTTACATTTTGAATTTATAACCAATTGGGGTTGAGTATGCACTGAATGAAAATATTGTATTTGTTATTATTCCATCATTATAAGCAACATCAATTAAATCACAATGAATTAATACCGAGTTTATTCCTGAGGATATTTGAATGACATTATCACTGTAAAACGTCCCATGAGTTTCAATCCTTTTTGAGGAGAAACCCAATAACTCTCTGAATGAATTATCAATTGTGAAATCAACCTTGTAGTTATTTTTAAGTTTAATCTTTGATTTGAAGTATGTTTTTGAATGTCTATGACAATATTTTTTGGTTCATCACCCTGTTCTTTCATAAGACGAACAGCTTCGGAAGATATTTCAGAAATCTCATATGATCCGGGTGAGACTGTTATCGTTTTGTATCCACTTCCGGGATTATACCTAAACTTGTCATTTTTATCAGTCATATTAAATAAAGTATTATAAGTTTCCATGGACAATAAAGATGCCTCATATTCTTTTATTGGGTCAAGTTGTATTGGGTATGGGAATGAAGATGTGTGGTCGCTTGTTGTGAAAATAAAACTCACGATTGTGCTGCTCATCTTACTTACTCTGAGATAAAATGTCTTTATATTGAGATTTATTAATTATTTTCAGTTTCATCAACTGGTCTAAAATGGCTGATGCTTCATTCAAACAATTGTTATTTCCAGCATTCTTACTACCTAACAACAACAACAGTCTATTAATTAATTGTGATGCGTCATTTGGAAGTAAACTAATACCTGAACCAAGGATACTTAAAGCCTGAATAATGTGTTTCTCCTTCTCGTTTTTCTTACTTTTACCAGAAATACTAACCCTATAATTTAGAGTCTTCTGCAGGTCAATATATACTCTATCATCATTATTTTTCATATCCAATGGTTTATCAAAATACTTTGATTCATCCCTCACAGTTGAACCTTGTCTTCCATCTTTTGTGAGAAGAAACACTAATCTCGGAATTCGTTTAACAGGGGGTTGAGCAGAATCCAAGAACTTGAATTCATCATTAAATATCAATACCCTTTCCTGAACAAGATGAAATATTGCTGGATGTTCTGTTGGAATGAGTCCTACTTTGGTTTTTGAATCCACTGAATATTCCTTGTTTTGAAGAGCATTCACAATATAATCAGGGGGTCGATTAATCTCTTCCAGTTGTTGAAATAAAACTTCATCATCATATTCTAATTCTCAGAAATGCTCTAATTCTTCCTCCGTCATTTGATCAAAATCTTTAGCATTTGAAGTTTTTTAGGAGTATATTCTACTGTGGGAACTGTAGAAACATCTTTCATTTTTTCTTGCGAAATTTTTAAAAGTGGTTTAAAAAATTTCTCTTGTTTTCTTTCAAATGCTTCTTCGCCCGTTAATTTCTGTCTGCCTTTCTTCTTTGTGTCTTCCTGTTGTTTTACAACTTTTGAAACCAACTCTTGATGTTCCTTAAATCTTCTTGCTCTTTCTTTCGCATACATTTATTTATTGGAAAATATCATTTAATTAATTGTAAAGATCAACAGGGAAATTTTCCTATTCTTCATCATCCAAGTAGAAGTGTTCAAATAAATCCTTTTGTTGAAATATTTCAGCAAATTCTTTATTAACATTAATACGAGTTGTAATTTATCTTTCACTAATACTTGCATCTCTGCTTTTCATGCATTGGCATTGAGTTTCTTCATCAACATCAAAACCGAATGATAAAATCTTAACTCCACTCAGATGTTTAATAATTTGTCTCGTTCATTGTGGATTTGTTTCTAATATCCCAAGACCACCAGATTTTAGTTTCCTTAACTCACTCTTACAATGTGAATATTTTGTTGTACCAAGAGAAACCTCCTCAAATATTTGACCTTCATTCCTCAATCAAATATGTTCCTCCCCTGAAATATAGTGATAATCTTCACCTTTTATTTCTCCAGGTCTTATTTCTCTCGTTGTTGTTGATACAATGCATATCACAGGGTGTTTTTTTAAGTAAATTTACAATATTCTCATTTGTACTTCACAAGAACCTTGATTTATGAAAGTTTTTTTTCCAGAAGCAGATTTACCCACAAGATTTATAATAATAGTTGTCATTTATACATGTAATTGTTTATAAAACAAAAAAAATATATCCCTTGATATCTCATCTTGTATCACAACAATATATTTATATTTTTCAGTCATGTGCTTCATGTAATCCTCAAATTCCTTTTTACTACATAATGTAGAACAATTATCTCTCCAAAAATTATTTATATTTATTGAATTTAACTTGAATAAAATAAAAGTATTAGCATTGTTTCTGTTGAAACGACGAGTAAGTTGAAAGTACGATTGACTGAGTTACCTTCGATGAGTAAAGTCTTCGATTGAGTTACCAGAAGAAATAAAACGAAAGAAGGCAGTCGTTAATATTAAGAAAAATGAGAATAAATGTTTTCTCTGGTCTGTTCTTGCTCACTTTCATCCACTAAAATGTTATTCAGAAAAAGTAAAACAATATATGAAATATGAGAATACCTTGGACATTAAAGATTTTAAATTCCCAATGCCACGAACAGATATTCCTAAATTTGAGAAAAAGAATAATCTTTCTATTAATGTATATGGATTAACGGATACAAACAAAGTTCAAATATTAAAAATTTCAAACAACAATAAAAACGAAGAAACACACATTGATCTTTTATATTTTAGTGTTGTAAAGAATTCACATTATACATACATCAATAATTTATCAAGATTAATCTCTTCTCAGGTATTCAGAACATGAAACAAAATATATCCTTGTAAGCGATGTCTTAATTCATTTCATACAAAAGAACGATTAGAACAACATTCAAAATATTGTATTAATCATAAATCAGCTGTTGTTACAATGTCGAAACCTGGTGAAAAGATTTCTTTTGAAGATTATAATAAATCTATCATGCACCCATTTGTGATATATGCTGATTTTGAATGTATCCTAACAAAGATAAATACTGCTTCTCCTAATCCAAAAGAATCATATACAAATAAATATAAAAAACATATTCCTTGTCGTTTCTGTTATTATATCAAATCATCTGTTGGAGAAAAGTAGAATAAACTTGAACATTATAGTGGAAAAAAAGCTTCACAAGAGTTTGTAAAACGATTAGAAAAGGATTGCATAAGACTAACTAAATTAATGAAAGAAACAAATGAACCAATGAAATTAACCGAAGAAGAAAAATTAGAATTTAGAAAGAACAATATCTGTCATATTTGTGAGGGGGAAATTGAGGAGTCTAAAGTTAGGGATCATTGTCATCTCACTGGTAAATATAGAGGGCCCGCTCATTCCTGTTGTAATCTTAATTATAAATTTCCTTCTTTTATTCCAGTCTTTCTTCACAACAGCGCCAACTATGATACACACCCATTGATAAATGAACTTTCAAAAACACCGGGGAATATCTCTGCCTGTACAAACACAAGTCAAAAGTATATTTCATTTACAAAAATGATATTCACAAAACCTTTAACTTGTATTAGGTTTCTAGATTCCTATAAGTTTATGGGAACACCACAAGCCTACCTTGCATCAAATCTAAGCTCCACGCGTTATTTTCCAAATCTTAATTCATTCTTTCCAAAAGAGGAAATTCTAACGAAAGAGGAAATTCAGATTAAAGAGAGAATTCAAAGTAAAGAGGAAATTCTAATTAATGAGGAAAGTAATGAAGAAATTCTCACTGAAGATGAAATTCTATTTATAAAGAAAATTCAAACAATGAATTAAATTCTCACTAAAGAGGAAATTCTGATTAAAGATGAAATTCTGATTAAAGAGGTAATTCTAACGAGAGAGGAAATTCAAACAAGGAATGAAATTCAAAGTAAAGAGAAAATTCTTACAAAGTCAGGGAATTTATCCTTATGATTATATGGATTCATTTATGACATGTAAAGAAACACAACTTCCTTCAAAAGAAAGTTTCTTTCACAACCTTTGTGAGAACAGATAAGTGATAAGGATTATAAACACGCACAAGAAATTTGGAAAATATTTCAGACAAAGAACCTTGGAGAATATCATTATTTGTATCTAAAATCAGATGTTTTATTGTTAGGTGATGTGTTTGAAGCTTTTCGATCACTCTGTCATAATAAAAATTGTTATGGATTAGATCCTGCCCACTATTTCACAGCTCCTGGTTTAGCTTGGAGTGCAATGTTGAAAATGACAAAACAAGACATAGATTTATTCAGTGATGTGGATATGCTTTTGATGGTTGAGAAGTCTAAGAGAGGTGGAATATCACAAGTATGTTCAAAAAGAAAGGGTAAAACAAATAATAAATATCTTCCAAATTATGATAGTCAAAAAGATAGTAATTATTTGATGTACTTTGAGGCTAATAATTTATATGGATGGTTAATGTCTCAATCTCTGCCTTATGGTAAATTAGAGTGGGTGGAAGAAAAGGATTATGAAAAAGCTTTGATGAATATTGTATTTTCTTCTCAAGAGTAATTGAATGAGGAAGAAGAAGGTTATTATTTTGAAGTTGATTTGAGGTACCCGAGTGATCTTCATAATAAGCATAAAGACCTTCCTTTTGCATGTGAGAAAGAAACCCCAAATAAAGAATGGTTAAGTGATTCTCATAAAAGTTTTAATATTAAAGGCAATTCAATAGAAAAGTTATTAACAATATTCTATGGTAAAGAGGGATATGTTTTGCATCAGAGAAGCTTGAAAAAGTTTTTGAGAGATGGATTGAGAGTCGCAAAAATTCATCGAGTTTTAAAATTTAAACAATGTCCTTGGATGAAAAAGTATATTAAATTCAATACAGATATGAGAACAAATATGAAGGTAAAATTTGAAGGGGATTTCTATAAGTTGATGAATAATGCTGTCTTTGGAAAGACAATGGAGAAAGTTAGAAACAGGCAAAACATGAGATTTGCAACCTCTTGGAAAGAAGCTTCGAGATTGATAAATAAACCAAGTTTTAAGAGAGAAGAGGTTTTTTCAGATAACTTTTCTGCTCTTCATATGGAAAAGGAAAGTACTGTAATGGATAAACCAATTTATATTGGAACAGCAGTTCTTGATTTATCAAAGATATTGATGTATGATTATTTGTATAATGATTTAAAGAAAGAGTATGGTGAAAATGTTTCATTGTTGTATATGGACACTGATAGTTTTATTCTAGATATAAAAGCTGACGATGTTTATAAAGATATGAAGAAAAACATTGGAGTATATGATACAAGTAATTTTAGTAAGAAGAGTGAGTTATTTTCAAAAAAGAATGAAAAGGTTATTGGTAAGTTTAAGGATAAGTTGGGTGGAAAAGTAATGAGTGAGTTTATTGGATTGAGAACAAAGGCATATGCTTATAAGTATGGTGATCAGATTGATAAAAAGTTAAAGGGAATAAAGACATATGTAATAAAGAAATCAATAACTTTTAGAAATTATTATAATTGTTTGATGAATAAGAAAGAAGAATATAGGAAAATGAATACAACAAGAATTTATAAACATAACATATAGAGTGAAGAAGTAAATAAAAAGGCATTAGGAGCCTTTGATGATTAGAGATTTATTTTAGATAATGGAATAGATTGTGTTCCATATGGATATTGCATGATAGAGTGTGTAGAATAGATTGTGTTTTAACGATGGGAAGATGGGTTTGGGTTTTTAAAGGGCTACCGCATCGTTTTTTCGCAATATATAAATGGTCAAACCAAGTATTAATCAATCCAAAGAGTGGAGAAAATCTCAGTCTTGGTATATAAATGGAAAACATAATGAATGTGAAAAATATCAAATAAGTCTAATTGAAAAGAGAACTAAACAAAGGTAAATAAAACAAATAAGCGAATCAATTTAAAAAAAACTGGGAAGTTAGAGGATGTAAAGAAAAAAAAATCCTTGAATGGACTGAAAACTTTGATGGTTATCAATTCAACAATGAAAAAACAATTTACTATAAACTCAAAATGATATGTGGCTCAGGAGGTGGTCAAACAAGAGAATTAAGAGAAGTTTATCATTTCGTAATGGCACAAAAGGGTTATCTTAAAAATACAAAGATTCAAATGTTTTGTTTTGAAATATTTTAGATGGGGATTATTGTGCAAAGAAAATTGAACTATTGAAGGAATTTGAGAATGAACAAATCTTTATAGGTTCAATGAGTGAGCGAAACAATATGCATTGGTTATTTGAAAAAGAGTGTCCGGAGGCAAAGATGTTTCAGATATTTCTTTTAAATCACATTTAACAAATTACATTTCTACTTTACTACTTGAACAAATCTTTATCTTATTGCATTGGTTATTTGAAAAAAAAGTGTCCCGAGGTTAAAAGGGGAGACAAATAAATATACCTTGGGATAAAAATGGGGTTTACTTTTTAGGGGAAAAAAAAGAATCGCTGAAAATCCCCCATTCATTTACATGGGGAAAAGTGAGCCAGATTCAGTATATTCACCCTACTCAGGTGAAATGACATTTTGTTAAATAGTCATTAAGGATCATTTTAAAATTACCTTTAATATAAAAAATGTTGTCGTTGAATCTGGTAATGAAAAAAAGGAGAAAGATATCAAAGGTGACGTTGTTTCTACTCATTAAATTTGAGTCAATATTCAACTGAAGACTTTGAAGATTATGAGAGTGATTATATATGATAGTTATGAAAGTAGTTTTATAAATGATTCCGAAGATGAATTTTCATTTAAGGTTTTACTTTATAAATATGCTCGATTTTGAGCCACTTGAATTTTATGATTCTCCATATGACAAATTTGAGAATTGTCCTGCATGTGATAGAGTGGGATTAAACACAGAGTCAAAAGCCAATAAACAATGTTTATTCTGTGATTATCTTCTAATTAATGAAAATAAAAAAATATGAAAAGGAATATAATTATTTTAGATTTTCACCAAAAATGAATTACTTCACAAGATTGATTTGAGAAATGAATGTAAAGTATGAGGGTGATAACACACCTTTACTTAAAGGGAAGAAACTGAACGTATTAGATAAATGTTCAAAGGATTGTTGGAATATATCATTCCCAATTGCAATTTTCAAGAAAATATCAACACACGATATTGTATAAATAAAATAATGGATTATCTTGAAATTAAACCTGAACTTCGGATAAAATATAGAGTTTCTAAAAAAAGCCAATAATAAATTAAATAACCTGTTTTCCAAATATATAAATGAATGATTTTTTTACCAATTTGGGAAAATAAGATAAAATTTAACAACCATAAAAATCTCCCAAAATAATTACGATGCCTCATAATTGGTTCAAGCGGATGTGGAAAAACCTTGCTTACTTTTGAAGATGCTCCTGTTTCCCAACTTTTCGGATTATGATAATTTAATAATTTTCACAAAGTCGAGTTTTCAACCAGAGTATCAACTACTCTCACAAGGTTTTAATGCTGGACATCAAAAAGTTGATTTTGTCGGTTTATTTAAACTTCAAAAAAACCGAAATGGTTATTACATTGAAGATATAATACAACTATTTTGTGATACACAGAGATGTAAAAATAAATCAAAACCGATAACTTGTATTCTTAGTGATAATGCAGATGATATACCGTCTCCCCAAGATTTGGAGAAATCAAAAAAGAACCTCGTAATCTTTGATGATTGTGTTCATGAGAGAAACGAAACGGTAATGGACAGCTACTACACAAGAGGGAGACATTCTTCTTGTAATTGTATTTATCATAGTCAATCATACTTTCAACTTCCTCGTCGTTCCATCAGAAACAATGCTAATACTTTTATTTTATTCAAGTTAAATTCAATCGATATTAACAATTTTGGAGAGATAATTGTTCTACATTATGTAGTAAAAAGGAATTTGGGGATTATATGAAGCACATAACTGAAAAATATAAATATATTGTTGTGAAACAAGATGAGAAATCAAATGATAATTTCCAAAAAATAAATGGATGTGAAAGAAAGAGCAAGAAGATTAAAAGTTTATCAAGACTTGGTTTCAAAAGTTGTAAAACAACAGGAAGACATAAAGAAGAAACGCAGACAGAAACTAATGGGTGAACAAGCATTTGAAGGAAAACAAGAGAATTTTTTAAACCACTTTTAAAAACTTCCCAAAAAAATATTATATATGTTTCCACAGTTCACACAATAGAATATACGCCAAAGAAACTTCGAATGATAAAAGATTTCAGTCAAATGACGGAGTAAGAATTAGAGCATATAGGAGAATTAGAATATGATGATGAAGGATTATTTCAACAACTGGAAGAGATTAATCGACCCCCTGATTACATTGTGAATGCTCTTCAAAACAATGAATATTCAGCGGAATCAAAAACCAAAGCAGGTCTCATTCCAACAGAACAACCAGCAATATTTCATCTTGTTCAAGAAAATGTATTGATATTTAATGATGAATTAAGGTTCTTGAGTTCTGCTCAACCCACTGTTAAATTAAACCCCAGAGTAATGTTTCATTCTCACAAAATATGGAAGACAAGCTTCAACTGTGAGGAGTGAATCAAATTATTTTGAGAAACCATTGGATATGAAAAATTGATGATAGAGTATATATTGATCTGTTAATTATCGGGTTCGTCTTTCTGGTAAACGTGGCAAGAATGAGAAGGAGAAACACATTATTCAGGCTTTAAGTATTCTTGGTTCAGGTGTTAGTTTTCTTCCAAATGACCCATTACAATTAGTTAATGGAATTATTGTTGTTGGGTAGTTATAAGGCTGGAAATAACAATTGTTTAAAAGAAGCATCAGCCATTTTAGACCAGTTGATTAACATGAAAATAATTAATAAATCTCAATATAAAGACATTTTATCTCTTATTATATAAGATGAGAAGCACAATTCTGAGTTTTAATTTCACAACAAGTGACCACACGTCTTCATTCCCATACCCACTACAACTTGACCCAACAAAAGAATATGAGGCATCTTTATTGTCCATGGAAACTTTTAATACCTTATTTAATATAACTGAGAAAAATGACATGTTTAGTTATTATCCTGGAACTGGATACAAAACGATAACAGTTTCACCTTGATCATATGAGATTGGTCAAATATCTTCCGAAATTGTTCGTCTAATGAAAGAACAGGGTGATGAACCAAAAAATATTGTTATAGACATTCAAAAACATACTTCAAAATCAATGATTACAGTTAAAAATAACTACAAGGTTGATTTCACAATTGATAATTCATTTAGAGAGTTATTGGGTTTCTCCTCAAAAAAGATTGAAACTAATGGGATGTTTTACAGTAATAATGTCATTCAAATATCCTTTGGAATAAATTCGGTTTTAATTCACTGTAATTTGATTGATGCTACTTATAATGATGGAATAAAACAAATACAATATTGTCATTCAGCGCATTCTCAACCCCAATTGGTTATAAATTCAATATGGAACCCAAAAATTTGGTTTATCTCCCTGTGTCAGGAAAAACCGTACACAGAGTAAATTTTAGGATAACCGACCAAGATAATTGTATGATTTCTTTAAATGCAGAAGTTATATCCATCAGAATTCACCGGCGTGAAGTTTTCCAAGAAATAATAACGATGATTTTGAGGAAACATGAGTTGGAAAAATATAAAATAATTACAGGGGATGGGATGTTCCTTTCCCCATACTACAAGGGTGAAGGTATGTATCTTGGTAGAGGATACTATAGACCTAAGAGACAAAGGGCTGTTGGACATCAATTTAGAGGAGATGTGATAATTGATTATCTAATGGGTATCGGTTCAACTATTCTTTAACATAAAGACCGAATTGGTTCAACTGCTTCTGCTGTGGGAAATGTAGCAAGTGCTGTAAAAATCATAAAAGATGCCCAAAAGGAATCTCATAAGTTACAAGCAATAAAAGAAATTAAGAAAGGTAAAACTCATTTGTCTCCCCAAGAATGACAGAAAATAATTTAAATACTTGGGTCAGGGTTTCAAAAGTTTTAACATCTTTTTTCCTCAATAAATACAAGTATGGAAGCAATTGATCGTATCTATGATGTGGATGATACTATTATCATCTCAAACTCCACGAAAAAAGATTACTTCAAGGTAAATGCAATAACTGGAACAGACTGGAATGCAAATGGAACAAAAAGTTTTGAAATATATAATCAACAAACCTATTTGAATCTATCCGAAAGTTTATTGTTGTGTAAATTTAAATTCACTAAGACAGGGAATAACACAAACGCTACACTCGTAAATGATTTATTATGGAAAATCTTTGATACTTTTCGGTTGCACGTTGGAACACAAGAAGTTGAATCGGGTGATTATGTCTCTGCTCTATCTGAAATGATGAAATTTACACTATACTCAATCAGTGATATAATGGGAAGGGGACTGTATGCAGAAGTTATATCCATCAGAATTCACCGGCGTGAAGTTTTCCAAGAAATAATAACGATGATTTTGAGGAAACATGAGTTGGAAAAATATAAAATAATTACAGGGGATGGGATGTTCCTTTCCCCATACTACAAGGGTGAAGGTATGTATCTTGGTAGAGGATACTATAGACCTAAGAGACAAAGGGCTGTTGGACATCAATTTAGAGGAGATGTGATAATTGATTATCTAATGGGTATCGGTTCAACTATTCTTTAACATAAAGACCGAATTGGTTCAACTGCTTCTGCTGTGGGAAATGTAGCAAGTGCTGTAAAAATCATAAAAGATGCCCAAAAGGAATCTCATAAGTTACAAGCAATAAAAGAAATTAAGAAAGGTAAAACTCATTTGTCTCCCCAAGAATGACAGAAAATAATTTAAATACTTGGGTCAGGGTTTCAAAAGTTTTAACATCTTTTTTCCTCAATAAATACAAGTATGGAAGCAATTGATCGTATCTATGATGTGGATGATACTATCATCATCTCAAACTCCACGAAAAAAGATTACTTCAAGGTAAATGCAATAACTGGAACAGACTGGAATGCAAATGGAACAAAAAGTTTTGAAATATATAATCAACAAACCTATTTGAATCTATCCGAAAGTTTATTGTTGTGTAAATTTAAATTCACTAAGACGGGGAATAACACAAACGCTACACTCGTAAATGATTTATTATGGAAAATCTTTGATACTTTTCGGTTGCACGTTGGAACACAAGAAGTTGAATCGTTTGATTATGTCTCTGCTCTATCTGAAATGATGAAATTTACACTATACTCAATCAGTGATATAATGGGAAGGGGACTGTATGCAGAAGTTATATCCATCAGAATTCACCGGCGTGAAGTTTTCCAAGAAATAATAACGATGATTTTGAGGAAACATGAGTTGGAAAAATATAAAATAATTACAGGGGATGGGATGTTCCTTTCCCCATACTACAAGGGTGAAGGTATGTATCTTGGTAGAGGATACTATAGACCTAAGAGACAAAGGGCTGTTGGACATCAATTTAGAGGAGATGTGATAATTGATTATCTAATGGGTATCGGTTCAACTATTCTTTAACATAAAGACCGAATTGGTTCAACTGCTTCTGCTGTGGGAAATGTAGCAAGTGCTGTAAAATCATAAAAAGATGCCCAAAAGGAATCTCATAAGTTACAAGCAATAAAAGAAATTAAGAAAGGTAAAACTCATTTGTCTCCCAAGAATGACAGAAAATAATTTAAATACTTGGGTCAGGGTTTCAAAAGTTTTAACATCTTTTTTCCTCAATAAATACAAGTATGGAAGCAATTGATCGTATCTATGATGTGGATGATACTATTATCATCTCAAACTCCACGAAAAAAGATTACTTCAAGGTAAATGCAATAACTGGAACAGACTGGAATGCAAATGGAACAAAAAGTTTTGAAATATATAATCAACAAACCTATTTGAATCTATCCGAAAGTTTATTGTTGTGTAAATTTAAATTCACTAAGACGGGGAATAACACAAACGCTACACTCGTAAATGATTTATTATGGAAAATCTTTGATACTTTTCGGTTGCACGTTGGAACACAAGAAGTTGAATCGGGTGATTATGTCTCTGCTCTATCTGAAATGATGAAATTTACACTATACTCAATCAGTGATATAATGGGAAGGGGACTGTATGCAGAAGTTATATCCATCAGAATTCACCGGCGTGAAGTTTTCCAAGAAATAATAACGATGATTTTGAGGAAACATGAGTTGGAAAAATATAAAATAATTACAGGGGATGGGATGTTCCTTTCCCCATACTACAAGGGTGAAGGTATGTATCTTGGTAGAGGATACTATAGACCTAAGAGACAAAGGGCTGTTGGACATCAATTTAGAGGAGATGTGATAATTGATTATCTAATGGGTATCGGTTCAACTATTCTTTAACATAAAGACCGAATTGGTTCAACTGCTTCTGCTGTGGGAAATGTAGCAAGTGCTGTAAAAATCATAAAAGATGCCCAAAAGGAATCTCATAAGTTACAAGCAATAAAAGAAATTAAGAAAGGTAAAACTCATTTGTCTCCCCAAGAATGACAGAAAATAATTTAAATACTTGGGTCAGGGTTTCAAAAGTTTTAACATCTTTTTTCCTCAATAAATACAAGTATGGAAGCAATTGATCGTATCTATGATGTGGATGATACTATTATCATCTCAAACTCCACGAAAAAAGATTACTTCAAGGTAAATGCAATAACTGGAACAGACTGGAATGCAAATGGAACAAAAAGTTTTGAAATATATAATCAACAAACCTATTTGAATCTATCCGAAAGTTTATTGTTGTGTAAATTTAAATTCACTAAGACGGGGAATAACACAAACGCTACACTCGTAAATGATTTATTATGGAAAATCTTTGATACTTTTCGGTTGCACGTTGGAACACAAGAAGTTGAATCGGGTGATTATGTCTCTGCTCTATCTGAAATGATGAAATTTACACTATACTCAATCAGTGATATAATGGGAAGGGGACTGTCGAAGATTTTATTTCTGATATGTCAACGGGAACAAACACATACAGTGGATATACTCAAAGGAAAGGAATGTAGAATGATGATACGAAAGCAGTTAATAGTTTTACTGTGGAAGTTCCTCTTAAAGGTAGATTTGGATTTTGGGATCATGAAAAAGTTATGTATGGTCTTAAAATGAGATTTCAACTGCAAAGGAATGATAATGAAAATTGATTACTTTTCAGTGTTGGTTATGCCTTTGCTGATCAGAATATATTTGTAATTGATGAAATGAGTTGGTATGTTGTTGAATATACTCCTAATCTTAAAACAGAAGAGATGTTGAACAGAAGACTAAACTCAAAGAAACCATTCAGTGTATCATGTCTTAAAAGAAGATGTCAACAAGTTAAACTAAACCAAACCACTTGCACGTGAAATTTGGGTGTTCTGGAAGGAAAGCCAAGATATCTGTGGATCATTTTTAAAAAAAACAGATGGTGATACTGCGACTGATAAGAATAATGCATTGAGTGATAATGCTAAGGTGTCACAACTTCGTGTTTCTCTGGATGGAACATTTTATCCACGAGATAGATTGGAAATTAATTGGGGAAAAAATGATTTTGCTGAAGCATACAAGTCTTCCAAAAAGTTGTGTGAAAGCAATGGAAATAAAGAACCTATTTTGGATATGACAGCATTTAAAAGTTTGCAGACAATCTATGCGTTTGATCTGAGTGCTCAAAAGGAAACTTTCAAGTCTAATCGAGTGGATACTTCCCTATGCATTGAAAGAGGAGAGAGAGTGAAGAAGTTGATACATATTGTTAGCTTTTGGAAGAAACAGAATTACAGATCAATACAGATAATGGTGTTATGATCAGTCTCACGTAATTTTTTGTTCAATAAATGAGAGGCAAAATATGAACTGGGGTACATGTTAATCAATCATTCTTCATAAACTATCATCTTGTGTTCAAAATCAAAATTCTTGTACGATTAACATTAATACAATTCAGAGAAAAGGAGCATTAAGAATTTATGTTTTGCTCACAAGAGAACAGGTTAAAATCTTGAACGATACTGGCTCACTTTAAATAAAAATGACAAATCCAATGTTGAAAAAATATTCAAGAAGAGAGACGAGTGGAGGATTTCTCCCATTTCTCATTCCTTTCTTTGCTGGTTTCAGTGCGGTTGGAGTATTGACGGGTGGTATTTCAACAGTGGTGAAAACTGCCAACAAAAGGAACGCTCAACTCCAGGCTCAAAAATAATTGGAAAGACATAACAAAGATTCGGAGTATCAAATTCGTGGAAGGGCTGTAATTATAGATTTTGCTGAAAAACTTGAAAGTCTGCCTGATAAAGCAAGATTGTTAGATGGAGATATGCTTTCTTCTATCGCGCAAGCAGGTGTAAAATTAACTAAAAGGGGTAATGGATTATATCTTTCTCATAAATAAATGAGCATTCATGAGTGGTTTAAAGAATTTGGAAAGAATACATCAAATTTACAACTTGTCAAATATAGTAAGAAATAAAAAATTCATAATGTGGTTATTTGTATGAGAGATGAATTAATAAATGAGCCTCAACATGCAAAGAATATTATTATGAACTTAGAAGATAATAATGGGAACGGTTCTCATTGGGTTTGTATTTTTAATAGTCAAGACAAATATTATTTTGATAGTTTTGGTCTTCCACCACCTGTTGAAGTCATAAAGTTCTTATAGAATGGTGTTTATCAAACATTTCAAGTCCAATAATCAAATTCCACGTGTTGTGGTCAATTATGTCTCGATGTATTATTTAAACTCAACAAAAATAATTTTATTATGACATTATTTTTAATCTAATATAAATGACTTTTGTTGGTAAAGATGGTTCTAACTTTGGTGTATCCCAAGAACTGGATATTGATTCATCAAATTATTACACAAAGGCACAGGCTGAACGACATAAATATAATATAACCAATAATATTAACATTAAAAATGCTGATAAAATAAAAATATCCAAGCCCGACTGACACGAATGACTTGGTGAGATTAAGCGATTTATCACAATATGTATCCTTAAATAAAACGGCCGTGTATTCCATAGATACAGAAGTGTTGATTTTATCTCCAGGTCATACAGTCTTCACAGTTCGAATTAAAATAAATTTTTATAAAGAAGGGCATATCGTTTGTATGAGAATAGAACAATGGGGGTATGATATGAATGATTTTGGGTATAATTGGTCATTTAAAATTGACCTCGAAAACCTGGAACAATTAAATCAGTCTCGTAAGGAAGAATATTATCCACTTGGTATAGAGATGAGTTTTGTTGAAGTACGATTATTAAACTACAAATAAAATAATTTAATAAGGGTATATATAATAATGGTTTGGCCCTAGTTTATATCATGAAAACAGAAAAATAAAAACCAATGTCACCCGCAGGGTGACCCGTATCTTGCCAAAAGGTGACCAGGTGTGACTTCTTTAAGGTCACACTGAGGTGAACAGAGCTGCTATCCACCAGGAGCGACTCCTTGAGGAATTTCTGCCTACGAGAAATTCCGATGAGGATCGTTGTACAGAGTAAACATGAAATATATGCGATGCCTTAAAACGTCACCAAATGACTTCATAATGTCTCAAGCTTGACATATCTAGAAAGCACTCATTGAGGTGTTCAATCTGAGGTACTGCACGAAATGGTTCCTAAAACTTGAAAATTTGACCTTGGGGTCAAATATGGTTGACCTTCGGCGTTAACTATGAATGTCAAGGACAATTGCCACCAAACATTAATCAGCTGAGCGCCAGACAATGAACTATATTCCCAAGAAGTTTGAAGGCGATCCGATCAAAATTACTCAAAAAATAAGGGTTTCGTCGACTCCCCTGATTTGCGACAAAGTGACCTTGACCTTTGAACTTGACCTTCAAAATTTTATGCGCTGAAAGGCACCTCTATAGGCCTCTGATATGAGAAGTTACAAAAATTTCCAATGATAACTGTGCTCTGCAGAATTTTTTAAACGTGATTACAGACAAACAAAAAAAAACATACAAGCTGACTAACATATCTTGCAAAAACTTCATTTTGGCAAGATGAAAATCCATTTTTTCGTCATGGCGTCATCAAATGACATCATAGCGTCAAACTTTTGACAGATCTGGAAAGCACTTATCAAGCGCTTTCATATGAGATATTAATCGATATGGTATCTAATATTTCAAAATTTGACCTTGGGGTCAAAAACTTTTGACCTCCAGCACTAACCATGAAGGTCAAGGCCGATAACCACCAAAAATGAATCAGCTGAGCGCCAGACCATGACCTATATTCCCATGAAGTTTGAAGACGATTCACTCAAAATTACTCAAAAAATAAGGGTTTCGTCGACTCCCCTGATTTGCGACAAAGTGACCTTGACCTTTGACCTTGACCTTGAAAATTTTATGTGCTGAAAGAGACCTCTTTCGGCCTCTGTTCTGCGAAGTTACAAAAATTTCCAATGATAACTGTGCTCAGCAGAGTGATCGATACGTGATTACAGAAAAACAAAAATAAAAAATAAAAAAATAAAAAAATAAAAAAATAAAAAAAACATACAAGCTGACTAAAATATCTTGCAAAAACTTCGTTTTGGAAAGATAAAAAACAGGATTATATATAATAAGTAAGGAAATATAAAATGATTTAACTTTGGGAAGATGGGGAGGTGTTTCTTGTCATAATATTATTCTGTCATATATTTCTAATTCATAAATGACAGCAAGAAGTCTTCAATTAAATTATCATTTCTGTGTCCAAGCATTCCTTCAAGAAAGGGGCATTCGGTATTTTAATAAATAAGTTCTACAACATAAGAATGAGGTATTTTCAATAAAAGATTGGCATTATGCTGATGTTGATAAACCGACAACTTTAGATTTAATTGGAATGTTAAACAATGAAAAAAACTATAAAGTTAAGAAAACGTAAGGCTCATTTAGAAATTCAAAATTTTTTTTATCGGTTTCTTGTTGTAAAAAAAATTATTTTGGATACAGGAATAAAAAGAAATCCTGATGAAGATATGTATAATATTCTATGGGGTGTAAGCGATTCAAGGATAGTAAGGGACGAGGAAGGAGTTGAAGAAGAGAGGGAAGAGGAGGAAAAGGAGAATAGAGAGAGGGAGGAAAGGGAGAAGAAAGAGAAGGAGGAGACGTAGAACAGAGGAGGAGAAGAGGTAGAAGCGAGAGAAGGATGAGAGGGAGGAGAGGGAGGAAAGAGTGAGAATTAATAAATATGAAAATATGGAAACCGGTGAGATTAAAAAAAGATTGGGGGTATTACAGAAAATAAATGAATCTCAACGCACCGCGGAGGAAAATAAAGAACTGACAAGTCTATTTGCAATATTTTTGACAAGACTATTGACATCGTTTTCAAGGGAAAGATATTGACGTTAATTAAAGTTTTTCATTTTTTTCTGAAATAAATGGAGGAGAGAGTGAAGGCATTTCTAAGGATTCTTTATGTTTTAAAAATTAAGATTAAAATGTGCATGTTGGAAACTAAAAAGTTTTTCGCACTCTGCAGGAAATTTCTCAGAAATAAATGAGTTATTGTCTCAAATGTAAAAAGAAAACTAATCCTAAAAATATCTCATATTTTAAAAGTAAAAATAAAAGGGTTATACAAAAAGCCATATGTTCAGTGTGTGGTTCAAAAAAGAGTCAATTTATCTCCAAACACAAAAGTTTTTATCAGGAAGTAAATTTACAACTACTGGAATACCAGGGGAATTCTTTCTGTGGTCCAGGCACAAACGTAGATAAAAGATTAGATGAGGCATACAATCCTAAACCATGGAGTAAACCCATCAATAGGGTTGATTGAGTGTGCATGAGACACGATATTGATTATGGGAATACGACAACGTTGGAAGAAAAACATGAAGCCGATAGAGAAATGTTGTATCATTTGTCTCTGATACAAAATCCAACCTTGAGAGAAAAAGTTGATAGATTTTTCATGAAGAAGATGATCAGTGCTAAATTGAAACTTGGACTTGGAAATTCAAAAGACTTATAGGCTCTAATGATATCATGAAAATTGAAGAGCAATTAGCTGATGAATTACATAAACCAATATTCACAAAGTTTCAGAGAAGGAAGGTTTATTCCAAGGAAGAAGATTATATCTGGTCCGCTGATTTGATTGAACTCAATAATGATAAGGGGTAAAAGTATGCTTTAACCGTTATCGATTTGAGGAGTAGATATGCGTGGCTTGTCCCATTAAAAAACAAAACAGGTAGTACTCTTATGTTAGCCTTTCAACAGATATTTAATGAAAGTAAGAGAAAACCGAAAAAATTGTGGACTGATGAGGGTAGAGAGTTTTATCACAAGACATTTATGATTCTTCTAAAAAATAACAGTGTTACATTATACAGTACCTTTAATGAAGGGAAAGCCGTTGTTTCGTGAACATTTTCATCATACCTTAAAAGAGAGACTATATAAAAAATTCACACAACTCGGTTCTCAACAATAGTCATCTTTTATTCAGAATATTGTGAATAAGTATAATGACACGATTCACAGGTCAACGAATATGAAACCATCAGAAACATTTCCAAGATTAAAATATGAAAAAGATTAATTACAAAAAGCTCAATTTCAAAGTTGGTGATATAGTCAGAATATATAGATGGAAATCTCATTTTGCAAAGGGTTATTCAAAGCGGTGGACAAATGAGATTTTTAAAATTGTTGATGTAATAGATACATTTCCTTGGACTTATAAGGTATATGATTTAGAAGGGGAAGAGATTTTAGGTTCATTTTATTCACAGGAATTACAAAAGACAAAACTAAGCAATTAATACTCATGGGAGCAATATGTTGGCGCTTCACTCCCCTCTAATATACACCATTATGGACACTCGAGGACCAAGTCCGTGGTGTCTAACAGGGTTAAATTTAAAAATATATATATAATGTGTGTCAAGGGGGATGTTCTTAGAATTGTGAGCCCCAAACACAGAATCCTCAACTGAATTGTCAAGGCTTAACTTTTGTTTGTTGGTGTGTGTGCAATGGGGGACGTTCTTAGATCTGTGAACCCCAAACACAGAATCCTCAACTGAATCGTCAAGGCTTAACTTTTGCTTGTTGGTGTGTGTGCAATGGGGGACGCTCTTAGATCTGTGAACGCCAAACACAGAATCCTCAACTGAATAGTCAAGGCTTAACTTTTGTTTGTTGGTGTGCATGTGTGCTTGTGCGTGTGTGTGTCTGTGTGTGTGTGTGTGTGTGTGTATGTGTGTGTGTGTATGTTAATATAACAGGGAGCATAATCAATCCTAACTCTCACATTCATAATCTCAACCCCAATGCAAACCCACCCTAACCCTCGCATTCGAAATCCCAACCCCAATGCACCACCCCCCCCCAAACCTCACATTCAAAATCACAACCCCAACCAAACCCTCGCCCAACACAATATCTTTTTTAAATACGTATTTCAACAATAGTGTTGCGAATTTGGGAATTCGATTGCACACAATATTCACGTTCCTTTAGTCAGTTATGTGGATAAGTGCTTGTTGTCTGCATAGTTCACCTTCCATTGTTTAATGGGCAGAAATTGATTAAGTGTGCTGCGAGATTCAAATTAATAGTTAGGGAGCGATCATAACACAATGGAGACGCCCCTCCCCCTCTTCTGCGGAGGAAGAAGAGCCCTCCCATCCCGTGATTCATGACGTCAACAACTCCCTCCCACCCGTGATCTAGAGGGCATGAGTCACGCCGGGATTGGGGGAGGGGGCGGAGAAGAATAAAGAAGAGATCCTCTGCTTTGTTCGAGCGGGCTTTCAGTAGAAGACCTTCGGGTCTGCTTGGCTTGGGTAAGGGAGGAGGCATTTTGAAGGCTTTCTGCTTTGGCTTTGCTTTTAGTAAGCTTTTTGCTTCGGTTTGGCTTTTCAGCAGACCTTCGGGTTCTACTTGGCTTGGTTTGACGAAGAGAGAGGCTTTGTTCATTGGAAGAGAGTTGAGCTGGTTGATCAGCTCGGAGTTGTTGGTTCGTGTTGTGAGTGGCTTTGTTCATCGGAAGAGAGTTGAGCTGGTTGATCAGCTCGGAGTTGTTGGTTCGTGTTGTGAGTGGCTTTGTTCATCGGAAGAGAGTTGAGCTGGTTGATCAGCTCGGAGTTGTTGGTTCGTGTTGTGAGTGGCTTTGTTCATCAGAAGAGAGTTGAGCTGGTTGCTCGGCTGGCTCTTCTTCGTTCGTGGAGCTCTCCGCTTGGTTCCCGGCTTGGTGAGACTCATCGGCCTCATCTTGGAGGTGGTTCTTCGAGATCGCGATGCATCGACGGGAAGGATCGGTGCCTCGTCTCACCAGCACATGTTTGGAAGTGCAAGAGGATTCCCTGGGGCTCGGGAAGGATCACGGCTCACGGCGATTGGATCCAGCTTGTTCTCGCTGGAGCCCGGATCCGAACAGCTTGAAGACCACACGAGGTGGAGAGCTTCGAGATAGGTTCTGGGTTTCAGCACATCTGTCCTCTGAGCTGGAGTCAGTTATTAAAGGCATCAGCCACCATTTCTTGGGTGTGTGTGTGTGCATACATGTGTCCGTGTGCCCGTCTAATAAGTACGAAACTGTTAAGTGCTTGGTGTGCTGTAAATGATTGTACAGTATTACATTTCTTATAGTCGGTATAGTTCTGCTCTTACATGCTTCCATAGTTCCCCATTATTGTCAATAAATACCCCAATTGTTAAATGTTTTCAGCTCGTCGCGTCAATTCTTTCATTGACTGAGCATTTTGTGTGTTGGTAGTTAGAAAGCCGTTGGTTTGCCGTAAAAGGGGGACATTCGGACCAACGGTTCTCGGTGATTAAGCCGCTCGAAATCGTGCACAGGACAGGCTCGCTTAAGCAGCTTGTTCCGTACGAGTTCCTTCGAGGGTTGAATACCCCGTTAGTTGGATCACATGGGTATTTAGATACATTGAAGATTGGCAATCGTCCCTACCCCACGTGGTGTGCCCATTGACATATTTCGGTTCTTGCACAAGGACCTGTCGGCCTCGGATTTATCCGGGCGGCAATCTATATTCCGGGCTATCTGTCGGGCCGACTCCACTTGCGGCTCCGTCAGAGCGGTCGGCTCGCGACCGACACCCGGCATCGTAACAATATATATTTTTTATGTATTTTTCTCTTCTTCCAATTCTGTCTTTAAAAGCTTTCAGGTTTGAGGAAGTAGAAACGGGAAGCAAGAACCTTCCTGCATCTTCTTCCCAGAACTGACAATATAATTTTAATGTTTTTTATCTTCTTCCAATTGTGTCTTTTAAGGCTTTCAGGTTTGATAAAGTAGAATGGGGGAGTAAGAACATTCCTCATTTCTTCCCAGAACTTTCTTGATATTGCTCTCATCAAGAACCATCCAACAAAGAACCACATCGATAGATTGAGATCCCCAAGAATCTTGGTAGAAACCACATTTCAAGTCTCCAAAATAAACCCAACTTTCCAAGTCACCAAGGTATAACCACATTCCTGTTGAGTTTCCAAGGTATATATCACATTGTGAGTTATCAAGACAGAACCCACATTTCAAGTCTCCAAAAATATAACCATCTATCCAAGACTCCAAGGTAGAACCACAATTTGCTGAAATATTGTGGGTTTCAGTGATAGATCTCACATAGTATAACTGTGGATCATCAAGGAAAACTGTATTTTTGCAATTTTTATGGGTTTCAGTAAAAGATCTCACATAGTATAACTGTGGATCATCAAGGAAATCTCCATTTTTCAAAATGTCTGAAATTTGTGAGTATCCAAAGAAGGTTCCATATTTAGAACCATATTGGCAGAACCATTTTCCCGAGTCTCCAAGGTAGTTATTTAAACCATCAAGGCAGAACTCATTTTCTGATGTTTTTCAAAATTTGTGAGTCTTCATGGTAATAATTGTCTTCTGGCTCATCAAGGTATAACTTGTTCAGTGTCTTGATAACTCGCAATGAGTACTTTTGTTGTAAAACTCTTTTTCAGGATTTTGCTGGTCTCTAAGGTATAACTCTTTGGTTGGGTCATCAAGGTCGAGCTCGTTCTGTGGGTCTTGGTCGCTCACAAGGTCTTCAACCAAACTGACAATTTCGTCCCAAGTTGTGGCAAAAGCAGTATTTTCATTTTGTATTTCAGATACAATTTCCTGTGAGAGAAAATAATAATGTATGAATGAAGTAATTTAATTATTAAATGATTATATGCTTAAATCAAACTCTGTAAATAGGAAAATAAAATCTTACCTCAATAGGTAAGAGGTTTGAATCCAGTTCATCAACTTGAAGGTTTATTTCCATACAAGTAGTAGAACTCCAAGGATCTCCAAAGTCATCCCACTCAAGCCCAGCACAGCACTCCATTGTCAGTAAAAGTAAAAGATGTTTAAATGGAGTCTGGGTTCAAAGCTTTTATAGAGAAAGACTGGTTGCGATGGTTTCCTTTTTCAAAATGGAGAATTCTTTGAAAATTATCTGGGCAAGCCCAGGCAAGCCTTGTGAGTCAGAAGTTGTTAGAATGGAGAAAATTTTTTAAAAATGGAGAATTCTTTGGAAATTCCCCAGGCAAGCCCAGGCTTGCATTGTGAGTCAGATGTTGTTAGAATGGAGAAAAAAATTTCATTGTGAGTCAGATGTTGTTAGAATGGAGAAAAAAATTTCAAAATGGAGAATTCTTTGGAAAATCTATTAAGTATAATTAATCGATTAAGGTTTCCTTTTTCAAAATGGAGAATTCTTTGGAAAATCGATTAACAGGAAATGATGTAAGAGTATGTGGTCCTCACAAAAGAAGGCAGGGCTTAGGAAAAGTGGGCATGGCTTATGGAAATACCTCGTGAAAGTGGGCGGGGCTTAATACAAAGTTGGCAGGACTTAGGGAAAGTGGGCGGGGTTTATGAAAAGTGGGCGGGGCTTATGCAAAAAAAAAATAATCTGAGGCTCAGGAGGGAGTCAGATGAGAGCATTAAGAGAAGTATGTCATTTCATAATGACACAAAAGGGGTATCTTGAAAAATATAAACATTCAAAGGTTTTATTTTTAAATATTTTAGATGGGGATTATTGTGCAAAAAAATTAAACTATTGAAGGAATTTGAGAATGAACAAATCTTTATAGGTTCAATGAGTGAGCTAAACAATATGCATTGGTTATTTGAAAAAAAGTGCTCCTCGGCTAAATGGGGAGGCTATTAAAATCTCCATTCACTTTCATGTTTTAGATATTTCAACAGCAGAGAATTCAACAGGTTGGGATAAAAAGGGGGTTTATTTTTATGGAAAAAAAATATGAATCGCTGAGAATCCCCCATTCATTAAGATAGGGGAAAGTGAGCCAGAATCAGTATATTCACCCAACTCACGACTTTCCCTTCATGAACATTTCCAAGCATTTTTGGATTGTTTTAGAAGCCTTTTGAGCCATTTTATTGAACAAACCTCATCATGCACACACAATTGAAGTTCACCTGCCTCGAAGATCACTCTATCTTGGGGTTTTTTTTGCATACCGGCAAAGCATTCTGATCAGATTAAGTCATTTTGTAAGTCCCGTATTCCTTCTCTTCAATAACAAACGTCAACATATCATGTTGCGTTTGTTCTTCTTGATTTTCATCTTCCAAGAACAATCCACACTTCTTGAACTTTTTGGTAGGGTCTCAATGCAAGTGATCATCATCGACTCTCATTACACAAGTCAGAAAAAAAGTGAAAAAACTCTGGTGAAAATTTCCTATCAATCAGCTAAGTGGTTCCAGAGAAAACAGAAAATTAGCATGGATGGACGTACGTATGTATTGAGAGATGGGCAAGCTGAAAATGTCATGCCTCCGGCGACTTCGTCAGTGGGGACATAAAAAAATAATGCAGGAATGGAACCCCCCTAAAAACAACCAAACTCAGTGAGAAGGAATGACAAGATGGGAATGACACTCCAATAAAACACGACAATCCTTTTAGGGATTGTCATCACGACATCTTTGGATGTTTTTGTTATAGTTGGTGATCATAACAATTGTTTGAAGATAACTATAATAGACGTTGATTTGTTCTCGATTTGTAGTGTGGGTTGGTGTAATTGTGTGTTTTATTTGTTTTTGGATTGAGACAGAAAATAGCCAAAATAATGCAATGACAGCAATTGGTAAAAGGATTGTGGTGTTGTGTTGTGGTGTCATTCCGACCTTGTCATTCCTTGTCAATCCTTCCTTGTCATTCCTTTCTTCCTTGTTTGGTTGATTTTGGGGGATTCCATCCCTCCATGCTTTATCATTTTTTAAACATTTTTACCGAATTGTTTTACTCTCTTTTTTGCCAAACCTGATGCCAATGACGTCATCATACAGTAAATAATTTTGAGGGCTGTCTACATGGGGAACTCTCTGACTGTCACCCTCCTCAATGATATCGCTCATACAAGTCCCTTTCCAAGCTCCCTTGTGTCTCTACCCAAACATTCTGATACCCTATTGTCCTTCACTTTTGGAGTCGTCGATTTATTTTGTACACTAACATGGCAGAATTATATTCTCATCCTCCGATATCCTTCAAATCTTCTTCCCCCTCTCTCCCAGCGCTCTGCCTGCAATGCAGGCATCATCCCAACTGACTGGAAGAGGGACCTTGTTGTCCCTCTCTGGAATGGGAAGGGTGATCGCCAAGACTGCAACAACTACTGAGAGGTGACGCTGCTCACATTGCCGGGAAAGGTATTTGCTCAGGATAATTGTTGATAGGGTTCGCCACCATCTGCTTGAGCAGCAGCGTCTAGAGCAGTCAGGCTTTACACCAAAGAGGTCAACGATTGACCATATCCTTGCTCTTCAGTTCCTCACCGAACATTGATGAGAGGTTTGGCAGGGACTGCTCGCAGCCTTTGTTTATCTCTGCAAAGCGTTTGATTCAGTGCATCGGGATGCCCATTCGAGGATCCATGGTCTTCATGGGGTGCCACCAAATCTGATCAATCTGATGTCTGAACTATACTCTGGTCCTGAGAGTGCTGCGATATGTGGTGACAAATCTCTGACTTATTTCCAAAAGACACTGGAGTTGTTCATGGGGGTGTACTGCCCGCAACACTTTTAAGTACTTGAATGGACTGGATTCTGGGGAGGATGTCAAGGAGATGAAGCTGCAGTGCATCGTTTGGGAATTTCAAGATCTCTGACCTTGATTTCACAGATGATGCAGTTGTTGTAGAATTTTGTAGTTTACGTTTTAACCAACTCGAGGTAAATCCTGTTACTCAAATGAAAGCCACAACTAATTAACTGTCCACAAAGGAAAGTACATTACATCAGATAATTTTATTAACAAAGTACTATGGAGTACAACCCACTGAGATGGTATACATCCACAATGATTTGCACTAAACCAAGATTACATTTTCTGGCATTTATATGCTCTCGTGGGAGTGGAGGGGGCTGATAAACTTTAGGCAAAAGAACTCCAATAGCAATATGTGTCTTCTCGGTGAAAGAATCATGGCAAAAGTTGCAGTGTTTTCAAACAGGTCACTTTGTTCGATAGCAATACATTCCTTTTATCAACATTTAGGTAAAAAGACCCTTGGCTAAAAGGAAGCATAACTGACATTACAGCATAAAAATTAAATTTATAAAACGCCAGCAACAATTATAATTGAGAGTACATTAATATAATTATTTTCTCCCACACAGTCATCTTTGCGGAGACTCGCTATACTTTTGGGGGCCCTTGAGGTGCTGAGTGAAGAGTCGGAGCCACTGGGATTATGGGTTTCCTGGGTCAAAACTCAGATCCAGGCTTTCAATGACATGTTGGATGCTACTATCTTGTCTGTACCTGCTTGTGGTGAGGATGTTGAGGTCAAGGAGAGATTCACTTACCATAGCAGTGATATTCATGTCTCTGCTGGCTGTGAGCCAGAGGTCAATGGACGTCTGGGTCGGGCCTGGGGAGTCATGGATTCACTGGATCATGAGTGTGGCACTGCCGGTACCTCTGCAGGAGGACGAAAGTCAGAGTCTTCAGGTCCTTCGTTCTTTCAGACTTGCAATACAGATGTGAGTATTGGACACTGACAGAGGATCTGAGATGGCGACATCTTTCTTTTGGTAACAGTTCTCTTCGTAGAATCCTTGGCGAACTGAACTATACTCGCTGGTCAGACTTTGTATCCAACAAGCGGTTGCTGAGAGATAATCAAATGAGATTTGTTGCCTGCATCGTCAGTGAGCATCAGCTGTAGCTGTATGGAAATGTGGCTCATTTTCCTTACGCTGATCCTGCTCACCAGATACTCTCTGCAAGTGAGCCTCATGAGGGGAGGAGGCGAATGGGCAGACTGCGTGCCTCGTGGTTGCAGCAGGTTGATTGGAATCTCAAGGTGATGGGGATGGGCCAGGCATTGCCTGGGGGGTGGCCAGATGGAAGCCACTGGAGTACCGGCGAAAAGTGGGTGCAGCAATGCACTGCTCTGGTGCATGCTCGCATACCTGACCTGACCTTCTTATCGGATGCATGGTCCGGCAGCCAGAATATTTTTTTTTGATCTGGGCTATTTTTTATTTTAATTTTTTGGTTGAATGAAACTCACTTCACTTTACCTGCTTGGGTTTGAGGGTAGAGGAATAGCAGCGAAAACCCATATCCTCTCCAGGTTCCTCCTGATGACTCATTCTCTGCATTTTGCTTGTTTGGGTTCCTTCCGATGACTCCGGTACTGCACTGTACTTATTTGGTCTTCCATTTGATTTGAAGTGAATTCATTTTATTCCCATTCTGATTTCAATGTAATTATTAAAAAGCTTCATGGATCAATGTCAAGTGTCTGTTCAAAGTGGTACATCTTGATACCCAGTCATCATTGCTCGCAGTTATGATGTGGCAGTTCGAGTTATGTCTATTGTTAATTATGTAACACACTTATACACTCCACAAACACCACACAAAATATGACACAAAACTACACACACACCACACAAAACAAGTTCTGGCAATGGTCTCAAATCTCTGATTGCTTTTACTTGTTACTTTTGTTTTTAGAAGTGGGCTTGGAAACATGTCACGATTAGTTATCTTATCAAGGATTTCCAGTGCACCATAAAACGCATTTCCTCCAAGGTGGAAAGCCTTTTGGGGAGGGAGGCAAATGAAGTTGCTGCAACCTCCACCTTGTGACCAGAGTCCTCCTGTGAAGTTTGATTGAGATTGGATAAATAACGGCTGAATGTATTGGAATAAAAAATACAAACAAACAAACAGACACAAAATTTGCGTATTGTAATTTGATTCTTATCAGAAGTGACTGTGCTTAATAATTGTGGTTTTTGTCTGAGATTTCGCTCCTTATCCTCATGTGTCTGATATATATATATATATATATATATATATATATATATATATATATATATATATATATATATATATATATATATATATATATATATATATATATATATATATTGTTACGGCTGTGGAAATTAGCATTACACCATAAAGGGCCCTCAGGTGAGATACCTCCATAGGTGCATGTGTAGTTAGCCCAAACCCGTTGTATAGAGGGAATTTATGTGATCCATCCAGGCTGCGACGCTTTGAGTTAGCCATTTTTCTGTTCTATCTTTTATTTCAAACAAACAGCATCTCAACAACCACACCATCCCCACCACAGCACCAACGACACTACAACCACGCCACCTCCACCACCTACGCTACCACATCATCGCTTCTACAACCATTCGCAAACACCACCACCTTCGCCTTTACCTTCACAACTTCATCCCACGTCATCGCTTCTACAACCATTCCCAAACACCACCAGTCAACACCAAATGTCGTCTTCCCGGAGCCGTTCGGCCATGGAGGCCCAACGCTTCGATCCGCGGATCAGGAATGCTTCATGCCCACTTCTCCTCCGTCAAATGTGCAAGCGCGAGGTGGCTTGGCCCCGCCTCCAGGTGCGTGTGAGTGAATTCCATTCATGTCCGTCTATGCAAATTTTAGGATCAGGGGAGGTTCACGCCCATTTTTGCCCCACCAATCGCTGACCGTGGGGGCGTTGTGGCCCCGCCTCCAATCGCGTTCTGATGCGGGAATTTGCATATCGGCGCCTCCTGAGAGCTATAAAGAGATGAGCACAAGGCGACTCGCGAGGAGAGTGTGGAACTGGTGGAGCTAAGCGTGAGTTGCAGCATTCAGCGTTGGAGAGCGTCGTTGAGGGTTGAGCCGGAAGAGGTGGAGTGCGCGCCATGGAGCTGCAGGCAGCAGGTCGGGGCAAGGAAGCTCGGGTCCGAGGCAAGGAGGACGGCGGTCGGCAACGAGGTTGCGGTGTGGGGGATCGCTCATCTCGTCGCGGGACCCAAGCCAGCCAGCCACTCCCCTCCCCCAGGGCATCAACAATTTCCCCTTCCTCTATGCTGAGATAGAGCAAAGGGAGCCACGTTCCTCCAATACCCCAAACGTGGTGCCAACGAGCAAGCCAGGGGCATGGAGTTAGGCACAGCGGCGTGGACATTTTGCGGCTTTCCCGCCAACGCATCACGAGGACGCGGGTAAGACCTCCCCGGTCTCGGGACCTGGCCGCTCCTCTAGGTCCCGTGCACATTTGGCCTCCGGGCCTGTCTGCCTCCTTGTTTGTGAGGGTGGCTTCCTTCTTTTGCTTTTGTGTGAATGTGTGTTGGTGCCGTCTGTGAAGTAAAACTGTGTAAGTGTTGCCGTGTGTACGCGTTAGGTCGGTGTCAACTGTTTTCTTCTTGCCTTTGCTTTTTGTGTATGGCTGTATATACGTGCTTTCCGTGTGCACGTAATAAAATGCTTGCTTGTTCAACTGTGCCCGTTTCGCTTCATCTTTTCTCCATTTGAATCTCCATCTTGCATCACGTAAGGAGTTCGTAGTGGGTGCAACATCCAGGTAATTAATCTGAACCATCCAGGTCGATGATAACACCGCTCGGTTATCCCGAAAGTACGGAACGGGCCGCCCAAGCGGCTCGTGTCCGGAGTCGACCTGTGGCGAGGTACGATCGCCCGTTTTTCATCCGCGTGGGTACTTAGGTCAGTCGAGTTTGGCGAACAACCCTATCCTACGCGGGTGGCCGATTGGCACGATTGTGGTGAGGTCGAAAGGCCCACCCGTGACTAGCTCACGGCGTTGGTCCGAGAGGGTCACGATAGAATTGTCCGTCCGGTGGGCGACGTGCCGCGATTCGAGTTCCGTGGCCGTTCGCATGCCGGCGGGCACGAATTCACAACAATATATATATATATATATATATATATATATATATATATATATATATATATATATATATATATATATATATATATATATATATATATATATATATATATATATATATAATGAGTACCAGTGTACTGGGCCGGTGTATACCCAGGTTAAAATAGGTGTACAATATTCCTGTGTCGTAAGAAGCGACCAGGGTTGCTTCAGGAAGGGCATCCAGCGTAAAACATGTGCCAAATCACTGTGGCGACCCCTAACGGGAGCAGCCGAAAGAAGATATCTATATATATATATATATATATATATATATATATATATATATATATATATATATATATATATATATATATATATATATATATATTTTTTTTGAGATATCTTGTGCCTCCTAGTTATTCTATTTTGCCTTGTCGGCATTTGGAGTTGCCTTGTGCCTCTTGGTTTTTTCATTTTACCTTTCCGGCAGTGTGGGTTAATTCATTTTCCCTTTAGGGCTAGATTGGTAGCAATAATGAGTTTGGAAGCTGCTGTGTCAGAAAACACATAGAAGTCGAATGACGGTAAACCACGTTGGTGTCGTGTTGTACAAAATGTCGATCACTCGTTAATCTTGGAGCAAGCCTGCAGTAAGGTCATTACCCACTTTGTTCATGAACACAAACCTTTGGGTGGCATCCCTCCACATGAAAGTATAGAAGGATATGTGGTTGGTCTAATGTGTATTTTGCAGGATAAAAGGTTCCGCACCAACTTTGTAAAATGTGTTAGCTGAGCTGGTTCCGTTTTCTGACGTTTGAGGCATGTTTTAATAGATCAGCCTGCGTTTTTTACAAATTAGCCAGAAGCACAATTTTCCTTCTCCTGCTGTTGCCTGTAAATCGAAACTTTTGAAATATTATACATCAAATTATTGCTGACTTGGTGGCATATGGTGTGAGCTTCTAATTTGAATTTGAGTGGTTGGTAGTTTGAATCTGTTCCCAAATGAACGACTTCATCGATTTAAAAAAAAAAATTCAAAAAAAATTCAATTTGAAAAAAAATATTAAAATGGCATGTGCTGTTTCCTTGCTTGGTGATGGGAATTTTAAAAAAGGATAGAGCACGAACAAACAACCATAGGTTGGCAATCATTGAGCAGGCTTTGATGCGGCTACTTGGCTCCTCCTGCTGTGAAGTTCCTTGTCGTGTAACTGATATTATTATTCATGAGGAAAACACTTTCTCTTCCACTGCAGGTGAAATTGTTCAAAGAACCAAAGTATCAGTGATTGTTGTTTTCAGTGCAGAAAGAAGATTCAGTCCATTTGTTGAGGAACTTTGGAAAAGAAACATCACAGGAAAGATTTGGATTGCTAGTGAAGATTGGGCAACTTTCCAACCATACACTTCTCAACGACTTTCTCACATATTTCAAGGGACCATTGGTTTTGCTCTCAGACATGGTTCAATTCCTGGTTTTTATGAATTTGTTGTCACTCCCCAGTCATTCTTCAACAATGCTCTTTCCAAATGCAACAAAGATATCCGTAAAGATATATTTGAAACATCGAGGCACAAACACAAAACGACAATCATAAATGTTGCAAGTGCAACAACAAGTAAAAGCAAATCTGAATCAAGTCACATAAATGTTAATTGTGAATTAAACAAAAATCATACAAAACTTCCTCTGACTCCAAGTATCAGAAAATTTTCGCATGAAATTAAATTACACACAAAATGTGATGGGGAAGAAACAAATAACGTTGAAACAAATTATAGGAATGATTGTGTTTCTCCCAGTGAAAATAACAGCAAGTCCATTTTATGGAAAACAAATCAAACTAAATTTCACAATTATTGCTGCAATGCGGAATGTTTGGAAAATGTTTTTCTTTTGGAATTCTGGAAAACGATGTTTAACTGTTCCTGGAACATTTCAACAAAACTAAGGACCTGCACTGGCCTTGAAGATCTACGTAATGTTGAAACACAATTTACTGATGTGTCCCACTTGAGAGTGACCTACCACACATACCTAGCTACATATGCTCTTGCTCATGCCTTACATGATTTGCAACAATGCTTTCCTGGTCACAGCCCATGGGACAATGGTACCTGCGCAGCTATTATGAACTTTCAATCATGGCAGGTAAAAGGAAAACCAAAAACTCTTTTTAATGCAACATGAATTTCCATTCTTACTCTTTGATTTAACCAATTGTGGCCAAAAAAGTCCCAATAACATATTTCAGTGTTATTCATATGTTTTGATGATTACATGGAGGTTGTTCTGTTACATTCTTTTATTTTGTTGTTATATCGTTAGAATTTTTGTGGTGCCTTGGATGTTGAGAGTCAAGGATTATGTTGACAAGGAATGTTATAATATTTATGATTATACTTCCATTTTGAGGAAGAGTTTTAACGCTTTGGAGAGAAATTACAAGTGCCAGAAAATAATTTGCTTTCTTGTCTTTCTGTAAGTAATTCTTGTTATTCTGCAATACAAGCTGGAAGCCCGTAGTAAAAATACCATGACAGAAAAAGAAACTGCAAGCATTTGAATTGCAAAGCCTGTCCGCTTTGTATTTGGACTTCTTCTTCCGTATGCTAAACTGTACCTTTGACCTTTTGACCAAATTCTTAATTTGTATTCTCCATATTCTCATAAAAAAGCTTTATTTAAAATTTGATTACAAAAGCACAAATTATAATTGAAATTTCAGGTTAAATAGATGAAAATTGATGATTAAATGTGACACTGACACTTGACTTTTAGAGCAAGTTATTAATTTGTCTTCTCCATATTCTCATAAAAACACTTTGTTGAAAATTTAAGGACAAAAGCTCAAATTGTGAAAAAGTTACAGCCCAGACAGACAGACAAACAAACAGTGATTTTGATCGAAATAACGCAGAAATTAAGAAAATGACCAAATATCAAGATGCCATAAATTAAGTGAAAGGATCCTGGAAGCTGAAGAGCAACAAAATTGCATGAGTCATAATTGGACCACAGGAATGATGAAGTGGAACCTCACGAAGATCCTACAAACAATCTATGGGAATATTAACACAAACTTACTGCAGTTGGATGCTGTCCGGGGCTCAGTGACGATACTGAATAGAGCCCTCGGAACAAAGCTCTGAGAACAACACAACTTTACAACTTAGGCCATGACTCAGGATTGTTCACCATGACAATGTGGGTACTTTGAGTCCTGGGTGGGTTCCGTTCCACCTTCTGAAACAATAATTATGGAGATAACAATGAATGACACACAGGCACACAGAAGTAATTGCAAAACCCTGTCCCCCATTGAGTGGAGGATGGGCTAAAAGAAAAAAAGGAAAGGATGACTTTTATTCTTGTGCTGATTGAAAGAGTTCAAAAAAAAAATCTCATATTTCTTCACAGCAAAGATATCAGTAGGAGGAAAATGAGTGTTTTCAGACATACCCCCCTTCCAATTTTACATGTAAGTGAATGGGGCAACGAAAAAGACTATTTTACCATTCACCTCAAATATTACCACTATTACTCCCCATCTCAGCATCTTCACAGCTCGATATTGAAAAGGTTTCTGATCATCCACTCTGCATTTCTTCCCATCTTAGAACCTTAGCAGCATGTCATTGAAAACATTTCTGACCATCCACCCTCTATTCCTTCATATCTTGGCATCTTCATAACAATATATATATATATATATATATATATATTGTTGCGGTCTTCGCGCCCGCCGGCGTGCGAACGGCCACGTAACTCGAATCGCGGCACGTCGCCCACCGGACGGACAATCCAGTCGTGACCCTCTCGGACTAACGCCGGGAACCAGTCACGGGTGGACCTTTCAGTCTCACCGCGATCGAGCCAATCAGCCCCCGCGTGGGATAGGGTTGCTCGCCAAATTCGAACTACCTAAGTACCCACGCGGAGGGTAGACCGGGCGATCGCACCTCGCCGCAGGTCGACTTCGGACACGGGCCACTTAAGCGACCCGTTCCGTACTATCAGAATAACCGAGCGGTGTTATCGTCGACCTCGACGGTTCGATTAATTATCGGGCGTATTCAGCCCACTACCAACCCTTTACGTGAAGCAAGATGGGGATTCAATGGAGGAAAAGACGAAGCGAAGCGGGAGAACAGTTCAACAATAAAGCACATTTATTCGCGACGAACGGAAAGCACACAAATACAATTCCACCAAATGCACACAAAAAAAAGAAAACACAATTCCATTTACACAAAAAGCAAATATAAAAGTGAAAACACAGTGCAGAGCTAATACCGACTACCGAGCACACGGCAACACTAATACAATTCTACTTCACAGACGGCGCCGACAACACATACCCAAAACCAAGGAAAAGAAATCCCCCAAGAATGGGGCAGGCCTGAGGCCGAGACCGGGTCGGGCCTACCCGTCTGGTGATGAGACGCGGAGCGGCGATGGCCCCGCAACCCGCGGGCCTCGTGGACAGTGCCTGGCAGGGGGTGGGAACGGGGCCCCCTTGGTCGCACTATCTCAGCGCGGGGGGAAACAGGAGGGGGGTTGCTGATGATGGGGTATAGAGGATCTTTATTATCCCTGGTGTGCGTCTCCACCTCGGCCAGGTCGCGCTGCCGGCCTCCCTCGGGCGTGCAGCTCCTGGCACCGACGCGAGCACCCCCTCGTCCGACTCTCTTCAGCTTCTCCAGCCACTGCAGGCTTCGGGCTCCAGTCTTCCACACTCGTCCCCTCCGTTCCGACTCGTTCTCGTTCTCGACTCCTTCTCGTTCTCCTTTGCGACTCTCCTCTGACTGACGAACACCGTCCTTTTATCCCCCCATAACTTCGCCTTTGACCCCTCCCTTTGACCTTTCACCTCGCTCCCCATTGGCCCGAGAAAAAGTGGGCGTGAAGGCTTTTTGATCCACAAATTTGCATATATCGATCGTTCTGGAGGCGGGGCCAAATCGCCCCTCGCTCACCGATTGGACGGCAAAAAGTGGGCGTGTGTCGTTTTTGATCCGTTTTTGAAGCACAAAATCCGTGATTTTGTACACGCTGTTCAACGTGCACCCTCCACGAATCCAACACCGGTACCCACAGCGGGGCAAGAACGGTGGCGATGCTACGGTTGCGAGGTGTGACGTGAAGGTCGTGGCGGTTGTGGTGAAGCGGCGTTGTGGTTGGTGGTTGATGTTGTGGTTGTGATGGTAATCATGGCGGTTGGTCCAAAATAAAGATAGTAAAAGAAAAACGGCTATCCTGAAGAGTCGCAGCTCGCATAAATGACATGTATTCCCACTAGACAACGGGTTTGGGCCTAACTACACATGCACTTACCGAGATACCTCACCTAAGGGACCTGAATGGTGGTTTGCGAATCTGGTAACCACAACAATATGTATATATGTATATTTATATATATATATATATATATATATATATATATATATATATATATATATATATATATATATATATATATATATATATATATATATATATATATATATATATATATTGTTACGGCTGTGGAAATTCGCAAACCACCATTCAGGGCCCGTAGGTGAGATAATTCTCAGTACATGTGTAGTTAGTACCAACCCCGTTGTTTCGAGGGAATTTTATGTGATTCCTTCGGGCTGCGACGCTTTGAGATAGCCGTTTTTCTGTTCTATCATTATTTTGAACCAACCACGTCTCAACCGCCATCAAACCATAACCATCAAACCACCACCGATAAACCCTCCACCACCCTCACCTCTCTCCTTCTATGGCCATTCCCGCACCACCTGTGAACACTGAGCGTCAGGCTGTCTTGGGCTCGTTCAGCGGTACGCACCGAGCCACGAGTGCAAATATCGGCCTTTCCGAGGGAGAATCCGGATCAGGAACGCTACACGCCCACTTCTGATCCGTCCAATTAGCAAGAGCGGAGCAGCTTGGCCCCGCCTCCAGGCGCGTCTGTGTGAAATCCATATATTCAAATTTTAGGATCAGGGGAGGTTCACACCCACTTTTCCTCCGTCCAATTGGCGAGTGTGGCTCCTCCTCCGAGGTCATCCTGATCCGGAAATTTGCAAATTGTTTTCTCCTGCCGGCCTATAAAACGGCGAGTGCAAGGCGAATCGTGGCAGAGTCAGTTTTTCATTGGAGGGCAGAGTGTGGCAGCAGCAGAGTGTGGCAGCAGGAGAGTCAGTTTTTGGTTGGAGAGCAGAGTGTGGCAGCAGCAGAGTGTGGCAGACAGTGGAGTCGGGTGGCGAAGGCATCGAGTTGGGTTCTGCAGTCGGAGAGTTGTGGGAAGCGGCCAAGGAGCTCGGGTCCGAGGCGAGAAGGACGGTGGTCGGGGACGAGGTCGTGGTATGAGATCGCTCGTCGCGGGACCCAAGCCAGCCAGCCATTCTCCCGCCCCAGGGCATCAACAATTCCCCCTTTTCCCTCGCGCTGAGATAGTGCAACAAAGGGGGCCCCATTCCCACCCCACTCCAAACGTCGTGCCAACAAAATCGGCCAAGGAACACGGAGTCGGGCACAGCCATGCGGCCACATCTGCTGCTCATCCGCCAATGCGTCACGAGGACACGGGTAGGACGCACGCGGTCTCGCGGACCTGGCCGCTCCTTCAGGTGACACGCGCATATTGGCCTACAGGCCCGTCTGCCCCCTTGTCTATGAGGGTGGCTTCTTTCCTTTGCTTTTGAGTAAATGTGTGTTGGCGCCCTCTGTAAAGTAAGTGTTGCCGTGTGTACGTGTATTTGGGAGTAACTCTGCGTCATTGTTTCTTTTGTTTTACTGCTATAGGTGCATTTTGACTGCTTGGCTGTATATGTGTGCTTTCCGTGTGTCACGTAATAAATGTGCATTGTGTGAACAGTTTGCCCGTTTCGCTTCGTCTTTTCTTTATTGACTCTCCATCCTGCTTCATGTAAAGGGTTCGTAGTGGGCTTAATATGCACGATAATTAATCGGAACCGTCGAGGCCGACGATACAACACCGCTCGGTTATCACTGTAGCACGGAATGGACCGCTTAAGCGGTTCGTGTCCGGAGTCGGCCTGTGGCGTGGTGCGATTGCCCGGTTGACCATTAGCGCAGGTACTTAGGTAGATCGAATTTGGCGAACGACCCTATCCTGCGTGGTTGAGCAATTGGCACGATCGTGGTGAGGTTAAACCCCCACCCGTGACTAGCTCCCGGCGTTGGTCCGAGAGGGTCACGACTGAATTGTCCATTCCGGTGGGCGAGGCGGCCGCCATTCGAGTCGAGCGGCCGATCGCATGCCGGAGGGCGCAAATTCGCAACAATATATACGTATATATCTAAAAAATATATATATATATATATATATATATGTTGTTCATCTTTCGGCTGCTCCCGTTAGGGGTCGCCACAGTGGATCATCCATTATGATCCGCATACTGATTTGGCACAGGTTTTACGCCGGATGCCCTTCCTGACGCAACCCTGGTCGCCTCTTACGACACAGGGATCAGGATTTGGGTTTCCCCATTATTCCAGGCTGCTCTCCACCCTGCCCAGTGCAGAGCCCCCGTCCTCAAGCGATCCTCCAACCCAAGCCTCCGAGTAGCCGGATTACAGGCGCACGCCACTACGCCCGGATATATATATATATATATATATATATATATATATATATATATATATATATATATATATATATATATATATATATATATATATATATATATATATATATATATATATATATATATATATATATATATATATATATATATATATATATATATATATATATATATATATATATATATATATATATATATATATATATATATATATATATATATATATATATATATATATATATATATATACGAGGTCCGTCTAAAAAGTAATGGGATTGAGGCTGCTGTGTGCTCCACTAACACAACTTGAATAAACGGGATGCGTCATAGTCTTTCGCAACATTCCAGCAATATATATATATATATATATATATATATATATATATATATATATATATATATATATATATATATATATATATATATATATATATATATATATATATGATTGGTGATAGTTTACTGTGCCCATTGTGTGAATTTTTACAGGTCGTGATTTACACATTGTCTTGTCTGAGTCATCGCGCTATGAGTCGTGTGCAGAGAGCCAATCTGAAGTTTCTTTCCAAGCTTGGCAAAACACCTTCCGAATCCTTCACAATGCTGCAGCAAGTCAAGAAGGAAGAAACATTGTCACGTACATGTGCATTTGAATGGCACAAGAGGTTCAAAGTGGGACGGGAGGAGGTGGAAGATGATCCACGGTCTGGAAGACCTTCAACGAGCAGAACGACAGACATCATCGAGTGTGTGAAACAGATGGTGTGCGCAGATCGTCGACTCATGGTGTGGTTGATTGCTGAGGAACTTTCCATCAACAAGGACACTGTCTGGAGCATCATCACTGAGAATTTCGAAATGCGCAATGTGTGCTCAAAGATGGTCTTTAGCCGGCTGTCTTGTCTAACGGCACTTTTCTGTATAAATGAAAGATTCCAGGAGTAATCTTTAAAACCAAGTGTTTAATATTTCTTGTGTGTCCTTTAAATTGTTGTGATCCCTATTTGCCGTGAGCATGTGATGAGGAATATAAAGAGTTAGTTTAGTTAAATTTAAAATGAAATAAGCATTAATTGTGACGTCATTCGTGACGTCATAGCACCATGTCTTGTCATGGGTTTGGTAAATAAATGGCCGTAGCTTGGGAACCGCTTATCCGATTAATATCAAACCTTGAAAAGGCACATCCGCGGGTCCCCATCAATATTCCTGGCAAGTTTCAATCAGATCGGACCGGTGGTCGTCGAGAAACGGCGGTCACATATAGACACACAGACATTAATATCAAACCTTGAAAAGGCACATACTCAGGTCCCCAGCGTCGATTGTAACGTCATACCAAACGAAGAAGAAGAAGAATTGTGATGTCAATCGTGCAAAAATAAATAAATAAATAAATAAACATTAATTGTGTCGTCATTCGTGACGTCATAGCACCGTGCATTGTCATTGGTTGACAGTTAAATGGCCGTAACTTGGGAACCGCCGTCCGATTGATTTCAAACCTCGAAAAGGCATATCCGCGGGTCCCCGGCAATATTCCTGGCAAGTTTCAATCAGATCGGAATGGCGGTTGTCGAGAAACGGCAGTCACATACAGACAGACAGACACACACACACAGATTGCTGGAAATATATATATATATATATATATATATATATATATATATATATATATATATATATATATATATATATATATATATATATATATATATATATATATATATATATATATATATATATATACCTATTGCATATAGGCCACACGATCCCCATTGGAGACCGTCCATTGGGGATCGGGGGAGTGCTCATCACACTCCACATGTATATATATATATATATATATATATATATATATATATATATATATATATATATATATATATATATATATATATATATATATATATATATATATATATATTGTTTTGGTTGTGGAAATTCACAGAACACCATTCAGGCTTCCCAGAGATCAGTTATGTCGATTATGTGTTTTCAGATGAGATTTCCCCACCGATGTCTGAAGGGCAATTATTCGTATAACCGGGCTGTGATCTTTGAGTAAGCCATTATTCTTTTGTTATCTTTATTTTGGAACACCCGCATCTCAACAACCACAACCATAACCTCAACAACCACAACAACACAGTGCCAACCAGGACATTTCCTCACCATCCCCTCAACAAATCTCAACAAAGGAACAACATCGCCTCACCTTCATCTCCATTGCGCCGCCATATTTTCACCAGCCACGGTGAATCCAAATGAGCAGCACTTCTGCCAAACACGACCACTGCCCCGTTGGGGCGACGGTCGGTGATTTCTGCCACGTCCGCTTTCTCCATATTTTGCGACAAGATCGGATCAAAATATCAAAAGGGGCGGAGCCAGCGGGGGGGGTGAGAGGTCGAAGGTGGCAGATCAAACTCAACTCCCCGGTCCCATAAAAAGGCGCGCTGGAACGCCAAGCGAGTCAGTTGAGAGAGTTTTTGCCTGGACTTCGCCAGGATTCTGTGAGCAGTCTGTCAAGGTTCGAGTCCAGTGGAGGGCAGTTGGGATCATCGAAGTGCAGCGAAGCCTGGAGCGCAGCCAAGCCTGCAGTACTGTGCCGAACTGTGGGTTGGTGGTGACGGCCGGAGAGGGGTCGTCGACTCGCCAGCCAGCGAAATTCGGGCGATGGAGCAACGCTGAGGAGCGGGCAGGCTTTTAAAAGATCATCAACTTGTGGAAGAGCAAGGCCCGTTCATTCCTCTGAGGCATCGTCGGCTAGAGCCAATCCACCAGGCCACACGGCGGGGCCTGGACCAAACGAGCTGCCGTGTTTCTGGCGAAACATTGAGGGTCGCTCAGCGAGTCACCACGAGGGTGGCAGGTAACCAGCACGGCCTCTCGGAGCTCTTGCCATCTCCACAGCTTTGCGAACATTAAAGGGCTATGGGCCCTGTTCTTTCCCTTTCCTTTCCTGGGGTTTTCTTTGTAAGAAGGTTGTGGCGCCGTGTCCGCTAAGTAGAATTGTTATCAGTCTACGTAATAAATAGATATGCCTGTAGGTCTTTGTTTGCTCGTGTCTTGTCCCTACCCCCTTCCCCCCCCCCCCATCCATTGCATTACATTCGTGTTTGGAATACCTGCATTGCTTTGTTGACTGCATGACTGCATATGTGTGAGAAATAAATGTCATGGTTTAAATGTTCACCTGTTCGTTGCGTCCTTTCCTCTATTGAACTGCCATACTTGCGTTCGGAATAATAGCTGGCTTTTAATAGCCGATAACATAATGGGGTCCAACGGGGCCTCGCGATAATACACCGCTCGGCAAATCGCAAACGGAGCGAGCTGCTTAAGTGGCTCGTTTCCAAGCAGGTCCCGTTGAGGTACAATCTCTTGGTAGTCTGCCCGCGTGAATAATTAGGTAAATCGACCATTCGGTGATCGGATCCTTTACCGCGCGGGTAGAGTATTGACAAGGTTGTGGTATGCTTTAAAAACACTCCCATAGCTGGATTTCAGCGTTGATCCAGAAGGCTGTGACTGGATTGCCCGTCCGATGGGCGCGTGTGGCCGTGCTTCGTTAAAAGCGGTCGCCCGCACGCCAAACAGGTGGAAACCATAACAATATATATATATATATATATATATATATATATATATATATATATATATATATATATATATGTATATATGTATGTGTATATATATATATATATATGTATATATATATATATATATATATATATATATATATATATATATATATATATATATATATATATATATATATATATATATATATATATATATATATATATATATATATATATATATATATATATATATATATATATATATATATATATATATATATATATATATATATATATATATATATATATATATATATATATATATATATATATATATATATATATATATATATATATATATATATATATATATATATATATATATATATATATATATATATATATATATATATATATATATATATATATATATATATATATATATATATATATATATATATATATATATATATATATATATATATATATATATATATATATATATATATATATATATATATATATATATATATATATATATATATATATATATATATATATATATATATATATATATATATATATATATATATATATATATATATATATATATATATATATATATATATATATATATATATATATATATGTATATATATATATATATATATATATATATATATATATATATATATATATATATATATATATATATATATATATATATATATATATATATATATATGTATGTATATATATATATATATATATATATATGTATATATATATATATATATATATATATATATATATATATATATATGTATATATATATGTATATATATATATATATATTGTTGCGGATTCGCGCCCGCCGGCGTGCGGACGGCCACGTAACTCGAATCGCGGCACGTCGCCCACCGGACGGACAATCCAGTCGTGACCCTCTCGGACTAACGCCGGGAACTAGTCACGGGTGGACCGTTCGGTCTCACCACGATCGTGCCAATCGGCCCCCGCGTGGGATAGGGTTGCTCGCCAAATTCGACCTACCTAAGTACCCACACGGAGGGTAGACCGGGCGATCGCACCTCGCCGCAGGTCGACTTCGGACACGGGCCACTTTAAGCGACCCGTTCCGTACTATCGGGATAACCGAGCGGTGTTATTCGTCGGCCTCGACGGTTCGATTAATTATCAGGCGTTTTAGCCCACGACCAACCCTTTACGTGAAGCAAGATGGAGATTCAATGAAAGAAAAGACGAAGCGAAGCGGGAAAACAGTTCAACATAACTCACATTTATTTCGCGATGAACGGGAAGCACACATATACAATTACACCAAAAGCACATGTAAAAGGAGAAGAAACACAATATTACACCAAAAGCAAATATAAAAGAGAAACACAATGCAGAGCTATCCGACTACCGAGCACACGGCAACACTTATACAATTTTACTTCACAGACGGCGCCGACAACACAGATACCCAAAGCAAAAGAAAAAGAACCACCCTCCAGGATGAGGGGGGTAGACGGGCCTGGGGCCGAGACCGTGTCGGGCCTACCCGTCTGATGATGAGACGCAAAGTGGCGGTGGCGCCTCAACTCCGCGGACCTCGCGGACAGTGTCTGGTAGGGGGTGGTAAAGTGGCCCCCTTGTCGCACTATCTCAGCGCGGGGGGAACAGGAGGGGGTTGTTGATGCTCGGGGGAAAGGAGGATATCACCCTGTCTCGGGTCCCGCTACGAGCGTCTCCACCTCGACCTCGGTCGCGCCGCCGGCCTCTCCCTCCGCCGCTCCCCGACTCCGACGCGAGCACCCCTCGATCGCCTTCGCCGCCGCCACCTCTCCACAGCTCCGTCCTCTTCACTCTGACTACTACCACTTCTTCCCAGCTCCACCGACAACTCCCAACCGCGAACTCGAACTTCTCCCCTCCGAACTCTTGACTTCTCCCCTCCGAACTGCACTGTTTGGCGAGCGCGGCCGTATATATCCCCCGTGGCCTCGCTCCCCCACCTTTGACCCTTTTACCTCCGACCCTTCACCTCTAACTGGCTCCCCATTGGACCGAGGAAAAGTGGGGGTGAATGCTTTTTGATCCATGAATTTGCATATAGCGACCTCACTCCAACGCCCTGGAGGCGGGGCAAAATCGCCCCACGCTCTCCGATAGGACGGAACAGAAGTGGGCGTGAGTCGTTTTTGATCCGTTTTTCTCGGAAAGTCTCTGATGTTTCTGAACACGCTGTTCGGTGCGCGCCCTGCACGAGTCCAGTATCGGTGCCCACAAGTTTGTATATATATATATATATATATATATATATATATATATATATATATATATATATATATATATATATATATATATATATATATATATATATATATATATATATATATATATATATATATATATATATATATATATATATATATATATATATATATATATATATATATATATATATATATATATATATATATATATATATATATATATATATATATATATATATATATATATATATATATATATATATATATATATATATATATATATATATATATATATATATATATATATATATATATATATATATATATATATATATATATATATATATATATATATATATATATATATATATATATATATATATATATATATATATATATATATATATATATATATATATATATATATATATATATATATATATATATATATATATATATATATATATATATATATATATATATATATATATATATATATATATATATATATATACATATATATATATATATATATATACATATATATATATATATATATATATATATATATATATATATATACATATATACATATATATATACATATATATATATATATATATATATATATATATATATATATATATATATATATATATATATATATATATATATATATATATATATATATATATATATATATATATATATATATATATATATATATATATATATATATATATATATATATATATATATATATATATATATATATATATATATATACATATATATTGTTATGGTTGACGAAATTCGCAAACCACCATTCAGGTCCCTTAGGTGAGATATCTCGGTAAGTATATGTGTAGTTAGGCCCAAACCCGTTGTTTCGAGGGAATAAATGTCATTCAGTCGGGCTGCGACTCTTCAGGATAGCCGTTTTTCTTTTACTATCTTTATTTTGGACCAGCCGCCATTACTACCACCACCAACCACGTCTCAACAGCCATCGCACAACAACCACCAACCACAACGCTGCTTCACAACAACAGCCACGACCTTTACCGTCACAACTCGCCACCATCGCATCACCACCATT
>NC_140961.1:156354460-156516960 GCF_056783735.1 Eptatretus burgeri
GGTAGAAATGATGTTCGACGTGACTGTGTTCGTAATTTAACCTGCTTACAAAACCCCAGGTTAATGGTTAGGATAGCTTACGAAACACACATATCCTACGGTATTTGATTCTTCAGCAAAATTACCCGAACTGCTTGTGGATCATTCAGAGCATCCATAGTGTTCCATAAAGTACATTTGTAGCGTGATTTCATTGCATTTCAATGGCCACAAGTCCTCACCTTGTCTCACAACTTACATGAGTTTTACACAATCCAACCATAATAATCAATCAATCAATCAATCAATCATATCAAATCAACTTATTCTGTTTTAAGGATTAAACTCACTGCCTCCTCGATGCATGTTCGACAATTTTATTTACCTACGACAGTTTCCTTGATACAGGAGGATGAGGAGATTGTGACCATACTCTGTGCAGAGTGTTAGTGTTGCTTCAGCAGTCTCCTTGGCTCTTGGGCACAATCCTGGATGGCTCGCCACTCTGACACAGTTTACCAGCATGCTGGCATTCATTTTGCCGACCTCGGAAAGATGACAGTCCGAGTTCACCCCACCTGGCATTAATTCAAAAGCTGAGCGGGATTTGAATTCAGGACCCTCGGATCCAAAGCCCACCACCCAAACCATTAAGCCAACACCAGGCATAGCTGCAGTAACATTTTTGCCAAAGTCTTTCACGAACCGGCTGTCCATACCTGACATTTGATTGAAGGTGTCACAGGAATGTGGGATTTATTGGTTCATGGTTTGGCATTCGACATTTCCGCATTGTGTGTCTGCTTTTGGGCTCCCTCCCGTGCATAGCACTGGTACCTCGCAAGTAATATATTTATATTTATCGATATTTTCAATGAATTTTTTGTTGTTTAAGGTTCCACGCTCTTTGTGCAGCAATTTCTGCCAACCTGGAACACGAAAGGCTACCCAGATTGGAAAGCCATTATGTTGTCATGATTGCATTTCTTGCCCACAAGTGCAATTCTCCAATGAAACAGGTAAAAGGGACATAGTTATCAATGGAATTAAAAAAGCCAACATCATAATTTTAATTTTAAAAAGTTAATAAATGATATCTTCTCAAGTTGTTCGTTTTGACATTTTCTTGCATTATTTTCTTCCTGCATTGCTGTATTTGTTGCAGGATATTCTTATATTATAGGTAATGTGCATTGTGATATGAAAGTGGCAATTAATTTTCATGGAGCCATGTGGAAATGTGTGGAACTGAACCTTGTTACTCCAAATGGTTTATATTATATCTACATTGCATTTCAGGTGATCCAGAACATTGCAAGTCAGGAGTGCGAATGTATGTGTGTTGTGGTTTGTAATCTCCATGTGCGGGTTTCCGAAGGTGAAACGGAGTCCTCCTCCCAGGTCTCAAAATATCCATCGTCATGAGTGTGTGTGTGTGTGTGTGTGTGTGTGTGTGTGTGTGTGTGTGTGTGTGTGTGTGTGTGTGTGTGTGTGTGTGTGTGTGTGTGTGTGTGTGTGTGTGTGTGTGTGTGTGTGTGTGTGTGTGTGTGTGTGTGTGTGTGTGTGTGTGTGTGTGTGTATAATACATATTCGTGTGGTTTGCTTTCACATTGTCAGCAAGAACGAACTGGGTTTCAGATATGCAGTCGGTACATGGTAAATTGAAGCTTTATGATTGCAGGCAACCATCATGATTATAGGCAAGCATTATTTCACAGTTTCCAGTGATAGAAATTATAGTTTTCAAAATCCAGATAACAACTGTTGTTTTTATTTCACAGTATACTGTCATATAAATTACAATACAGTTTCCAGTTATAGAAATTATAATTTTCAAATGCTAGATATCAATTGTGGTATTTATTTCACAGTTTATAGTTATATAAATTACAACACATGTTACAGTTGGACAAATAACAATTTTCAAATGCTGATATCAATTTTGGTATATATTTCACAGTTTACAGTTATATAAGTTACAATACATGTTAAAGTTATATAAATTACAATTTTCAAATGCTTGATATCAATTGTGTTTTATATTTCACAGTTTACAGTTAAAGAAATTAGAGACAGTTTACAGTGATAGAAATTACAATTTTCAAATGATAGATATCACTTGAGGTTTGTATTTCACAGTTTACAGTTACAGAAATTACAATGCCTGTTAAAGTTATATAAATTACAATTTTCAAATGGTACATATCAATTGTGTTTTTTATTTCACAGTTTACAGTTAAAGAAATTAGAGACAGTTTACAGTGATAGAAATTACAATTTTCAAATGATAGATATCACTTGAGGTTTGTATTTCACAGTTTACAGTTACAGAAATTACAATGCCTGTTAAAGTTATATAAATTACAATTTTCAAATGGTAGATATCAATTGTCGTTTTTATTTCACAGTTTACAGTAATAGAAATAACAATTTTCAAATGCTAGATATGAACTTTTTTTTATTTCACAGTTTACAGCTATATAAATTGAAATTTTCAAATGTGATGTATCAATTGTGAGTTTTATTTCACAGTTTACAGATATATAAATTGGAATTTCCCAATAGTAGATATCAACTTTGGTTTTTATTTCACAGTTTACAGGTATATAAATTACAATTTTCCATAGGTAGTTATCAATTGTGTGTTTTATTTCACAGTTTACAGTTATATAAATTACAATACATGTTACCGTTGGAGAAATTGCAATTTTCAAATGCTTGATATCAATTGTGGTTTTCATTTCACAGTTTACACTTTACAGTAATAGAAATTACAATTTTCAAATGCGAGATATCAACTTTTTTATTATTTCACAGTTTACAGTGATATAAATTGCAATTTTCCAATGCTAGATATCAACTTTAGTTTATATTTCACAGTTTACAGGTATATAAATTACAATTTTCAAATGTGAGTTATCATTTGTGAGTTTAATTCACAGTATACAGTTGTATAAATTGCAATTTTACAATGCTGTATATCAACTTTAGTTTTTAATTCACAGTTTACAGGTATATAAATTACAATTTTCAAATGCTAGTTATCAATTGTGAGTTTACTTCACAGTTTACAGTGATATAAATTACAATTCAGTCTACAGTTGGAGAAAGTACAATTTTCAAATGCTTGATAGCAATTGTGGTTTTTATTTCACAGTTTACCGTAATAGAAATTACAGTTTTCAAATGCTCGATATCAACTTATTTTGTATTTCACAGTTTACAGTTATATAAATTGCAATTTTCAAATGCGAGCTATCAATTGTGAGTTTTGTTTCATAGTTTACAGTTATAGAAATTACAATTCAGTTTACAGTTGGAGAAATAAAAAAATTCAAATGCTAGACATTAACTTTATATTATTTCACAGTTTACAGATATATAAATTGCAATTTCCCAATGCGCAATATCAACTTTGGTTTTTATTTCACAGTTTACAGGTATATAACTTAAAATTTTCCAATCCTAGTTATCAATTGTGAGTTTTATTTCACAGTTTACAGTTATATAAATTACAATACATGTTACCGTTGGAGAAATTACAATTTTCAAATGCTTGATATCAATTGTGAGTTTTATTTCACAGTTTACAATGATAGAAATTACAATTCAGTTTACAGTTGGAGAAATTACAATTTTCATATGCTTGATAGCAATTGTGGTTTTTATTTCACAGTTTACAGTCATATAAATTACAATTTTAAAACGCTAGAAATCAACTTTTTTATTATCTCACAGTTTACAGTTAGATACATTGCAATTTTCCATTGCTAGATATCAACTTTTGTTTATATTTCACGGTTTACAGGCATATAAATTGCAATTTTCAAATACCAGTTATCAATTGTGAGTTTTATTTCACACTTTAAAGTTATATAAATTAAAATACATGTTACCATTGGAGAAATTACAATTTTCAAATGCTAGATATCAATTGTGGTTTAGATTTCACAGTTTGCAGTAATAGAAATTAAAATTTTCAAATGCTAGATATCAACTTATTTTTATTTCATAGTTTACATTTATAAAAATTACAATTTTCCAATGCTAGTTATCAATTGTGAGTTTTATTTCACAGTTTACAGTTATAGAAATTACAATTCAGTTTACAGTTGGAGAAATAATAATTTTCAAATGCTAGATATCAATTGTGGTTTTTGTTTTACAGTTTATAGTCATATAAATACAATACAGTTAGGGTGTTAGAAATTGCAGCACAGTTTAGAGTTATAGAAATTACAATTTTCAAATGTTTGATATCAATTGTGGTTTGTATTTCACAATTTGCAGTTGTAGAAATTCCAATTTTCAAATGTTAACAGTTTCATTGGAGCAATTATTACATTTATTTGTTTGTGCATTCAAAGAAGCTGTCGGTGTACAATGTTTGCAGCATTGGCAACATTGCTCTTTATTCTCCTTGTAGGTACCAGTACATGAATGGTTTTCGAGTTTCTAATCCATCCCAAGCTTACATACAATTGTCTGTGTGAAAACACATCCTCTCATCTGTCAAGTCCCACATGGCTCAACGTTTGTCCCTGTGATTTATTGATTGTAAATTCATATTCTAGTTTGAATGGAACTGCCTCCTCAGTATCTCAATGCCATTGTTTCCAGCCTGGAATTTAAAATGTATTCTGGGTATAAGCATTGTTTTCCTTGACAGTACCGATCAGTTGCAGAGGTGGCATTAGGGACCTCCAGCTCACCTGCAGTGAGCACAACAAGGCTGCACTTATTTTCAGATATTTTCATTGATGGACACTTTCTGACAGTTCTGTGGTTTTTCCACTCTGTCAGCTTTGATGTCTATTGGCAAGCAAATTTTCAGCTTTCTCTGTCAATCGGAACGTCCGAAACAGTAATATCAATCAGTCAGAGGGGAAGTGAGTAGCTTGAATGAGCGTTACATATTAGATACAAGCAAATAAATCCTGTTGCTTCGCTGATGGGTATATTAATGGAGTGGTGGGAGAGAAAGAGGAAGGAAGAGAGAGGTGGGATGGGAGGAGGGAGGGGAGCAGTAGAGGAGAGAGGAGGAGAGATAGAGGGGGGAGAGGGGAGAGGGAGAGGGGAGAGAGGAGCGGAGAGGGGAGGGAAGAGAGAGGAGGGGAGACAGGAAAGAGGAGGGGAGACAGGAGAGGGGATGGAGGAGGAGAGAGAGGAGGGAGACAGGAGAGGGTGAGCAGGCAGAGTGGAGGGAGTGAGGAGGGAACGAGGATGCATGGGGAACTAGGAGGTGGTGAGGAAGGGGGACATAAGCACGGAGAGCAAGGAAGGGGGCAGGGAGACACCTCACCAATTGTCACTATACACTCTGAGAGGTGGTGGGGGGGGATGAGAGAGAAGGATGAGGCAGAGAGGATGAGGGCAATGGGGGGAAGTGGAAAGGAGGTTTGGGAGGAGGTAAACATGAGGGAAGTGTGTTATGGACTTGCATTTGTGAGGGGGACTTGAGGGGCAAAATGTGGGGAGGGGTTCTCGTCTTGTGTTTGGTATTGGGCCTTGGTGTGTCGGAAAAGATTCAACAAAATGGGGTATGTTAAAACAGCACATTAATAGAGCATGCAGAGACCACCTGGAGATGTCCATGGGGGTGGAATGGGAGGGCTTGAGATGAGGTAAGCAGAAGGTGAGGTGAGGGTTGGGGTGGGGTGAGGGTGGAGGGTTGGGTCATAGGGGGAGGAGGGAGGGGTGTAAGAGAGAGAGGGAGAGGGGTGGGAGAGAAAGGGAGATGAGAAAGAGGGAGAGGGGGGGGAGAGAAGCGGGAGAGGAGGGTTGGGGTGAGGGGGAGAAGGGAAGGGAAGTGATAGGGAGAGGGGCGAGAAAGGGAGAGGGTGAGAGAGGCAGACTTGTGGGAGAGGGAGAGAGAAGGTGGAGAGGAGAGGCGGGATCCGGAAGATGTGACGCCCAATTTCACATCCCTCCCATAGACGGCACACACATTGATGAATCACCCTGCCTGTGAAACACAGGGATAACAGTTTATAGCTGGGATGAGATCCGAACCAAGACTTGACAGAAAAGAGTGAGCGTGAGTACCTCTTGGCTGTCCTGCTGTTGTGTGGGGATTCATTGCTTTGTATTTTGGGGCCACTAAAAACATTATTCAATTATATCTTGAACTCATTCTAATCTTCTAATTTACTTTGCCTTTCTAACTCCAGAGATGCCCCCACAGTGGACTGAGCCATGATGCTGCCATTAAAGCTTGTAGACATTGAAGTTTGAGGAGCACTCGCTAAGTGGGTTAAGCACTCATGCAAACACTCCAACGAAACGGTTGAAGAAACTTTAATAAACAGGCATGCAACCCCCCCCCTTTACTAAACCAATTCTACCCATTTGTTCCATGTTCAAGTGTGTTGTTGACACACCTCTTCATGCTTGCATAAGCAGCAACATTTGTCCCCCTCTGGTCAGCTCACACCCAATCAGACTTGTTCATGCTACACTCCGCGGAAGCCATTTTAAATTCAAAACTAACCAATCAGTTCTTAACAGCCCCCTCACCCCAATAAAAACGAAAAACTCCTGCCCCACATACACATTCCTCCATCCTCCTCATAGTCCATGCTAATCATGCATTTGCACTTGTGATAGACTCTACATTTCACTCACAAATGTGCATGGATTCTTGGTGGCACACTCAACTTTACCCACACCTGCACTGCACGGCAAATCCCATAGCACTGCAACATGTCCATTCCCCGTGTGCCGGAACATATGTTTCGCAAGACTGCAGTGCCACCTCAGCCACAGCACCACATACTGTTGTGGTGCCGGGAATCGATGGCGAGCACGATAGCTGGTTGAAGCAGTAGAGTCGGCTCCACTGAACACACCGGAATTTAGGTCGTGACTCTCGGATAAGTTCGGAAGGCATGGGTCCCTTACAGGACCATTAATCGCCAATAATTTGACGGCGTGGGGTAGATTTAATTGCCAAACTTCAATATACCTAATTACCCACGCGGCAAAGCTACCGGGGAATTCACACCCTCGACAGACATCGAGCGAGATGAGCCGTTACCGTGCTCGAACCGTGTGTAACCCGAGCGGATGATTACCAAGGCCCGTCGGTCCAAATGAACAATTTACTGCTTCACTATTTCTCAACACATACCGTGCTAAGCCAATAAAAGAAATGACAGGGAACGAGCTGGGACATTCAACAATAGGGAAATTTATTTACAATAATTAGGGGACGAGGGGAGCACGTAAGGGCAGAGTTATCCGAATAAAGAATTGAACCAAATGCACAAGCAATTCCTTAAACAATTCTAGTTAGAGAAAGGGCCCATGAACACACACACATGCACACACAAATACCCCAGAAAGAGATTGACCTCGAGGTCTTTATTGCCCCTTCAGCTTGGGATGGAAGACGAGCTGAGGCAAGAGAATGTGGCTGGCTACCTGGCCTCGTTCGCATGGCTGGACGACCGCACCTTCCCATAGCATCAGGCACCAAAGAATGGACCAGGGCAGCTGAACCCAGAGGAGGCAAGACGAGGTGATCTCCCGTGATGAGATGGTGGACCGCTTGTTGTAATGCGCCAGACGAGATGCATCGGATGCGCGGGATACAGTCAGCCGCAGACCTAGACAGAACAGCACTCGAGCAGACAGGATGCAATCATCAATCTTTTCCCGTCGTTTTGGGGGTGGGGTCTGCTCCCCCGTCACCTGCTCCCATTGGGTGGACGGCGTGTCGTGGCTCTGCCTTCTTTAAAAGGACCACCCTGGATTTGGTCCGCACTTCGCCCATTGGGCGGAAAATGTCGCATACACTTATTTGGCGCAAATCCAGAACGAAGCGCTCTGTGCCTGTATTCAGGGCCAAGTCAGTGCGAAATGCTTCATAACCATATTTACTGCTAAATCCACACCGCCTGGGGCATGGAGTTCTGCCCACACACACGCCAGCATGCCAGCGAGTGTGCAAAGAGCGCATACAATGCCGTGAGCAGAGGGTTGTTGTTGTTGGGGTAAAAATCCTATCTATAAAATAACTTTACAGCGCATGTACACTGCATTCCTATTAGACATAGGGGAAAGGGAGCTATCTATCCACATGTAAACGAAATAACTGAGCTCCGGGGACCGGAATGTTCAGTGCTCATGGCTGCCAGATTCGTAACACTGGATTCTTGCTGGCACACTCAACTTTAGCCACACCTGCACTGCAAAGCACATCCCATAGCACTGCAACATGTCCATTCCCCATGTGCTGGAACATATGTTTCGCAAGACAGCCTTGCCACCTCAGCCAACGCACCACAAACCACGGGGCCACGCAGCAGTGGCCCAAGTGCAAGTTCAGTCCGCGAATCCCATGCATTGCACACATGAAACCAAGCTTGCAGGTCTGCACACCTTCCCATGCAGAGTCCCTTTGTAAATCCAAATCTACCCATTTGTACCACATTCGCATATGCTGTCTTCATATTTCGACCTTGCAGGAACTGCTGAATTTACCTTCCGATCGGGACACAAATTGTGTGCTTAATACTGATATTGACTGGAGGGCAATTGCCAAGTGGCTTCAGCACTCAAGCAAACACTCCAATGAAATGTTTAATAAGGAACAACAACAACTTATGCTTCAGTCACATTTGGCTCGGCGGCCGTAGGGTCTAAAATATATATGACCACTAGAAATTATTGGGCGGCCGCAGTATTTCCACAGTCACACAATGTAGCAGTCACATATGTTTTTATTTTTTGGGGAGCCGCAAGGGATATTTAGAAATTGTGGAGACAGAAAACGCTGGGGGTGCCGTACGGTCTTTGATTTGATGTCGCATGGTGACCTTCCGGCGTCCCTGCGGCAGCCATATAATTTTCAGGGCAGACGCAAGGTAGCCTCAAGGTGCCCGCAAGGCGACCGCAAGGGGGCCCTAAGGCGAACGTGCGGCCAGACGGATGGTAACGAGTGGGTATATATACCAGTTCTTTTTCATATGTATATCATATCTCATATCTGTCATATGAGACATATGTATGATCATATGTATGATCGCTTCTTTGGAGGCATGGTGATGTGTCTGGTATGAGCTGCTGGTGAAATGTGATGATGTGTGTGGCAAACACCTATACTCCGATCTCTAGAGGTAGCGCACGGTGGACGCACGGTCGACGCAGACTGCCACGGAGGCCATACGTAGGACGCACGGCGGGCGTAGGGGAACCGTGCGTCGACCCTGCATTGCCCACAGGTAGTCACACAGACCGCAAGGCCACCGTACGGTGAACACAGGGACGCCTTAGGACTACCCTACGGCGACCGTGGAAATAGTGTGGCCGCCGAAATTTTTTGGGGGTTGGCAAAATTCATTTTTCATTGATAAGAGCCTATGGCAGCCGCACGGATAACGCAAGCCCACCGTACGCCCAACATACGGTCGACGTGGAACACATCTACGTCATGGCTACGGCTTGTCGCATTGCTACGGCCAACCTAGAAATGAAAATAGTTATAACTCCGCGCTTTAATTCCACAGAGACCCCTACGGCCTGTAAAAGATAGCCATACAGCGTAGGGCCACCCTGAGGCCACCTCAGAAACTCTGCGACCGCCGGACGTTTCTGTCAATTCAGGGGGGTACAGCCGCCGTATCCTAACCGTAGAGCAAATGTGACTCATGCTTTCTGCTTCAGTCACATTTAGCTCGGCGGCAGTAGGGTCTAAAAAAATCTACAGCCACTAGCAATTATAGGGCGGCCGCAGTATTTCCACGGTCACACAATGTAGCAGTCACATATGTTTTTATGTTTTTGGTAGCCGCACGGGGTATTTATTAATTGTGGAGACCGAAAACGTGGGGGTGCCATACGGTCTTTGATTTAATGTCGCATGGTGACCTTAAGGCGTCCCTGTGGTGGCCATATAATTTTCAAGGCAGACGCAAGATAGCCTCAAGGTGCCCGCAAGGCGACCGCAGGGGGGCCCTAAGGCGATCGTGGAAATAGTGCAGCTGCCAAAATTTTTTGGGGGTTGGCAAAATTCATTTTTCATTGATAAGAGCCTACGGAAAATGCACGAATAACGCAAGCCCACCGTACGCCCTACTTACGGTCGATGTGGAACACATCTACGTCATGGCTACACTTGTCGAATTTTAGAAAGGACAAATTTTATAACTCCGCGCTTTAATTCCACGGAGACTTCGACTGCCTGTAAAAGATAGCCATACGGCATAGGGCCACCCTGAGGCCACCTAAGAAACTCTGTGGCCGCCACACGTTTCTGTCAATTCAGGGGGGGTACGGCCACCGTATCCTAGCCGTAGAACAAATGTGACTCATGGTTTAGGAAGCGATAGACAGTACAAAAATGTACAATTCAAAAAAACCCCACAAAAACTAAAACATCACCGATTTCATAACATTTTCAAATTTCACTCCAGATGTCTAGTTATTCAGTCCACATGATCTGATCCTCCAAACTAAAATTAATATTTTGATTATATAATTGAAATCATGCATGGAAGTAGATTGTGGAAAATTGCTTCAAATAAAGCATGAAATCGCTCCATTTCTGCAATTGAGAACTACAGCACTTAAAAAAGCAATGTATACAGCAAATTTTAGGTATGTGTGTGTGTATATATATATATATATATATATATATATATATATATATATATATATATATATATATATATATATATATATATATATATATATATATATATATATATATATACGGTCTTTGATTTGATGTCGCATGTATGTTGGGCGTACGGTATCGCAAGTCGCATATATATATATATATATATATATATATATATATATATATATATATATGTATATATATATATATATATATATATATATATATATATATATATATATATATATATATATATATATATATATATATATATATATATATATATATATATGTATATATATATTGTTGCGGGTCTGGCTGGTTCCGTTAATTCCCTTGACCCAATTGTCGTGAACGGGTGGTTAACCCCGACCAGGCCGGATTTTTCGAGTGGTTTTCCTTCGAGGCGAACACAGGGCTTCTGCCTGCTTGGTACGTTTGGCTTTTTAAGGATGTGATTCCTGCTATTGCTGGCTTGTCAATGCAAAAATGTAGGAAAAGGTCACAGGAGGTAATCACATACTGGGAAAAAATTAGTCCTAGACCCTACCTTATTAACACCATTCCACCCCCCCCCCATGTGTTGACAAGTAACACTTCAGCTCACAGTTTCCCTCTTTAATTTACATTGAGATGTCTCCTATGCATCCACTGAGCAAGCAACTCGATACAATCTTATCTTTCTTTTGAAATTCCTCAATCTACCCCTCAAACCTGAATCTACCCTGAAATTCCTCAATCTACCCCTGAAATTCCTCAATCAACCGTAATAATATCTTTGAGGAATTCGATGATATGAGTGATGAAAGTGAAAAAATAAAATTGAGCACTATATCATGAAGAAACTGTTGCAGCCTGCTCCAAGTCAAGGCATTGTTCAGCAGGCCCAAAACAATGGCAAATTCAGACCCAAGCAAGGGAGAGCGAGGTGACCGAGGATGTGCCTTGATTAAGTCTTGTAAATGCTTCCTTTTATTTTGAGTGGTAGTTTTTTGAGCGGTAGCGGTAATTAACCGGGGACCTCGCCAATAGATGGCAAGACACTTATTAATTCAGCCGAGGAACTGTACAGTCACGAGCATGGTCGAAAGCTGTTTGAACCACAATCCAACTTTTAACCTGCTACCAGCCTAAACCAACAAATGAAACATGATCTGCAGAATTCCCTGCAAGACCAGGTATCGAAAATAATAAATGTAAGCGTGTGTCAGTCCGTCAGTCAGACTGTCTCCTCCATAACTCCAAAAACATGAAACCAAGCAGCCTGAAACTTTGCATGTGTATGAAGGGACCTCCAACGTAGTGCGTGAATAAAAAATTGTTGTTTGGGTTAATTTAAGCACCCCTTTTGAAGATAATTAACGGCCTTATTTAATTATCCTTTATCAGGGCACCCCCGAGGGTGCCCCCGAGGCACCCCTCTGTCTTGTTTGCTCGGGTCTTAATTCGCCTTTTTGTTCGGCCTGCTCAACAATGCCTTAACCTGGAAGAGGTTGCAATGGTTTCTTAATGATAAAGTGAGAAATTTTTATTTTTTTCACTTTCCTCAGTGATTTCATCAAATGCCTGATCTTCATACCTACAAACTACTTTTAAATTGTTTTTATCAGTACTATAGTTTTCAAATTCAGAGCTTTGAAAAATTTAATGCATTATACGATGCACTTTTCCATGATCTAATCTCACGGACTAATTAAAGTATATCATCGAAATATATGACTGGTGTTGGCGTAAAAGTTAGGGTGGTGGGCTTGGGATTCAAGGATCCTGAGTTCAAATCCTGCTCATTTGTTGAAGTAATGTCAGTTGGGGTTGACTCTGGTTGTCGTTCTTCTTGCTGTTATCCTGTGTTGGAATGGTGACATGTCCAGGATTGTGTCAAATCGCCAAGGAGACTGCTCAGGCAGCAACAATGCTCTGCCCAGAGTATTGTTTCAATGGATGGATGGATGCATAGAAATATGATTTCAGCTTTGAGGATTGAATATCATCTGGATTAAATAAATGTTGAAATCTGGAGTGAAATCTGATAATTTAAAGAAATAACAAGTCTAATAACTTAGGCTATGTACCTTATAACTTTAAGCAAGCAAGGCTGTGGTCTCTCCTTCTCCATCCATAAACAACAACAAAATGTGAAATTGCCAAGGCATTGAACTTTTCTTTTTCTGTTGTTTGGAGAATTATATTGAGTGAAGAAAAGATTGAGGAATGAGCCAAAATTAACCAGCTTCATTTAGCAGGTTTCATTGAGTGCAACAAAAATAATTTAATTCAGTGCAACAAAAACAATTAACCAGTGGGATTGACGTGAAAGCAGCTGTGGCTGGCTTATCCATTGGGAATTTCCTGAATTAGGATGACAAAATAATTTAAATTAAAGATCAAATTAAAAGAAAGAACGAACATTCACATAATGGGAGGATTAGGGTGAGTGAAGCAACATATCAGGTTGAGTCAAGCAACTTTGAAAAATTCCCACTCAATTTACTTTCTGTCAGAAATTCATTCTTCCTATATTACATTTGAAAAATCAATGGGATTTTGAAGTTTGATTGAAATCATGTTTTGCAGGAACACATTGATGATGTCAATACAAAACATTATCTTTGACTGCCCCTCCCTTTCCTTCCTCATTCTTCCTCATTCCTCCTCCATTTTAGCTCCCCCCTCATCCTTGCTCCTCCTCATTCTCCCACCCCACTTGCTCCTCTCTCTCTCTCTCTCTCTCTCTCTCTCTCTCTCTCTCTCTCTCTCTCTCTCTCTCTCTCTCTCTCTCTCTCTCTCTCTCTCTCTCTCTCTCTCTCTCTCTCTCTCTCTCTCTCTCTCTCTCTCTCTCTCTCTCTCTCTCTCTCTCTCTCTCTCTCTCTCTCTCTCTCTCTCTCTCTCTCTCTCTCTCTCTCTCTCTCTCTCTCTCTCTCTCTCTCTCTCTCTCTCTCTCTCTCTCTCTCTCTCTCTCTCTCTCTCTCTCTCTCTCTCTCTCTCTCTCTCTCTCTCTCTCTCTCTCTCTCTCTCTCTCTCTCTCTCTCTCTCTCTCTCTCTCTCTCTCTCTCTCTCTCTCTCTCTCTCTCTCTCTCTCTCTCTCTCTCTCTCTCTCTCTCTCTCTCTCTCTCTCTCTCTCTCTCTCTCTCTCTCTCTCTCTCTCTCTCTCTCTCTCTCTCTCTCTCTCTCTCTCTCTCTCTCTCTCTCTCTCTCTCTCTCTCTCTCTCTCTCTCTCTCTCTCTCTCTCTCTCTCTCTCTCTCTCTCTCTCTCTCTCTCTCTCTCTCTCTCTCTCTCTCTCTCTCTCTCTCTCTCTCTCTCTCTCTCTCTCTCTCTCTCTCTCTCTCTCTCTCTCTCTCTCTCTCTCTCTCTCTCTCTCTCTCTCTCTCTCTCTCTCTCTCTCTCTCTCTCTCTCCATGCACACAAAGATGACTCCAATGAAGTGCATGAGTGATAATTGGGTGGGTTTTTTATTTATTACAGCAACCTTTTAGAAGATAATTTACGACCTTATTCAATTATATCCATTACCATGCGCAACTTCGGCCACCTTGCTCTCGATGGGGTCTTGAGGCAAATTCAGTTACCTCACTTGGGTTTAAATCACCATTTTGTTTGGCCTACTCAACAATGCCTTGAGCTGGAACAGGCCACAATGATTTCTTCACTCTAAAGTTCTTTTTTCTTCACTTTCCTCACATATCATAGAATGACTGATCATCATACCGCCAAACTGCTCGATATATTGCAATGTTTATGAATGCCAGGAGATGCCAGTGTTCGTCGCTTTATTTCAATTTCCCCACATGCCATAACTTCGAGTATCTCTCAAAGTAAGCTGAATTCCAAAATTTCAGCTCCAGAATTGAACTAATTAGCAGTTCTGATTGCAAAAAAAGTGTTCATTTGTCCAATTCGGACATTGCTTTGGCGTTTCCAGGAGCATGTGTTTATATGAGTGATTGGCAATTGGTAATCGCTTGCCAAGCCAGGCGTTCAGTTGGTGTGCTTGCATGAATTCTTATTCCCCTTTGCAAGCGCTCACCAAGCTTCTTGGTTTTTCTTTCTTTTCAAAGCCACCAGAAGTAAGACCCATCACACGCTGAAGGAAATACCAATCTTTGCATAATTGGAAAAAAAAATGCAATAAAAATTAACTTTCCCCCTTTAAAAATCGAACGAATTTATGATTGAAATATGAGCTGCTTTACTCGAATTCGTTTCTCACCTGTGTTGCAAGCAGAGCGAACTGCTTTGTGATGCTTTATAAAGGCAATGTATAATCAGCGTTTTCTGACTCTACACAGGATGAGAAATGGTATGAATTACACTCGCATTATTATTATCCTCCCCCCTTCTGAGCACCCCCTCTTCCTCACCCCTCCTCCCTCTGCTCACTCCCCCTATCTCTCTCCTTCCCCCCTCCCATTCTCTCTCTCTCTCTCTCTGCCCCCCCTCTCCTCCCACCTTTCTCTCCCCCTCTATCCTTCATCTATCCTTCCCCTCCCTCACTCTCCTGCATTCGAATTGAACGAACCGGAGGTGTCGTCTACCAGACGGCGGTCTCCTTGGGTTAACCTGAGGCGGTCCCTTCGGGTGGGTGCCTGGAATGTCCTATCCCTAAGAGAGGATGATCACCTGTCTCTCTTATCATCTGAGCTCAAGCGTTTGGACATCGGGATTGCAGCTCTATCTGAGGTCCGGAGACCGGATTGCGGCGAGATAATGGTGGGTGGTTACTCCTACTATTGGTCTGGTCGCTTTGATGGTTACCATACCCAAGGAGTTGCTGCAGCTGTGTCCAATAAGCTGACCCCAATGATAATTGAGGTAACACCTTTCAACGAGCATATTATGAGATTAAGGATTCGTCACTCCTTAGGTGTAATTTCCCTGGTCTCTGTTTATGCTCCGACTGAGGCGAGTGATCTCACCGTGAAGGATGCATTCTACACCACACTCGAGTCTGTGGTTGATCAGTGCCCCAGACGAGATACACTTCTAGTCTTGGGGGATTTCAATGCATCGACTGGAACTGATAGGGATGGTTATGAGGTGTGTGTTGGTCCCCATGGGTCAGGAACTATGAACCAGAATAGCACTAAGTTCCTTGACTTTGCAAGAAGTCATGGACTTAGGGTGGCTGGTTCATGGTTTCAGCGCCCACAAGCTCATCGCTGGACTTGGTATTCCAACGCTGGCAGTGTGGCAAAGGAGATTGACCATGTCCTCATTGACGGTCGTTGGAGGATGATCCAGAACTGCTGGAGTGCTCATTCCTCAATACTGACCACAGGCTTGTTGTAGCAACTCGAAAGCTGCACCTTAAATCCTGGAGAATGGTACCATCCCAGCCTAGGCTGGATGTTGCCAAGCTCAGGGATGACATAGTAGCTGAGGAGTTTGCAAACAGGCTGAGTGGACACTTGGGGGGTCTGGGTGCTTTGGGGGGTCCTGAAGAGTTGTGGAGCGCCTTCAAGACCACTGTCCTTGATGTTGCCGGTGGATGCCTTGGAGCTCACCGCAAGCCAAAAAAGAATTTTGTCTCTCAAGGGACACTGGATACCATTGACCAGAGTCGCAGGGCCAGGCTGAATGGCAGAGCTGAGCTGTTCAGGGAGCTGAGGCGTAAAACTGTACGTGCACTGAGGGTGGACAAGGAGGCCTATGTGCGAGGAATCTGTGAGGGGGTAGAGCATCACCTGTGGACAGGTGATTCTCGTCCCGCTTACAGGGGAATTCGCGCATTACGTTCATCCAAGCCCATCCCTCGGAGCACTGCAGTTCGAGCAGAGAGTGGTAGGCTCTTGACAGAGGAGTCTGAGGTGAAGGCCCGCTGGGCCCGTTACTTTGAGCGGTTGTACCAGGCTGATCCCCCAGCTGTCGAGTTGGACGTCAAGGGTGTTACAATCCCTGTTGCTGACCCTCGAATCAAATGTGGTCCACCTTCGCTTGTGGAAACACGGGCTGCAGTGAACCAGTTGAAACGGGGCAAAGCTCCAAGGATCTGTGGCATCCATGCCGAACTTCTCAAGGCTGGTGGAAATGCTGCACTCGTGTCGTTGCATGCAGTTTTGTGCTCTGCCTGGAACACAGGCATCATCCCAACTGACTGGAAGAGGGGCCTTGTTGTCCCTCTCTGGAAAGGAAAGGGTGATCGCCAAGACTGCAACAACTACCGAGGGGTGACGCTGCTCTCAGTGCCGGGCAAGGTCTTTGCTCGGATAATTCTTGATAGGGTTCGCCACCATCTGCTTGAGCACCAGCGTCCAGAGCAGTCAGGCTTTACACCAAAGAGGTCAACGATTGACCATATCCTTGCACTTCGTGTCCTCACCGAACACAGATGAGAGTTTCGGCAGGGGCTGCTTGCAGCCTATGTTGATCTCTGTAAAGCGTTCGATTCAGTGAATCGGGATGTCCTCTGGAGGATTCTTGGTCTTCGTGGGGTGCCACAAAAACTGATCGATCTGATGTCTGAACTCTACTCTGGTACTGAGATTGCTGTGAAGTGTGGTGATACCATCTCTGACTTATTTCCAGTTGTTACTGGAGTTCGTCAGGGATGTGTACTTGCCCCCACACTTTTCAGCACTAATATGGACTGGATTTTAGGGAGGATGTCAGAGAGATCGAGTTGCGGTGCATCGTTTGGGAATGTCAAGATCTCGGACCTTGATTTTGCAGATGATGCAGTCATCTTTGCGGAGACTTTAGACATCCTCTTGGGGGCCCTCGAGGTGCTGAATGAGGAGTCGTAGCCATTGGGATTACGGGTTTCTTTGGTCAAAACTAAGATCCAGGCTTTCGGTGACATCTTGGATGCTGCTGTCCTGTCTGTGTCTGTTTGTGGTGAGGATGTTGAGGTCGTGGAGAGATTCTCTTACCTTGGCAGTGATATTCATGTCTCTGCTGGCTGCGAGTCAGAGGTCAATAGACGTCTGGGTCGGGCCTGTGGAGTCATGGATTCACTGGATCATGGGGTGTGGCGCTGCCGGTACCTGTGCGGGAGGACAAAAGTCCGAGTCTTCAGGTCCTTGATACTTCCAGTCTTGCTCTATGGGTGCGATACTTGGACTCTGACCAAGGATCTGAGACAGAGACTTAATTCCTTTGGTACCAGGTCTCTTGGGAGAATCCTTGGCTATCGCTGGTCGGATTTTGTGTCCAACGAGTGGTTGCTGAGAGAGACTCGGATGAGATTTGTTACCTGCATAGTCCGTGAGCGTCAGTTGCGGCTGTATGGACATATGGCTCGTTTTCCTGACGCTGATCCTGCTCACCAGATTCTCTCAGCGAGGGAGTCTCATGAGTGGAGGAGGCCAGTGGGCCGACCACGTGCCTCATGGTTGCAGCAGGTTGACCATCATCTCAAGGAGATGGGGATGGGCCTGGCATCTGCCTAGGGATGGCCAGACGGAGGCCCCTGGAGTACCGACGGAAAGTGGACGCAGCGACGCGCTGTTCTGGCACATGCTCCCATACCTGAGCTGACCTGAACCGGAGGGGAGCACAGGTCGCTACATGTATGAGGATGCATGCAGGCAAGCCTTTGCCAGGTCGATGGTGTGGCTTTTTATTGCTCCTGCCAGGATTTATATGGACACTGTGGTTAAAAAGGAAATCGTCCTGTTCGGGTGAGTTTTATATGCCCTTTCTTTCCCCTCAGTCAGGTCAGATTAGATCTGTGACTTACTGCAGATACCAAATTTGGAACATCACCAGTGAGGAAAGTTGTGATCACCTTTCAACAAAATTGTTTGAGAGTTTTCTGAGAAGATAGCAAATACCTCTTTTGGGGAGCAACTACTCCAACACCCCTGTACACCCCAATTATTTTCATGGTATGAAGAGTCTTTGGTACTTTACGGGTGATGAAGGTCGTGGTCAAGTTTCATCAAAAGTGTGCGTGTAGTTTTGGAGATGAAAGCAAATACATATTTTGGGGGGGAACTCTCCAAACCCTTCCACACAATTATACTGCAATTTTTCTTCTGTCGTGAAGAAACTTTGGTACATCATGGTTGATGAAAGTTGCAGTTAAGTTTCATTGGAATGGTGTGTCTCATTTTAGAAAAGAACCAAATACTTATTTATGGTTGGCAACCCCCCCCCCCCACCTAATAAACTCCCTCTTTAGACACACTCAGATCCCGATTTTTTTATTTTTTATTTTAATGCCATGAAAAACTTTGGTACATATAGGGTCCTGAAGGTTGTGGTAAATTTTCATCAAATTTTCATCATATGTGTAGTTTCAGAGAAGTAGATGCAAGTATTTGTGGATGGACGGATGAATAGACAAACGGACGGACGAGCGGACGAGGTACCATCCCATCAGTTCCCTGGAACTGGGAACTCTGTTCCAGGTCAGCTAAAAATCATGTTTTTGTTTTAGATTCTCAAGAATGCTTCCAATGCCCCAAATACTTTTGGCCAACTAAACATCGGGATGCTTGTATACTTATGGCTGAAGAATTTCTACCTTTATATGATCCAGTGACGATCACTCTGTTGGTCCTTTCACTCATTGGAATATCGTTTGTGTCTGTGGTTTTGGCGATGATGTACACACAACGTGAACTCCCTTTGATGAATGATGAAAATTTTGAAGTGAATCTCCTTCTCCTTGTGGCTTTAGGAGGATCCTTTGTGAGTGCTTTGGTTTTTATTGGGAAACCAACAGATAACGTGTGCAGTTTACGGGAAACGTTTCCCTGTGTCATGATTTCATTGGCCATAACCTGCCTGCTGGCTAAATGTACAAGAATTGTCGTTGCTTTGGAAGGTATTGTTTGAATGTTGGTTTTTATTTCAGGATTATGTTAACAAATTCTGATGATATGCAGAATATGAGGTTGTAAAAGACCAAACATCATCAAAACAAACATATAACATGCACACTTGTATTTAGAGATTGTTACCTGTGGGAGTGAATGCGTTTTTCTCTGCCGATGATCCTATGTCTGAGATTTATTACTTATATTTTAATCTCTTGTAATTCAGAGAGGGCTTCGATGATTGTCAGTGGTGAGCTGATGATCCAGTTTGCCATTGTTTCAGGAACGTGATAAGTTCAAGGAATTCTTAATGTCTGTCTATCTGTCTGTCTCTTTTTCTCTCTCTCTCTCTCTCTCTCTCTCTCTCTCTCTCTCTCTCTCTCTCTGTCTCTCTCTCTCTCTCTCTCTGTGTCTCTGTCTCTGTCTCTCTCTCTCTCTCTCTCTCTCTCTCTGTGTCTCTCTCTCTCTCTCTCTCTCTGTGTCTCTGTCTCTGTCTCTGTCTCTGTCTCTGTCTCTGTCTCTGTCTCTGTCTCTGTCTCTGTCTCTGTCTCTGTCTCTGTCTCTGTCTCTGTCTCTCTCTCTCTCTCTGTCTCTCTTAGGGATTCATTGGTACCAACCGATGGTATGTATCTTGGTAATCATAATGGTATGTATGATTTACACCAATGACTTGGACAGTGGATGCAGGAGTCTCTTTTCCAAAATTTGAAAGGAGAGTTGGGGGCAGGTGGAGTGCTTCTGAGATTCATAAAAGTTGAGATACTGTTACAGATTTGGCAAAACATTGACGGTTGTTTGTCAACGTGAAGATTTTTAAGATGCTGGGGATTGGGAAGTCAATAATGGAAATCGGAAAGATATAATGCAAGCATGTAACACAAGAAACCTCTCATGGTGGGAATAGTTACCATGGGGGAAGCAGACAGCACAACACCTGTCGCAGACAGAGAAGGCTATTATAGACTATTCGGTGATATTCATAGGGGGATACATTACAAATCCAACTTGAAAGCATCTGAAAAGGTAAATACTGTCTGTGTCCACTTTTTATTCAGACTTATTCTTCTTCCGTATACTAAACGTGACAATAACAAAATATAATACAAAAAGACTGACGATTTTACGTGACTTTGACCTTTTGATTTCAACAGCAATAGGCTTCAGTAACCCAATATGCAAACCCTGCTCAAATTTCAAATATATTGGATGAAAATTGACGACTTGATGCAACCTTGACGTTTTGATCTAAAAAAAAACAACAATCGGCTTCTAGCATTTGATTAGTGAACTAAGTCAGTTACCCAATATGTGATTCATTTAAATTTCAGGTCAATTGGATGAAAATTTGTGATTTTATGTGACCTTGACCTTTGACCTTTTGATTAAAAATAAAAATGACTTGTAGCTTTTGATTGGTGAATTCATTCAAAGGCCTAATGTGCAAATTCTTGAAATTTCAGGTCAATTGGAATAACATTGATTATTATATGTGCTTACTTTTGACCTTTTGATGAAATTATTAATTTGTGTGCTCCATATTTTCATAAAGTCAAATAAAAAAATACCAGTTGATCTTCCAGATTTTGTTTAAAAAAGAAGGAAGATGCCCTTTTAATTTATTTTATTTTTATTTTTTTCCAAAATGGATTGCGGCTTTTAGTACCTGACAAATTGTGCACCTGATATGCCAGTTTGTTTGCGTCCCCCACTACACCTCCAACCCACCCCCTCCCCCCCCAAAAAAAATGAATCACATACCAGACATGTTAGCTTTCTACCCTCAAACAAATATGATGTGGGTCATATTCCTGACACATCATTTACACACTCATTAAGGCTATTAAAAATACAATCCACAGTTCAAAACAAATATATAATAAATGTATGGTGAAAAAATACACACTTTGGGCATACTAAATTGTTGGCTATGCCATTTTTCATGTAGATCAACAGAAAACATTAAATACACAAATTTACATATGTGAGATGTGGACTCACCAGCGCTCTCTGGTCCAACTCGCCACGAGTGGCATTAGAGAAAACATCACTTAGCGAGCGTCACTCATTAAGAATTGTTCCCTTGTTACACGGCTTCAGGACTTTAGTTCCCATCTGTATTTGCAAACAGATGAAAACCCTCCCAGGCAAAAATGTGACAGTTAGAACTGGAGTTGGTAACAGGTCCAAATACACGAGTTTGCAGAGAATTTCTACAGGAAAGGAAAGCTTTTTTGCCTTTTTAACATTTTGCCTTGGATCGACATAAATGAAGCTTAAAACATGAAAATGATGAATCACGTTCACGCGTTTAATTTGTGTACATTCTACATTTGTCACACAATTTGTTTACATTCTACATTTGTCACACAATTTGTGTACATTCCACATTTGTCACACAATTTGATTACATTCTATATTTGTTACACAATTTGTGTACATTCTACATTTGTCACACAATTTGTTTACATTCTACATTTGTCAAACAAATGGTTTACATTCTATATTTGTCACACATTTTGTTTACATTCTACATTTGTCACACAATTTGTTTAGATTCCACATTTGTCACACAATTTGTTTACATTCTACATTTGTCAAACAGATGGTTTACATTCTATATTTTACACTCAATTTGTTTACATTCTACATTTGTCACACAATTTGTTTACATTCCACATTTGTCACACAATTTGTTTACATTCTACATTTGTCAAACAATTTGTTTACATTCTACATTTATCACACAATTTGTGTACATTCGCCATTTGACACACAATTTGTGTATATTCTACATTTCTCACACAATTTGTTTACATTCTACATTTGTCACACAATTTGTGTATATTCTACATTTCTCACACAATTTGTTTACATTCTACATTTGTCACACAATTTGTGTACATTCTACATTTGTCACACAATTTGTGTATATTCTACATTTCTCACACAATTTGTTTACATTCTACATTTGTCACACAATTTGTTTACATTCTACATTTGTCACACAATTTGTGTACATTCTACATTTGTCACACAATTTGTTTATATTGTACATTTGTCACACAATTTGTTTACATTCTACATTTGTCACACAATTTGATAGGTTGTACATTTGTCACACAATTTGTTTAAATTCTCATTTTGTCACACAATTTGATAGGTTGTACATTTGTCACACAATTTGTTTACATTCGACATTTGTCACACAATTTGATAGGTTGTACATTTGTCACACAATTTGTTTACATTCGACATTTGTCACACAATTTGTTTACATTCGACATTTGTCACACAATTTGTTTACATTCGACATTTGGCACACAATTCGTTTACATTCTACATTTGTCACACAATTTGATAGGTTGTACATTTGTCACACAATTTGTTTACATTCGACATTTGTCACACAATTTGTTTACATTCTACATTTGTCACACAATTTGTTTACATTCTACATTTGTCACACAATTTGTTTACATTCTACATTTGTCACACAATTTGTTTACATTCTACATTTGTCACACAATTTGTTTACATTCTACATTTGTCAAACAGATGGTTTACATTCTATATTTTACACTCAATTTGTTTACATTCTACATTTGTCACACAATTTGTGTACATTCTACATTTGTCACACCATTTTTTTAGATTCTACATTTGTCCCACAATTTGTGTACATTCTACATTTGTCACACAATTTGTGTACATTCTACATTTGTCACACCATTTTTTTAGATTCTACATTTGTCACACAATTGGTGTACATTCTACATTTGTCACACAATATGTTTACATTCTACATTTGTCAAACAATTTGTGTGCATTCTACATTTGTCACACAACTTGTTTACATTCTACATTTGTCACTCAATTTTTTTACATTCTACATTTGGCACACAATTCGTTTACATTCTACATTTGTCACACAATTTGTTTACATTCTCCATTTGTCACACAATTTGTTTGCATTATACATTTGTCACGCAATTTGCTAGTTTTAAAACCAGTCGTATTTTGCGTAATTTTAATCAGAAGCGTGCACTGAATTTTACTGCCATGGCTGCGATATAACTTACGTACGCAGATATGTACACAGATCAGTATTGCTCGCATATTGCGCACAGAAACGGAAAGCCACTGTCCAGCTGTTGGTGCTGTGACTCGGTAAAAGCTATAAAAACTCAGTATTGACATGAGGAAAAGGATCGATTCAAAGAATGGTAGAAGAGTCACACACGAATATATGGATTTTTAAGCGGTGCAAACTGCTTCAATAAACCATACGTCCTTTTACATCCAACTGTCAAAAAATAAAGAAGAGGAACCTTTGTAACCCAACGTGTTTTATTTGCCAATATTTTGTTGTTGTTTTTTTTTTTGTGTTTAGTTTTTTGTGTTACTGTTTAGTTTGCATCAGGACAGTAAGTTCACCCCAACTGTTGGGCAAGTAATCATCAGTCCCCCATGAAGCAACTTTTTTTAGTGGTGCAGATGCTTCACCACACAGTTTCCTTTGGATAGGGTTCCAATTTTATTTATTTATTTTTTTGGGGGGTGTTGTTTGACAAAATAACAAACAATAAAAAAGGAGGCGCATTCAAAAGTGGGTGGGGACAATCAACTGATTGATATATATATATATATATATATATATATATATATATATATATATATATATATATATATATATATATGTATGTATATGTGTATATGTATATTATATTATATATATTATATATATATATTATATTATATATATATATATATATATATATATATATATATATATATATATATATATATATATTATATTATATATATATATATTATATTATATATATATATATATATTATATATATATATATATATATATATATATATATATATATATATATATATATATATATATATATATATATATATATATATATATATATATATATATATATATATATATATATATGTTCTTTTTTATTAGGCCTAATATAGCTTTGTTGGAAATTTGATGACAAAAGCTCAAATGGTGAAAACATTTATGACCCATACAGACACACAGGTACACAGAGAAACAGGTACACAGACACATAGACACATAGAAGGCAAATCCAACCAAAGACAACCTCACATCATCCAACAATTCCCACAACAAGTGTTTGTCTACTCTCAGGAGAGCCAGAAATCAACATCTGTCCAATCTCGCAAATCAGATTTCAAACTTTACTCCCTCATCTTAAAGCTGGAGGTGCCTTGTATGTATGTCTCTCGTGTATGTGCCCCTTACATTCATTCCATCACTTCAAATTGCACCACAGCTGACTCCACTCATGAGAAGGCCAAATTCCTCAATTCTCTGATTGCTTCCAAACAATATGTCTCTAATCCCTCCCTTTCCAGTTATATCCAACTATTCCTGGATCGTCTTTTGTACCTGAGAAGGTGGTAAAGTTTCTGGCAACCCTCGTCTGACTCTGCAACTGGACTGGACGGCATCAGTTCACCTGTCCCAAAAACCTTCTCTGCTGCTCTTCTGCATCCTCTCTCTGCCCCTTTCACCCTGTCATTTCCCATTGATTATCTTACATCTGCTTGGAAAACAGCCAACATCACAGCAGTAGATAAAAAAGGTACAAAAACGGATCCCCTAAACTGTTGTTGGAGGGCTTTGCATCCTGGAGTTGGCTTAATGGTTTGGGTGGAGGGCTTTGGATCCGAGGGTCCTGAGTTCAAATCCCGCTCAGCTGTTGAATTAATACTAGGTGTGGATAACGCGGCCTGTCATCCTTCCGTGGTCAGTCATCATTCCAAAATGAGTGCCCGCATGCTGGTATACTGTGTTGGAGTGGTGACCCAACAAGGATTGTGCCCAATAGGCAGGGAGACTGCTTCGGCAGAACCAAATCTCTGCAAAGAGTATGGTACCAATCTCCTCCTCCTCCTCCTCAACTGCAGACCAATGACCTTCCTTCCAATCATGAGCAAGGTCATGGAATCCATCATCAGAGTTGAGATGGTGGTGAAATGATCTTATAATGAGGACATTGAAAAAACAAAAGCCTTTCTCCAACGACCTCATCTCCGACCATCAACTCAGATTCAGACCAGATCACTCTACCTTGGACATGCTGCTTATACTTTCCCAGAAATGGATGGAGGTCCTCAATACCAAACATGAGATACCAGGGCAAACCTCTCTGGACATATCTCGAGCTTTCGATACAGTCTGGCATCACGCTTAGCTCTCCACCCTGTTTACATCTGAAATTTAAGGCCAACACCACTCTGATTCCCAACTTCCTCCACTCACGTAGCCAACATGTGGCTCTCAATAGAATATTTTCTTCTCCTCTTCCTGTCAAGGTGGGAGTGTTCCAATGTCATGTTCTTGGTTCCATCCTATTCCTTGTCTTAATGAATGATATATCTGACACTATGAAAAATCCCCTTTATCTCTTTGATGATGACTCAACAATCTGATGTCACAACCCTCACCCTTCATACATACAGGCAGCAGCCTCTCCCCTCTCTTCAGACATTGACAAAATCACAAAATGGTCAAACTCTCTTTTAATATGTCTTTTAAAGAATATGTCTTTTAACCATGAGAAATCACAAATATTCACTCCCTCTCGAAGAAAGGACAACATCACAAACATTCCTGTCTACAGCTGCAACAACCTTCTCAAAGAGGTTCAGTCACTGAAACTCTTGGATCTCACTCTGGGCCATGATCTCTCTTAGGCAAAAGACATTTCGAAGTTGGCCTCCAAAGCCAGATGCCGGCCGACCAGGCATCCTCCAGCGTGCAAAGTCCTTCTTTGGCACACCTGAAGTCTGAACCATCTAAAACGCTTTTATCTGAAGTTTAAGCCTGGTGTTGGCTTCGTGGTTCGGGTGGCGGCTTGGGATCCTAGGGTCCTGAGTTCAAGCCCCATTGGCTGCTGAATTAAAAATACACCAGGAGGTTGACTCAGCCTGTCATCCTTCTGAGGTCAGCAAAATGAGCACCAGTGTACTGGTAAGGGGGTATACTGGTAAGGCATCTGGTATACTGGTAAGGGAATACTGGTACTGGAAAGGGGTGTACGGATAACTGCATCAGCGGCATAGCCGCATCCCAACCAATGATGCAACCAGCAGCCACAGGCTGCACTCGACAGAGAGAGATCTGAAGTTTGATTGAGCACTGCTCTCCTGGATGAGCTGGCCTCCGTGACTCACATCTTGCCCAGCTTGAATCCATGGAAACCTAAGCTACCAAGATCACTGAAATCTCTCATGATAAAGCTGAATCTCTCGATTTTTCACTGTTAGATATATCATTGATTAAGATAAGGAATAGGATGGGACTGAGAACATGAACTTGGAACACTAAATTGGCCTTTCACTTCACCATCACTGACAGGTCAGTGGTCTCTGTCTTATTCTGCCTCCTTTCGAGACTTGCACTCTCTGCCCTCTCCACACTTTGTCCCCCCTAGGTATCTGTCGGGTGCACACAGTCCACAAGCAACCAACTCAAGTGAAATTGCCTATATCCCACACCAAGGTCACCTCCACTCATTTGTTCCTCTTTATTCCCACTTGTGGAACCAAGCTACACATTCTCTTCAATATCGTTCTTCCCTACAGGTCTTCAAGACAGCTGTACACCACAATCTCAAGTCATCCCCTATCCAAAACCAAGATCTTTTCTACACCATTGAACCATCTCCACCCATCCCAAAATTTTGCTTCTACATCCATCTTGTCCACCTCTTACATTCTCCCCTAACCCTCATCATTGCCTGCATCCCTGGTTTATTCTTCTCCATCTATTTTCTCCCTCATTCCTGATGTTGGTGTTTCCCCCCTTAACCTGCTATTGCTTTTATTATATTGAGTCCTGAAAGGTTCTGTCTTCTTGCTCTTCCACAAGCTTTGACTCTTCAAAGAAAGTGCAACTCCACTGCCAGTACATGGTTCAGGCCTATACATTGAAAGAGACAATAGCCACGGAGGGACACGGATGTGTTAAGGGCTGGAAGGATGGCCGTGAGGTTTGTACACTGTCTTGTCAGCTGCCTTGCCTGAGGTTGAATCCCTGACAAGCTATAAACTGTCTGAACGGTGTTTCACAAGAAGCGTGATTATTCAAGGTGTGGTCCATCCCTCAGATGGAATATTAACTTTGCGTCACATCTACTGATGTTGGTTTGTGGACGTTTAAGATTCCATGGTGTCTTTCGTGAAGAGTAAGCAAGCTATTGCCGGCACACTGGCTAAATTCTAAATCCCTGCCCTGACAGCACCTCTGGCAGCACCGTCCTCTGTATAGAACATGTTTCATGATGTGGTCTGATCCTTGGTCTGTGCAACGTCCAGAGAAGTTCATTCATGTGATAAACAAGATAATCATGGATGAGCAATTTTCGACATTGCTTGTCTGTTTAAGCCTAAGTCATATTTGCTCTACAGCTAGGATATGGTGGCTGTACCCCCCCTGAATTGACAGAAACGTGCGGCGGCCGCAGAGTTTCTGAGGTGGCCTCAGGGTGGCCCTATGCCATATGGCTATCTTTTACAGGCCGTAGGGGTCGCCGTGGAATTAGAGCGTGGAGTTATAACTTTTTTCATTTATACGTTGGCCGTAGCAATACGACAAGCCAAGCTGTGACGTAGATGTGTTCCACGTCGACCGTACGTAGGGCAGATGGTGGGCTTGCGTTATTCGTGCAGCTGCTGAGGGCTCTTATCAATGGAAAATGAATTTTGCCAACCCCCAAAAATTACGGTGGCCGCACTATTCCTCGGTTGCCATAGGGTAGTCCTAAGGCGTCCCCGTGTTCAACGTACAGTGGCCTTGCGGTCTGTGTGACTACCTGCGGGCAACGCAGGGTCGATGCACAGTTCCCCGACGCCCGCCGTGCGTCCGACGTATGGCCTCCATGGCAGTCTGCATCGACCGTGCGTCCACCGTGCGCTACCGCTAGAGATCGGAGTAAAGGTGTTTGCCTATACTCCGAACTGGTATATTCAGTTATATGTATTATACTTATAATATATTCAGTTATATATACTGGTATATTCCAAACTGTTATATTTTTATTTCAGTAAAAAAAGAACTGGTATATATACCCACTCGTTACCGTCCGTCTGGCTGCACGTTCCCCTAAGGGTCCCCCAGCGGTTGCCTTGCGGGCACCTTGAGGCTAGCTTGTGTCTGCCTTGAAAATTCTATGGCTGCTGCAGGGACGCCCTAAGGTCACTGTGCGACATAAAATCAAACACCGTATGGCACCCCCCACGTTTTCTGTCTCCACAATTTCTAAATACGCCTTGCAGCTCCCGAAAAAAAAAAAAAAAAAAACATGCGACTGCTACATTCTGTGACCGTGGAAATACTGTGGCCGCCCTATAATTGCTAGTGGCCGTAGATTTTGTAGACCCTACGGCCGCCGTGCCAAATGTGACTTTGGCCTTAGATGATATTCTTGTCTCTTTCAGACATGAGACCAAACTAATGAGTGCATGAACCTTGGACGATCCATGTTGAATGACATCAAACTACAAGATAAGGCTGTGAAATGCCAGGTGTTGAAGAAGAACTGTGGTTCCTCAGGAATGTGGTTTTGAAAGAGAGGTCAAAGACTGATCTGGAGAAGACCTATGCAGTGGCTTAATGTTGTAAACAGCACAGTGAAAGGGACCTGTGCTCTTTCTTGTGACGAGGCTCATATGACCAGTGGGTTTTCGTATTTTTTTCAAATTTCACCTTGCATCTCTTCATGCTTTGGAGACAGGACTGCGATCACAGAAAATCGTCACAGTCTACAAATTGCCGGCAACAAAAGATAAGCAGCTATCTCTTCTTTGTTGAGTGATTGGATAATCGGTGCCAGCTGTCATTCGAGATGTTGAGGGACAGTCGTTTAAATACCCCACTCCTAGGTTACTCCTATTTCAAATTGCCCCTCATAGGTTGCAGTAAACTGGGAGTTGGGTTGTTCTCATCTGTACCAACTTGGGTCTACAAACTAGAAATACAGTCAAGGAGCAATGTCGCTCAATTAAAACTGGAGGTTCCAGATATCCACATGGAGATCAAGGAATTGTTCAAAGACATTTGACTCAGAGCAGAGTTTATTGGATACCAGTAAAGGTATCCACATGGATATTCACCCCTCATTGCCAGGTAATGCCCGGTCCCTCCTCCCACCCTTTACCCTCCCTCCTCCCATCTCCACCCTTACCCTCCACCATTCCCCTCCCTACAAGCTATCCACCCACCAAGTCGCCAATTATATAGGTATCTGGGTTGAAATCCGAAAAACTTGGGCTTTTAAAAAAAACATAATATATAGCATATGGACCTAAACTCGGAGATGGCGACACATCAAATATCCTTCAAATATTTTTTGTTAGGGCTGCAAATTGGTATGAAGAGACCCAGATAGATTGCGTACAGAACTCTAAGCTTCGATTTTTCGATTTATTTATTTTTGATTTTTTTAGATTTTTTGACCACTTTAAAGGGCCCGTTGCTATGCCGTTGCTAGGGCCCAGGGTCCCATATTCGAAAGCACACGATTCCCAGCACACTATTCCCAGAAATATTGGTCCTACCTACCAAATTTCATTGGAATCGGTTGAGTGGTTTAGCCCCTAGGCTTGACCAAAGTTTCGCGGACAGACAGACAGATGGAAATGTCCAGAATAAGGGTGCTCTAAGAGAAGCCAATATTTTCAATTGAACTTTAGATGTGCAATCAGCATTGAGGGCATGAAATATACCACAACTTTTCCGAGATGATGGTTGGTTCCTGACCCAGAGGATGAGGACTTCGAGTCACAAATCTTTTGAATATAAATTTTGATATTGATTCATTTATCATGGAACATTCTGCCTTCTTTGAAATTTGCTTTCGTGTTTGAAATGGTGTGCCATCGAATTCACTCCAGTTATTAAATGTTACAATATTGAAAATCATTCCATTGATGCATATTTTCAGGTTCTCCTGTCATCAATGTCCCAACTGCAGTCAAGTTACTGAAACAAAAATTTGTTGTGGCATTGTGTTTTACCCCACAAGTAGTGTTTTCTTTACTCTGGGCTTTTGTAAGTGATCCAAGGGTAAACTACAATACAACGGCCCGTTTGGGAACAATCATTATTGAATGCACTTTGATTTCACCCCTTTGGGCTTTTTGTTCCTTGACCGACTTGATTATTCTGGCAATATTGTGTCTTGGTCTTGCTTCAAAGGCTTACAACAATGATTCATCTTCAAATGAGGGAAAGTTTATAATGTACAACATGCTGTTTCTCTTAATGGTTGTGGTCGCTTTCATTCCCGCTTATATGAGCACACAAGGAAAACATGCAATTATAACAGAAATGTTTGCAATCATTGCTATAGCGTTTGCATTTCTTGGCTGCAGTTTTGTTCCAAAATGTTACAAGATTTACAAAATTAAAATATCATGAAACTTTCTTTCTTGGCAAATGTTTTTACCTGCGACATCTCACAGGTCTACAATAGCTCTGAATGTTGTTTTACAGTTGTTGTTGTGGTTCTTGTTTGGGGTCGATTTTTTAAATGTGCACCCATTGGATGAACAGCTGCTGGACCCCACCCACATTTATTGCTTTACTCTCCCCATCATGGCACCCAGTCAAAATAATATGGCCACCATCTTGGCTTTCTGGTGGGCCAAAGACACCAGGCAGGCAGGCCTCTACTGATTATACACTGCCCGTATTTGATGCATTAGATTTCCATCAGCTTTGTTTGGGTCGAGTGTTAATGACAATGAGGGACCCCAAAAAAATCTCATAATGTGTCCAATAAAAATGATTAGTAAGGTTTAATCAAGCCATGAGCAAGCATGATACTCACCTCCCTAAAAAAATAGTGTGAGCCTCAGACATCAGGCCTGTAGGACTCCACTGATTATTCACTGTCCGGGTTTGTTGCATCAAATTTCCGTGGGCTTTGTTTTGTTCAAGTGTTTCTCTTGATGAGGGACCCTGGAAAATGTAATCATCTATCAAATGAAAATTATCGGAATGGTTTAATCAAATCATTCAGCACACACGGAATGTGCCTCCCTAAAGCTGTTCCTGTGGTAACTTTCTTAAACATCATCCAATTTCCATCGGATTTGTTACTCACGATGCGGTCCACATGCATCGTTTGTTACCTCTTCCACATCTATGTATAATGTGCTTCACTCATCATTAAACCAGACCACCACTTGGAGAAAGTCATCTGCTCAATTTACCGGTTCTTTTATAAAGTTTTCCCCATCAATTTTTGCATGCAATTTATTTGTTCGACGTAAAAAAAATGTTCAGTAAATTAAAAGTGTGAACGTGATGTCATCATGCCCACCCATAATTTGTGTTCGGACAGGATCCGTTTAAAAATTACGGCACGCTCAGTGGAGCGGGTCTGGGGGGTGTATGTCCAAATGTTATGGAGTGTTACAGGAGGATTGGTGGGAGGGGGGGTGGTTCTAGTGGCGTTATGTAACGCTATTTACCAATGACTATTTTGTTTACCTCTATAATGGAGTCAGTTTTTGCATTCACATATGACATCAAAAAACGAAGTAAAAGAAATCTTTGAAAATTTAGTGTGGTAATGTCTTCTACATTACATTTTCGGAAAAAGGAAAGGAAAGTATATTTCCTCCAAACATTTCAACAGCATTTCGATTGTTTTAACAGCATATCAAACATAATACACCTTTCATTTACCGCTCCTGCTTCATCCCCCCCCCTGCCAAATGAGGGGTGTGTGTGTGTGAGGGGGGAGGGGTTGGGGTAATCAAGGGAATTATTTTTATTTTGAGCCCGTGACCTGATCTTAGGTACCCCCAAGTCCTTTGCAACATTAGTGGGAGACTTCCTTGCCTGAAACCAAACCCTATATTTTGTGTCAGACTCTGAATTGATATTGAACCAATCCATGAAGACCCTCGGATCTGGGTTATATAACAATTAAAAGAGCAAGGATGATGGATGGTGTAGAGTGCACAGAGGATGCGAAGAATATGTTTTGTGTCGCAGTTTGTGACCACAGTGTGGTCATTCTTGTTCCACCAAGAAAGCATTTTCTGCAAATTTTGTTCAACTCGTATTCCCACTCCCTGTGGGAGGAAGGGGTTCACATTAAATTACTACAACCTCTATCGTGTTCACCTTTGTCCTTCTGTCAAGTTTGGTTGAGATGGGATAAGTAACAACCAAATGTATTGCGGTCAAAAAATACAGTCAGACAGACAGACAGACAGACAGACAACAAATGGCATAATTTATTCCGATATAAACATTCCTATTCAAAATAACAAAAACATTGTTCTGTATTGCATTTTGTGTGTTCATTTAACTAATCAACAGGCATGACTACAGCTGTATATAAAAAAAATAAATTTCAACAAATACAGTGTACAACTGTTACGTGTGTGGGGGTGGGGTGAGATATTACCATAGAACAGATAGGAATGTATGGAGTAGCATGTTCATGTGTGAGTGAATAGCTATCACATTGTGTAAGTCGCTTATATGGCAAGTGACCCCTATTTTGATCCATTTTCTTTCTTTGAACCCACGGACACGTATTAATATTGTTAAAAACCAATATTGGATGTAAAGTACAAACAATTTCCCAAACACAATGTTTAGCTTCCATTCCACTCGTATGGATTCACACAAACACAGTCACAGATCTGTGGCGATATCTATCAGATATGCAAGGTACCACTCTCATCAGACTCGATTGGTTGAGTGACATCATTCGCTTTACCGAACCAACCAATTCCTTCAATTTTCATCTGTACACATCATCATTTCCTCTCGTCTACCATTTGCCATCACCCCAAATCAATTGTTCGGCCTATTTGCTTTCCAATTCGCTCTTAAACTTCTTACTGTGATACTTATCGGTACTTTTGAGTAGCTCGAAAGGTAGGAATCGATTAGGATTGGTTTTATTCATTTTCAGGGTGTCCAAAAATTGCCGTTCCAAATTCAAACCATCATAAAAAAATGAATGAAATGGGATATGATCTAAACATTCTTGATGTGGTTTGATGCTTTTTAATGAACGAACATTTCTCAAAGTTTTATTGTCAAAATTTATCAAGATCACATGGGTCACATGGTTTGGGTTTTGGTTTGGTGGTTTGGTGGCCACATCACATGGTTTGGTGGCCATATTGAATTTACCTAAAAACCTTCAAACATCTTCTCCAGAATGTCTGGTCAGATCAAGGGGAAACTTCACAAGTCTATTCTGCACACATAGGGGATATAAGTTTGTTAATGAATATTTGAGAGGTCACATGGTTTGGCAGCCATGTTGGATTCAATAATTATATTAAATAATGTTTTCTCTGGAACCATATAACCTATCGAAGCAAAACTTGGCAACTATAATCTAACCCAGTGCCTGCATATATTGTAAAAAAATTGATGTCACAAGTCACAAGCTTTGGAGGCCATCTTGGATAGAAAAACGCATCTTGTCCGATTAACATGAAACTTAACAAGCATAATATACTTCCCCATTCGAGGGAGAATTTAAATTTATTTTGTAATAGGTCAAACGATATGGCAGCTATATTGGATTGAAAATTAATAACTCTAAAAGTCTTCTTTTCTGAAACGGCTGAACAGATCGAGGCGAAACTCCACAATATGATGGCCTTTCCATGAAGAACAAAAAGTTCTCCCCCCCCCCTTTTTTTTGATGTACGACATCATTTGGCAGCCATAGTGGATTGAAGGAAAAATATTAATTAATGTTTACTCTGGAACTTCTGCATCAATAAATGTGAACCTTCAGAATTATGATGGAACCCTCATGTGGAATGAAGGTTTGAAATTTCAACTTGATAGGGCCCACAGTTTGGCAGCTATGTTGGATTGAAGGGGAAATATTAAGTAATATTTACTCTGGAACCGCTGTGTCCATATATGTGAAACTAAAAAATTATTATCGAGACGACATTTGAAACATAGTTTTAAAATTTCAATCCAAGCGGCCACACGGTTTGGCAGCCAAAATTATTTAATTATCAGAATTTGAGATCTTTTAGATTTTTTTTTTTCCAGAAGGCTCACTTGGCTGCACTTGCATGCGTTTTAGGGTACAGGAACAGCAATTCAATTGATACCGACGATGGTTCCAGGAAAAAGTGCTGACTGCATACGTAATAAATAGATTGAACACTTTGTGCTCCCAGTTCGTTACTCGTCGGTCCCACGCTGTCTCGAAACAGGGTAGTATTTGTATCACTATTAAATAATGTTTTCTCTGGTACCACTTATCATATCGAAGCGAAACTGGGCAACTATCATACACCAGTATGTCTGCATATATGGTAAAAATTATGATCTCACAAGTCACATGGTTTAGCCTCCATCTTGGATAGAAAAACGCACCTTCTCCGATCAACACAAAACTTAAAAAGCATGATCCACCACCCCATTTGAGGGAGAATTTAAACTTATATTGTAATAGGTCACATGGTACGGCAGCCATATTGGATTGAAAATTAATATCTTTAAAAGTCTTATTCTCTGAAACGGCTGAAAAGATTGAGGTGAAACTCCACATGCATGACAGCCTCTCCATGACAAAAAAAGATTTCTCCCCCCCCCCCCCTTTTTGATGCATGACACATCGTTTGCCAGCCATATTAGATTGAACAAAAATAGTAATTAATGTTTACTCTGTAACTGCAACATCAATGAAAGAGAAACTTCAAAGTTATGATGGAACAGTCATGTTGGTTGAAGGATTTAAATTTCAACTCAATCTTTTTGTTTGGCAGCCATGTTGGATTCAAGGGAAAACATTAAGTAGTATTTACTCGAGAACCGCTGTGTCAATAAATGCAAAGCTTGCGAATTATAATCTAGCCGACATGTGAAACATAGATTGAAAATTTCAACCTGATCGGCCACGCGGTTTGGCAGCCAGAATTATTTAATTATTTGAATATGAGAACTTTTAGATTTGTTTTTTACAGAAGGCTTACTTGGCTGCACCTGAATGTGTTTGAGGGGACAGGAATAGCAATTCAATTGATACCTTCAATGTCCCCAAGAAAAAGGGCTGACTGCATACGGAATACAAAGATTGAACACTTTGTGCTACCCAGTTCAAAAACTCGTCAGCCACGCGCTGTATCGAAGCAGGGTTGTATTTGTATCACTCTTAAATAATGTTTTCTCTGGAACCACATATCCTATCAAAGCAAAACTTGGCAACTATCATCTGCAGTAAGTCTCACGTTGTATCAAAGGCGGACTTCTGGGCACCCTGTCATCACTGCCAGCAGTTTTAAAGTGGCAGTTGTAGTTATTATTAATGTTTGAGAGAGTTTTCAACAGATTAGGTCACAGAAGTGTTGTAAAAAAACTCGACGTAGAAGAAGAAGAGGAGGAAGAAGAGGAGATGAAGAAAGAAGAAGAGAAGAATCGAGATTCATGAGTGTGCAAGGAGAAAGGTGGCGCGTTTTTTTGATTTAAGATAAGAAATAGAGTGATTAGTTGGGAGGGATGGGGGACGTTAAAGTGGTAAAGATAGAAATTGAAGGTAATTGGGAGAAAAAACAAATAAACACGATCGTACACTGAGGGGAACCAGTAGGCCGTAAGCCTCAAGGGTAGGCCTCAAGCACCTGGTAAGACAAAGTCGAAAAAATCTCACAAAATAGCACGACTTTTGAAACAAAACCGAACTAGGAACACAGTACCATGTAGGTGAGAAAATAAGCAGTTAAAACGGGACAGATAACGACTGGAAACCTCACTTTGAGATCGTCAGCAGAGATCCCCGAAGGAGACCCATCGACGCTCTAAACCCTGAACCAGAAGTCATTGTTAAGAACAATGTTAAAAGTAAATATAGATGGAACATTAAATTCATTATCACTTTCCACTTTTTCCCATATTCCTCACTATAATTCATGGACTGGTGTTTGTGTGTTTGTTTATTTGTCACGTTACTCCTCCTGCAGGTAGTTGTGGGCCGATTCTATTCAGATTTGCTGGATAGGATCAGCATGATCCCAATTTTTGAATTCGGGTGTTTTTATCTTTGCCTGTGGTATTGGTGGGAGGTGGATGAATCCAAATTCTAAATGTAAATGTGTATCTTGGGTAAAGTATTCCTGTGCCCACATTTTCTATGACAGAGAGGTGTTTTGATTTATAAGCAGTTGGGATGTTATTGCTTCTTGCACATAACTTCATGGGTTTTTGGGAGTTTTTTGCCGACACAAAAAAGATATGTGTCAGAAGAACATGGTAAATGCTTAAGGTAAACATGGTAAATGCATAATGGGGGAAAAGATTTTGTATAAGTAATGAACCCGACCATCCAGAAAATAGAGCGAAGGAACAGAAGTGGAGCATATTGCAGAGACCAAATTGACCAACTACCAATAATATTTTGGGGATGGTTGTCTAATTGTTAGTTGATACTTCATGCTGGCCTGATGTGAGATTCTGACATGTTTGAGGAAGGTAACATTGTTTTTGAGCTTTACGACCAGACTTAAAGTTTTGATCGGTGGAGTTCACTCTTCAGGAAGAGAAGGCAAGCTGCTTTCTCGCAATGGCTTCACCACATTAATCTTTCTAACAGTGAGTTGATTTTGTGAGGGATAGTGAGAGGCATGAAAATGCAAATTGATGCAGGAACGAAAGTAGTTTTTGTGTATTTTTAAGTTCTATATGTTACATGCACTAACATATTGCCCTTATTTCTGTATATCTTATAATGATGTCACCAAGTGTCATTGTGTCTTTTTCACCAAATGTTCGTTTATATTTGGGAATGAAACGGTCTTGCTGCAATCTGAGAATTATTGCAATGTTTATAGATATTCTTGCATGTTAGCCCAAGTGCCGAATAAGAAAGATGATATTTAAAGAATAAGCACCTTTGCATCTAATCTCACATTGAAGTATGGAAAACTCTATCATTTTAGTTTTTTCTCCAAACCTATTTTGATTCTGATGTGGAATGAAAATCTATTATTGTTAGTGATGGCTCGTGTCGATCTGCGTCGGTCGATCGGAAAAAAAACAATGGATTAAATCACCCGAATTTTGATCAAGTTTGATCCCTGATCTGGACAGCAAAGATTAGATTACATTTCAGGTATTAACCCTCAGTCAGAGCAAAGGAGTGAGATAGAATAGCGAAGAGAATGATCAGGGTACAGAAAATAAAGAAAATGGGATGATCAGGAATAGGGACAGGGCTGGAGATAACTCTCCTTCTTTCAATTGAAAAAACTTTGAGGGATCTTTAACATCCATGCAACAAATAATGCGGCAGATTGGTGGCGGCACAAGTTAACATCTTAACGAGTGATGGAAAAGTCATTGAGGCAACGCTCTTCCTGCGAGAACAATTCCACGAGTTTGTAATCGGACCAATATATAATCGATATCACATGTGACAATTGAAGGGTATGTGTCATCCCATTTCACTTTGATTCTCTCTGAAACAAATCTCTACCCATCTGTTTAACTGTTGTTACACATACGTCATTATCCCCATGTTTTAAGAAGAAACAAATGAGGGGATATAATCTGTTCAGTTTATCTGTCTTTATGTCTGTCCATCCATCACACTATCTCCTCCAATGTGGTTTGGCAGAAATTCACGAAACTTGGTCGTTATGATCACCACAAGGCAAGATGTTAGAGCAGTATCGTTTTAGCAATGCACCTGGGGCATTGGGTTGGGTCAAAAGGTGAAATACTAAAAAATGCAATTATGGGTACATTTTAAAACATTTTTTAAATGAAACTTTTGATATACGTTCAACATCTTTGGACACATGAAATATGTAATGGATTTTTTGGATTTGATCCCTGGTTCCTCTCCTTGGGGATGGGGACTTTTAGTCAGAGGGGTTAAAATAGAAGATTATTTTTTCACATAAAAAAAATTGGTATTGGGTCATTCCTGGTGGAACGTTTTGTCATCTTTCAACATTGCTCTAGTTGTTAAATATTAAACGATAAAGGCACTCAGGAGAGCGGACAACCTCCGCCACAGAATGCCTAATTCACGAGGACGCACTCAGAGCGCATACCTCTGCCACAGAATGCCTAATCCACCAGAACATATCAGCCCCATTACATTTTTTGAAATATCATGCGATACAGTTCTATAACTTTTTTGTCCATATCTCTCAATGGTGAAGAATCACTTAAAAAGTTATCAGTTCAAGATTCAAATTCGGATCTTCAACAAAATCTAATCAGTTCGTGCTTGTCACACAACAAAACTGCCCAACAAATGTCATCCGAATCCGTCTTCAATATCTTGAGATATCCTGCACACAAACAAACAGATAAGCAGGGAAGAAACATAACCTCCTTCCACCTTCGACGGTAGAGGTAAATATTGAAAATGATTCCATGGATACTTATTTTCAGGTTCTCCTATCACCAATTGTCCAAGTGCAGTCAAGTCACTGAAACAGAAATATGTTGTGGAAATTTGTTTTACCCCACAAATGGTGTTTTCTTTAATCTGGGCTCTTGTAAGTGATCCAAGTGTAAACTACAATACAACGGCCCATTTGGGAACAATCATTATTGAATGCACTTTGACTTCACCTCTTTGGGCTTTTTGTTCTTTGACCTACTTGATTATTTTGGCAATATTGTGCCTTGGTCTTGCTTCAAAGGCTCACAAGAAGGATTCTTCTTCAAACGAGGGAAAGTTTATAATAGTTGTGGTCACTTTCATTCCCGCTTATATGAGCACACAAGGAAAACATACAATTATAACAGAAATGTTTGCAATCATTGCTGCGGCATTTGCATTTCTTGGCTGCAGTTTTGTCCCAAAATGTTACACAATTTACAAAAATAAAATATCGTGAAACTTTCATTCCTGACATGTAAGTATTTCCACCAAGAAAACATTTTCCACAAACTTTCTTCAATGGAGACATTTTTATTCAATAAAACAAAAGCATTGTATTGGATTTTGTGTGTTGTTTTAACGAATCCTCAGGCAGGGCTGCAGCTCCATATCAAAAAATAAATTTCACCAAAGATATTACTTCAGCTTTCGCCAAATGTACAGTGACATGCAAAAGTATTCACTCCCAACCTATAATGCCACATTTAGATGAATCATGAATTATGTAGAAACCATTTTTTCAAATGAACCTTTATATTTATAACTGAAGAGATCAAAGCAAACACTGTTATAGTTGAAGGAGGTTACAGATCAGGAATACCTGGAAAAAATCATGTACAAATCAAAATTCACTGGTTGTAAAAGTATTCAGCCCTTTCGTTCAATACTTTAAGGGAACACTTTTTGCAGCAATGACTGCTCTGTCTGTTTGGGTAGGTCTCCACTAGCTTTGCACAGTGAGGTGGTATAATCTTTCCACATTCTTCACATAAAAATTGCTGTATTCTGCCAAATTTGATGGGGATCGTCGATGGGCTGCAATCTTCATGTCTTGCCATATGTCAATTGTATTCAATTAAGGTCTTTGATGGGGACACTCAAGAACATTTATTTTCTTGTAATTCAGCCACTCCATTGTGGCTTTAGATTTGTGCTTTGGATCATTGTCCTGTTGAAATGTGATTCTCTTACCCAGTTTCCAATAAATCGCTGACTCAAGCAGATTTTCATCAAGGATTCTACTGTACTTTGCACCTTTTATTGTCCCTTCTCTCCTGACAAGCTTTGCAGTCCAGCTGATGAAAAGCAGCCCCATGGCATGATTCTGCCACCACCATCCTTGACATTAGGGCTCGTGTTGACTGGATGATGTGCAGTGTTAACCTTATGCCAGATGTATCACTTTGAAGTTTGACAAAAATGTTCAATTTTTGTCTCATCTGACCCAAAAGTTTTTCTCCACATGCCTGCAATATCATTATGATGCTTTACGACAAACTCCATATGAGCTTTTCGATGCATCTTTTTCAGTAATGGCTTCTTTCTTGCCAGCTGTAAGTCGAGTCCAGGCTTGTGAAGGGAAAGGGATATTCTTGATTGAGGAACACTGATCCCCATCTCGGACATAGAGTCTTGCAGATCTTTTAAACTCATTGTTGGATTTGCAGTGACATCCCAAACCAATTTAATGCTTGCCCGGCTGCTGAGTTTGGATGGGCAACCTGATCTGGGATGAGTCTGGGTGGTATGATATGACTTTCAATTCTTAATGATGCACTTCACCAGACTCAAAGGAGCAATTAGTTACTTTGAAATATTCTTCCAGCCCTCTCCTGAATGCTGCTTCTCCACCAATTGGTTTGACTTCTTTGCAAAACGACTTGGTCTTCATGTTTGCCTTGTTTGTTGACCAAGTAATTTGCACCTTAAAACTCCTTAGATATGTGGGGAGCTTAACTTATAAGTTAAACCACTGAAGACATCCAGGTGAAACCTATTGGTTCACGAGTGCCAGCCAGTGACCACTATATTTATGTCTGTGTCTCTATCTATCCAGAGCATAACTCCATGGACTTTGATCTGATCTTGATGAAACTTGGTTGTGTGTTCGAAATAAATGCCTAGTTGTGTTTTCCTGGATTAGGGCGTGGCTACGCCCATTGTGGGTGGAGCCACGCCCAAAAATAGCCATTTTTAGGGGGTACTTGGATTAAAAATCTATCTTCTCCTAGGGAATTGACTGAATAGAATGGGTGCTTTGGTATTTGAATAGCAACATGAATTTTCTAAAACGTGTCATTGTCCGAATTTTCATTTTCGTCCCAATGTCAAGGTCGCAAGATCAAAAACTTAGAAAATTGCGAATTTTGACATAAAAATCATACGACCGCCAAAACTTTGAGAGATAGAATGACAATATTTTTTATGCATAATCTTGAAGGAATTCCCCACCTAAAGTCTTGAAACCATTTTGCTCTTTCTCGAACATGTTGCCCGTGTCGCCCCCTTCAAGTTTGTTTTTACGCTGATTTCATCAAAGTATGGATAATCCAAGGAGTGCGAAATGCCATATAGCCTATATGACGTTATATTGTTCCTGGAATGTTCCAGAGGAAGTTTTGCACCAAAGGTCATCATCCTTGACATTTGACCTTTAAAGTTCACAAAGGTAAAATTTTCAAAGTTGTGGGAATCAAACCGGATTTTAGACCTTCTTCGACGAACTCACTCAATTAAGCTATAGCACGTACACTGTTTCCTTATTTTAATGTAAACAACATTGTTTTGTGACCTTTAAAGGTTATGCAAAGGTCAAATTTTGAAATTTGTAGAACGAAACCGGATTTTCGACATTTTGCAGCTGTTGATTGAAGGCCACTATAATTAATTATAACTTGGTCAAAAATTATCACATTGTCTCATCCTTGAATTCTGAAACAATCAACATCGTCAAATACGCTCATGAACCATTGTCGTCTTCAGACTTGCTACACTTAATTTTTTAACCTTTCAAACAAATAATTTTCTCCTGAAGTGATTCAGGGTTAATTAAGCCAAGGGTTTGAAAAAAACACGTAACTGAGAATCATCGGATTTTCTCTGTGAATTTAACTTCTTCAAATATTATCTGTATTTTTTTTTAGCTTTATCACTTTGTGGTAGCTTATGAATTCTCTATATATTAAGTCAATTTGAAAGCATCATGAAACTAGAAGGCACTTGGTAGAGCACATACTTCCACCAACCAATGCCTGATCCATGAGAACATATCTGGCCCAATACATTTTTGAAAGATCGTGAAATGTGTTGTTTTTGTCCTGATCTCTCAATGGTGAAGAATTACTTGAAAAATTAAGTAATTATCGTATCCAGATTCAGAGACAGATCTTCACCAAAACCTAAACAGGTTGTCCATGTTACATACCCAACCTGTTCACAAAATTTCATCTGAATCCATCCAAAACCTTCAGAGATATCCTGCACACAAACAATCAAACTGCCAAAAAAAGAGTCAAACAAACATACAAGAAGATGTCATCCAGAGCACGACACTTGTAAAATCCATGAAACAAATTTGACCTCAAAAATAATTAGTGGTTGAATTAAATGACCAAACATGCAACTCCTCTTCAAATTTCAAGTTAATCGGATGAAAATTGACAATTTTAGAAATTCGACCCATGTTTACCTTTTGGCTGAGGCGAACCTCCAAAACAATTGGCTGGTTGAATTCATGACCTGAAATATACATCCTTTTCAAATTTCTAAGCAATCGGATGAAAATTGAGGATTTTAGAAATGCCACCTTCGTTGTTAACCTTTGAACGATGTTGACCTTTTAACCTCAAAAACAATAGGCTACTCACAAACAAACAATCGGAAATAAATGCTATACCCTCTCCTTAGGCTAAGGTAAAAATTCACTGCTTCAATCTTCGAGTATTATGTAAAGATGGTAGTGTAGTGAAAAAAACAAGTAAAAACTAATGCCCCAGAGCAATGTAAGAATGTTGGTTTTGAGACAAGACCTGGAACAGGTGAGTAAACGATGGTGAAGGCTCTGTCACACCTTGATGAATTGGCCAACGTATGCCTGATGTATGTAAAATTGGGCTAAAACGCCGGCACACTTCGAATACGTTATGGCTAAGTTTGTACACGTTAAGAGCACGGTGAAAAACACTGCCGTACGTCGTAGTACGCTGGCTTTCATTGTTGTACTTTGCAGTTGTCCTCAAATTTTAGCATGCATGAAATTTTACGACGTATGCCAGCGTATGACTCACACGTTCCACTACGCTGGCCATAAGTTGTAGGCACGTTATGTGTTCGTTGACACACATTGACACACGTTACTTGTAAGTTATTCATAAGTCGAAACACGTCGAGGTAATGTTTTACGTACCCGAAACTAATTTCTAACCTATGAGTAACATGTTGTAGGCACGTTACGTGATCGTTGACACACGTTACTTGTAAGTTACCCATCAGACAAAACACGTCGAGGTAATGTTTAGCGTCAGTGTTCCAGAATCCCTGTTTTTTTTTTTGTTTTTTTTTTGTTTTTTCTTCGGCATCACGATGATGTTGACACTTCGATTTCTTGTGTGGTTATAATGTAATATAATTAATAGGCTGCCGCTCAACGATATAAATCATGCAAGCACGCACAATAACTTGTATATATGGAGTGTGTTTGCATTATAACCTATATAAATGGAGTGTGCACGCATTATAACTTGTATAAATGGAGTGTGCGTACATTATAACTCGTATAAATGGAGTTTGCTGCATTATAACTCATATATATATATATATATATATATATATATATATATATATATACATATATATATATATATATATATATATATATATATATATATATATATATATATATATATATATATATGGAGTTTGCTTGAATTAAAACTCGTATAAATGGAGCGTGCGTGCATTATAACCCATATATATATGGAGTGTGCGTGCATTATAAATCTTATATATGGAGTGTGCGCACATGATAATCCATATATATGCTTGCATTATCACTCGTATAAGTGGAGTGTGCATGCATTATAACCCATATATATATATATATATATATATATATATATATATATATATATATATATATATATATATATATATATATATATATATATATATATATATATATATATATATATATATATATATATATATGGAGTGTGTTTGCATTGAAACTTGTATATATGGAGTGGGCGTGCAATATAACTTGAATAAATGGAGTGTGCATGCATTATAACTCGTACAAATGGAGTGTGTGTGCATTATAACCCATATATATATGGAGTGTGCATGCATTATAACCCTTATATATGGAGTGTGCGCACATTATAACCCATATATATGGAGTGTGCTTGCATTATAACTCGTATAAGTGGAGTGTGCGTGCATTATAACCCATATATATGGAGTGTGTGTGCATTGAAACTCGTATATATGGAGTGGGCGTGCAATATAACTTTAATAAATGGAGTGTGCATGCATTATAACTCGAACAAATGGAGTCTGTGTGCATTATAACCTGTATAAATGGAGTTTGTGCATTATAACCCATATAAATAGAGTGTGCATGCATTAAAACCGATATAATTGGAGTGTGCACACATTATAACCTGTATAAATGGAGTGTGTGTGCATTATAACCCATATATATATATATATATATATATATATATATATATATATATATATATATATATATATATATATATATATATATATACATATATATATATATATATATATATATATATATATATATACATATATATATATATATATATATATATATATATATATATATATATATATATATATATATATATATATATATATATATATATATATATATATATATATATATATATATATATATATATATATATATATATATATATATATATATATATATATATATATATATATATATATATATATATATATATATATACATACATATATATATATATATATATATATATATATATATATATATATATATATATATATATATATATATATATATATATATATATATATATATATATATATATATATATATATATATATATATGGAGTATGCCTGCATTATAACTCATATAAATGGAGTGTTCGTGCATTATGTCTCGTAAATATGGAGTGTGCATGCATTATATCCCATACAAATGGAGTGTACATGCATCATAACTTGTATAAATCGCGTATGTGTGTATTCTAACCCATATATGGAGTGCGCATGCATTACAACTCGTATAAATGGAGTGTGTTTGAATTATAACCCATATAATTGGAGTGTGCATTCATGATCACCCATATAAATGGGGTGTTCATTCATGATAACCCATATCAATGGAGTGTGTATTCATTATAACCCATATAAATGGAGAGTGCATTCATTATAACTCATATGTATGGAGTATGCTTGCATTATAACTTGTATAAATGGAGCGTTTGTGCATTATAACTCGTATATATGGAGTGTGCATGCATTATAACCCATATAATTCGAGCGTGCATTCATGATAACCCATAGACATGGAGTGTGCCTGCATTATTACTCATATAAATGGAGCGTCCATGCATTGTAACTTATATTAATGGAGTGTGCTTGCATGATAACTCGTATAAATGGAGTGTGTGCATTATAACCCATATAAATGGTGTGTGCACGCATTATATCCCGTATATATGAAGTGTTCTTGCATTATAACTCGTGTATATTGTGCGTGCATGCATGAAAACTTGTATAAATGGAGTGTGTTTGCATTATAACCTATTTAAATGGAGTGTTGGCACATATAACTGATATAAATGGAGTGTGCTGCATTATAACTCATATAAATGGAGTGTGCATGCATTCTCACCCAAATAAATGGAGTGTGCATGCATTCTTACCCAGATAAATAGAGTGTGCGCATTATAACTCATATAAATGGAGTTTGTGTGCATTATAACTCATATAATTGGAGTGCTGGCACATTATAACTCGTATAAATGGAGTGTTGGCAAATTATAACTCGTATAAATATCGAGTGTTGGCACATTATAAACCATATCAATGGAGTGTGCGTGAATTAGAACTCATATAAATGGAGTGTGCACGCATTATAACTCATATAAATTGAGTGTTGGCATATATAACTCATACAAATGGAGCGTGCGTGCATTATAACACATATGAATGGAGTGTGCGTGCATTGGAACTCGAAAAAATGGAGTGTGCATGCATTATAATTCATATAAATTATGTGTGCATGCATTATAACGCACATAAATGCTGTGTGTGTACTCTAACCCATATAAATGGAGTGTGCATGCATTACAACTCGGATAAATGGAGTGTTTGCATTATATCTCGTATAAATGGAGTGTGAGTGCATTATAACTCGTATAAATGGAGTGTGTGCATTGTAACTCGTACAAATGGGGTATGCATGCATTATATCCCGTATATGTGGATTGTGCACGCATGATAACCCGTATATATGGAGTGTGCCTGCATTATAACCCGTATATATGAAGTGTGCGCATGATATCCCGTATATATGGAGTGTTTGTGCATTATAACCGGTATATATGGAGTGTGCGTGCATTATAACCTGTATAGATGGAGTGTGCGTGCATTATAACCCGTATATGTGGATTGTGCATGCATTATAACCCTTATATATGCAGTGTGCGTGCACTATAACCCATATATACATCTGGAGTGTGCATGCATTATAACACATATATGTGGAGTGTGTGCATTATAACTCGTATAACTGGAGTGTGCGTGCATTATACCTCGTATATATGGAGTGTGTGCATTAGAACCTGTATCTATGGAGTGTGCATGCATGCAATATAACATATATATATATATATATATATATATATATATATATATATATATATATATATATATATATATATATATATATATATATATATATATATATATATATATGGGGTGTGCATGCATTATAATCCATATATATGGATTGTGCGTACATTATCACCCGTACATCTGGAGTGTGCGTGCATAATAACCGATATATATGGAGTGTGCGTGCATTGAAACTCGTGTATATGGAGTGTACCTGCACAATACACACACACACACACACACACACACACACACACACACACACACACACACACACACACACACACACACACACCTACATTTCCTCATTGAAGGGAAGCTTCCTGAACCTTTAACATTAAGCTGGGAGTTCACACCTGATCACGCCTAATTACCTGAAATTGGTTCCAAACTGATCTCACAGCTCGGTTCTGCTTTCGGCAAGGACAAACGAAGAGGAAACAACTTTTTGTTGTTGTGGTTATTTTCACTGAATATATCGACAGAAAGACATACTTGCTGTTAACGACATGAGGGTCAAAGTAAAACCATTCTTTGCGATGTTGGCGATCGGGACCTTTACCTGTGGTTTTCTGAACAAGGTGTTGAATCGACAGAACAGGATTTTGACTTCGGACAGTGAGATCCCGCTGTCGATATTTGGAGAGAGAAATAACGATACGGGATTAATGAAAAGCTGTTTGAAGGACATGTCTCCCCTGTTTCGTTTCTTGAAATGGCTCTTCACCTGGGACACCTGCGAACCCATCCGCAACAACAAATCCCCGTGGTTCGTGGAGCGGTTCAACTCGACGATCCAGCCATTCCTCTCGCCCCTCTCACAAGGAATCCCCCGGAAAGACTTCGACTCGTGGCAGGTAAGATTGTTTCCACTCCTTTCCAACTGTGTGATAAACTAATACACCTGGACTTGCAATGAAAATTATTACAGGAGAAAAAAATGGAGTGTGCACGCATTATAACTTTCTATAAATGGAGTGTGCGTTCATTATAACCAACTAAATGGAGTGTGCGTGAATTTTAACTCTTATATATGGAGTCTGCATGCATTGTAACTCATATAAATGGAGCGTGCGTGCATGCATTATAACCCGTATAAATGGAGTGTGTGTGTGCATGAAAACCCATATAAATGGAGTGTGCATGCTTTATAACTTGTATAAATTGAGTGTGCATGCTTTAAAACCCACATAAATGGAGTGTTCATGTATTAGAATCAGTACAAATGGAGTGTGCGTGCATTATAACTCATATAAATGGAGTGAGCGTGCGTTATAATCCCCACAAGTCTGAAGACGACAATGGTTCACGAGCGGTATTTGATGATGTAGAATGTTTCAAAAGTCAAGGATGAGACAATGAGATATTTTTGACCAAGTTATAAAATGATCAACATGATGTGGTCCGGGTGACAGGTTATTAGCTGCAAAATGTTGAAAACCCGGTTTCGTTCAACAATTTCAAAATTTGACCTTTGCATAACCTTTAACGATCACAAAACAATGCTGTGGACATTAAAATAAGGAAACAGTATACGTGCTATAGCTTATTGGAGTTAGTTCGTCGAAGAATGTTGAAAACCCGGTTCCATTGCCACAACTATTAAAATTTGACCTTTGTGGCCTTTAAAGGTCAAAGGTCAAGGATTGTTACCTTTGGTGCAAAACTTCCTCTGGAAAATTCCAAGAACAATATAACGTCATATCGGCTATATGGAATTTCGCACTTCTCGGATTATCCATACTTTGATGAAATCAGCGTAAAAACAAACTTGAAGGGGGAGCCATGGGCAACGTGTTCAAGATAGAGCAAAATTGTTTCAAGACTTTCAGTGGGGAATGACCTTAAGATTATCCATAAAGGTATTGTCATCCTTGCTCTCAAAGTTTGGGCAGTCATATGATTTTTATGTCAAAATTCGCAATTTTCTAAGTTTTGACCATGTGACCTTGACCTTGGGACGAAAATGAAAAATCGGACAACGTCACGTTTCAGATAATTCATTTTGCTATTCAAATACTTAAGAACCCATTCCATTCAGTCAATTGCCTAGGAGAAGATAGATTTTTAATCCGATGACCCGATAAAAATGGCTATTTTTTGGGCGTGGCTCCGCCCACAATGGGCAGAGCATGCCCTCAAACAAGAAAACACAACTAGATATTGATATCACACAGTTTCATAAAGATTGGATCAAAGTCCACGGAAATATGCTCTGGACAGACAGACACACAGACAGACAAGCCGTAGGCAGCAATGGGTCACCGAGCTTCTGATGACATTTGACCCCTGATCTGAGTTCACCTAGTACTAAGTACTTACGAAATTGCAATCAAATCCGTTTACCCGTGTATGAGCAAGGGGGCTTTGAATGGTCATTTTGCCCGAACAATGCACTCATTGACTTTTGACCCCTGACTTAGCCTAGATAGGTCAATATGTCCTGAATGAAAGTTGTAGTACCCATTGAGTACTCTGTACCTATGAACATTCATTCGTATCGGTTAACCCGTGTGTGAGTAAGGGTGCCTTGAATGGTAATTTTGCCTGAAAAATGCACTTATTGACCTTTGACCCCTGAACTACTCGAGATAGGTCATTATGCAAATGAGAAAACTTGTGGTACTCATTACGCTCTTTAAGCATGTAAAGATAAATTCGATTCGGTTCAACAGTCTTAGAGCTAGTATACTTTTAATTTTCAGCGGGAATGCTCAATGGCCCTCAGATACCCAAGTTGAGAGGGTTACCATTTGGAAACTATAAGATCTAGAAAATAATTGATGTCATGCATCGGATAGAGAATCACCTTAAGATTATGCATACCAAATCTCATCGAGTTCCATCTCCTGATAACTACTTGGTATCAATTTGAATGAAAAGTACCTAAAATGCGGTTCGATATCAGAAATCCCCAAATTTCGAGGGGGTGCTGTGGGTGTACAAAGATATAAATCGAAAACCCGGCTCGACCGTTTGTGCACAATGCATTCCAGATGATTAGTGTGAATTTTCATGATCATCTGACCATAACCCGAGGAGGAGTATCATTTGGTGCGAAGGCACCTCCAGCTCTCGCATATTATCAATTTTTGCCCTTTGACCCCTGACCTAAGCAATATCAGTCAATATGTCCTGACGTACAATTGTAGTACTCATTACGTGCTATTAACCTGCAAAGTTTCATTCGGATCGATGCATTCACCTGGTCGCGAGGAGACTTCAATTTTCTCCAATTTTCGGGCATACCCCAATTGTAGGGGGTGCTGCGGCTAAACTATTCAATATATCACAAAAACCGGAATATATTTGGTAGAGCATCACCTGTAGATGATGCCTGCCAAATTTCATAAGCCTACGTGGGATAATGGTTTTCGGAATTGATTTCGCGTGAACGGTACCCATTTTGAAGGTTTTTCGGCTGTTGCTGGGGAACCAAAGCGTTCCGAGAAACCATCACAATTTCCAAAGCACTAGGTCATACGATGTACCTACCACCCGAGATTGGTCAAAATAGGCCCACGTTTACTACCAATTATGCTGATGAAAAACGAACAAACGTCCAAACAAACATCCAACCAAACAGACAGAATTACTGACAATAAGGGTTTCCTATTTCGGCGACGCAACAGACCCACAGACAGACAAACAGTCAGACACACAGACATAACGAATATAGTGGTCAATCTGGATGGCGCTCGTGAACCAAAAAATGCAGTGTGCATGCATTATAACTCGTATAACTGGAGTGTTCGTGCATTATAACCCATATAAATGGAGGGTGCGGGCAACAAAAACCATATAAATGGAGTGTGCCTGCATTATAACCCATATAAATGGAGTTTGAGTGCAGAAAAATCGACATAGATGGAGTGTGCTGTTTTATGACCTGTATAAATGGAGTGTTCGCACATTATAACTCATCTAAATGGAGTGTGAATGCATTACCTATCTATATATTATGAAAACTCTCATCTTGTATGGACGTATGTATGTATGTATGTATGTATGTATGTATGTATGTATGTATGTATGTATGTTCCCGAAATACAGCCAAAACAGAACATGATAGCGCAATTTTTTTCTCCCTTCCTTACTCACCATTATACTGTGGTGTGCAATGTCAAGTTTCGTTCAACTCGGGCAAAGAAAAGATTATACAAAAATCAATTCCTGATTCAGTTAAGTACCCTTCAGAAGTATTTGATCAATGCAAACAACATCAGCGGTATAGTTCGCTGGAGCTCTTTTGGTTTTTTGAAAATGAAAAAAAAACAGGAACCCATTCGTCTGGAAACCCATCTTGGTGGAGTGTGCGTGTGTGATAACCTGTATAAATGGAGTGTGCGGGCATTATAACTCTTATTTATGGAGTGTGCTCATATTATAACTCGTATGTATGGAGTGTGCGCACATTATACCCCATATAGATGGAGGGTGCTTGCATTATAACTCATACAAATGGAGTATATGTGCATTATAACTCATATAAATGGAGTGTGTGGGCATTATAACAAGTAGAAATGGAGTGCACATGCATTATAACCCATATAAATTGAGTGTGTGCATTATAACTCGTACAAATGGAGTGTGTGTGCATTATAACTCGTATAAATGGAGGGTGCGCACAATATAACTCGTATAAATGGAGTATGCGTGCATAAGAACAAGTATAAATAGAGTGTATGTGCATGATAACTCATATAAATGGAGTGTGCATGCATTCTTACCCATATTTATGGTATGTGTGTGCATTATAACTCGTACAAATGGAGTCTGCATGCATTATAACCCATATAAATGGAGTGTGCTTGCATTATTACCTGAATAAATGGAGTGTGCTTCCATTATAATCCATACAAATGGAGTGTTTGTGAATTGTAACTCGTATAAATGGAGTGTTTGTGCATTATACCTTGAACAAATGGAGTGTGTGCATTATAACAGGTATAACTGGAGTGTGCGTGCATTATAACCCATATAAATAGTCTGTGCGTGCATTATCTCTCGTATAAACCGAGTGTGCACAATTGATTACCCAATTATTACCTGAATAAATGGAGTGTGCTTCCATTATAACCCAAACAAATGGAGTGTTTGTGAATTGTAACTCGTATAAATGGAGTGTTTGTGCATTATACCTTGAACAAATGGAGTGTGTGCATTATAACAGGTATAACTGGAGTGTGCGTGCATTATAACCCATATAAATAGTCTGTGCGTGCATTATCTCTCGTATAAACCGAGTGTGCACAATTGATTACCCATATAAATGGAGTGTGCATCCATTAGAACTCAAACAAATGGAGTGTTTGTGCATTAAAACTCATATACTTGGAGTGCACGTACATAATAACTCAGATAAATGGAGGGTGCTTGCATGAGAACTCGTGCAAATGAAGTGTGTGTGCATTATAATTCATAAAAACTGAGTGTGTGTGCTTTACAACCCATATAAATGGTGTGTGTGCATTATATCTCCTATAAATGAAGTACGCACGCATTATAATACTGAACAACAAAATTTTTTTACTGGAGATGTGTAAAGTGATTTAGACTAATTTGGGTACGCTGATTTCAAAAATCATAACCGTTTTGCTGTATCACGTCAGGATTTGCAGTAACAGAAATATTCCCATTGCCTAGAAGTCAGGATTTCAATGAAATTTACAAAAATTCATTTATTCATTTATTTCATCATGAATGCTTCAAAATTATAGAAATTACAGAAAAACTCCACTAGAATGTAATTAAAAATGCTTTAGGCATTTGGCTTTGCGTTTGTGCTGCTGTGTCAGTTTCACGATGCAGGAACCAGCAGAAATCGCCCATCATGTTCGGGTTGTGCCGCCCTTGGTAACGCGTCTCCATGAGTGAAATCTCTTGGTGGAATCGCTCGCCGTGCTCGTCCGAGACTGCTCCCAAGTTGTCAGGGAAGAAGTTCAGGTGCTGGTGTAGGAAATGGATTTTCAGGGACATCCTGGAGCCAAGTTTCCTGAAGGACTCCAGCAGCTGCTGCACTATTTCTTCATAGTTGTCCGCGCGCTCGTTCCCCAAGAAGTTGTCCGTCACAGCTTTGAAGCTCCTCCACGCTGCCAGCTCTTTGGGGTTTAGAGTTGTCGGAAAAGTTTCGTCCATCATAATCTGTCGGATTTGCGGTCCAACAAAGACACCAGCCTTGATCTTGGCCTCCGCCAAGGTGTTGCCAAACTTTTCCTTGAGGTATAAAAACCCACGCCCATTCAGATCCATTGCCCGTACAAAACTTTTCATCAAGCCGAGCTTTATGTGGAGTGGTGGAAGGAAAACCTTGGCTGGGTCGACAAGGGCGACATGCTTCACGTTGTGTCGACCAGGTACATGCTCTTTTCGCTCTTCCCAATCTTTCTTCGTCCAGTGATTCTTGTCGTCTCTGCTATCCCAGAGACAAAGGAAGCACATGTATTTTGTGTAGCCTGACTGCAGCCCTAACAACAGCGCCACCACTTTCAAGTCTCCGCAGATGTGCCAGTTGAAGTCATTGTACTTGATGGAATCAAGCAGCTGCCGCATAGTCTCATAGGTCTCTGTCATGCCGAACGCGTGAGCCAGTGGGACTGATGGTTTCTCGTTGCCATTGTGGAGCAAAACAGCCTTCAAGCTGTTCTTCGCCGAGTCGATGAAGAGGCGCCAGTCTGCAGGATCGTGATCACACCCAAGTTCTTTCAACAGACCGTTGATGTCACTGCAGAATGTCATCGTGTCTTCCATCTCAAAGAACTCAGCCATGTCTCTGTGACGTGCTCTGAACAAGGATATCTTGGTGTTAGGTTCAAGTAGATTCCACTGCTGCAGCCTTGATCCAAGCAGCTCTGCCTTTGCCTTTGACAGCGAGAGATCTCTTACAAGATCATTTAAGTCTCCCTGGTTCAGAAGGTGTGATTCTTGAGTGTCGGGTTCAAAAGGTTCATCATCACCATCCTCTTCACCACTGCTTACAGCTATGTTCTGATCAGCTGGAGGTGTTGGAACGGGGTTCTCGTCATCATGAGGCACAGGTTTACGAGCAGAGACGCAGTCAGCGTACTTGATGTGACCTTTATTCTTCTTGTTGAAGCCGGCGATGCTTGTGCAGCAGAAATAACAATCATCATGATGATTCTGCGGCTCACGCCATATCATGGGCACCGCAAATGGCATGCTCGCGCGCTTGCCCACCAACCACTGAGTCAAGGTTGTGTGACAGCTTGTGCAGCAGATGTGTGGTGCCCAGCTCTGTTCTTGGTCCCCCACCTTACACCCGAAGTAGTGAAAGTAGGCGGCCTTCATTTTCAATGCTGTAGACATACTTCGCTGTTGATCATTTTTGGTATACCGACCACAGACATAACAGAAGTTGTCAGGATGATTGGTACAGGAATGCCTACTCATCTTTATCTGAAAGAAAGAAATATAACACAAGTTAACAACAATTGTACGAAATAGACATGTTAAAGACATATGTAAATTTCATTGAAATCCTGACTTCTAGGCAATGGGAATATTTCTGTTCCTGAAAATCCTGACGTGATACAGCAAAACGGTTATGATTTTTGAAATCAGCGTACCCAAATTAGTCTTAATCACTTTACACATCTCCAGTAAAAAAATTTTTTTGAAATTTGTTGTTCAGTGTAATTCAAACAAATGGAGGGTGTGTGCATAATTACCCATATAAATTGTGTGTATGCATTATAACCCACATAAATTGAGTGTGTGTGCATTATTACCCATATACATGGTTTGTATATGCATTATATCTCGCATAAATGGAGTGTGCATGCATTATTACAGAAATAAATGGAGTATGCATGCATTCTAATTCAAACAAATGGTGTGTGTGCATTAAAACTCTTATAAATGGAGTGCGTGTGCATTATAACTCATATAAATGTTGTGCGTGCACATGATAACCCATATTTATGGAATGTTGATGCATTCTCACCCATATAAATGGAGTGTGCATGCATTATAACCCAAATAAATGGTTTGTAGGCATTATAACCTCAATAAATGGAGTGGTCGCACATGATAACTCATAAAAATGGTGTGTGCATGCATTATATCATATATAAATCGAGGGTGTGGGCAATACAACCCATATAAATGGAGCGTGTGTGCATTATAACTTGTACAAATGGAGTGTACCTGCATGATAACCCGTAAAAATGGAGTGTGCGTTTATCATAACCCATATAAATTGAGAGTGTGTGCATTACAATCTGTATAGATGCAGTGTCAATGCATGATAACCTTTACAAATGGAGTGTGTGTGCATTACAATCTGTATAAACGGAATGTGTGTGCATGGTGACCTGCACAAATGGAGTGTGAGTGCATTACAATCTGTGTAAAGGGGGTGTGCATGCATGATAACATGCACAAATGGTGTGTGGTTGCATTACAATCTGTATAAACGGAGGGTGCGTGCATGATAACCTATTCCAATGGAGTGTGTGCATTATAACTCGATTATATGGAGTGTGCCTGCATTATAACCCATATAGATGGTGTGTGCATGCATTATAACCTGAAGTTATGGGGTGTGCATGCATTGGAACTCATATAAATGGAGTGTGCATGCATAAGAACTCGTATAAATGGAGTGTGCATGCATTAGAACTCGTACAAATGTTAGTGTCCGTGCATTATAACCCATATAAATGGAGTGTGCGTGCATTGGAACTCATATAAATGTTAGTGTCCGTGCATTATAACCCATATATATGGAGTGTGCGTGCATTGGAACTCATATAAATGGAGTGTGCGTGCATTGGAACTCATATAAATGGAGTGTGCTTGCATTAGAACTCGTATGAATGGAGTGTGCGTGCAATATAACTTGTATAAATGGAGTGTGCATGCATTAGAACTCATACAAATGGAGTGTGTATGCATTATGACTCGTATATATGGAGTGAGCTTGCATGATTACTCATATAAAAGGAGTGTGCTTGCATTTTAACTCGCATACATGGAGTGTGCAAGCATTATCACCCATATAAATGGAGTGTGATGCATTATAACTTGTATAAATGGAGTGTGCATGCATTATCACTTGTATAAATGGAGTGTGCATGCATTATAACCCATATATATGGAGAGTGCAGGCATTATAACATGTATATATGGAGTGTGTGTGCATTATAACCTATATATAGAGAGTGTGTGTGTGCAATATAACCCGTATATATGGAGTGTGCATGCATTAGAACCCGTATATATGGAGTGTACGTGCATTATAACATGTATGTATGGAGAGTGCACGCTTTATACCATGTATATATGGTGTGTGCGTGCATTATAACCTGAATATATGGAGTGTGCGTGCATTATGACCTGTATATATGTAGTGTGCATGCATTAAAACCATTATGTTTAGAGTGTGCATGCATGATAAGACGGATATATGGAGTGTGCATGCATTATAACTCATATAAATGGAGCGTGCATGCATTATAACTCGTATATATGGAGTGTGCGTTCATTAGAACTCGTACAAATGGAGTTTGTGTGCATTATAACTCATATTTATCTCTCCTTCTTCTTCTTTCGGCTGCTCCCGGTCGGGGTCGCCACAGCGGATCATCCATATGATCCACATAGTGATTTGGCACATGTTTTACGCCGGATGACCTTCCTGACGCAACCCTCTTACGACACAGGGATATGGTACACCTATTTTAACCGTGGTATACACCGGCCCAGTATACTGGTACTCATTTCGCCGACCTCGGAAGGATGACAGGCTGAGTCAACCCCCTGGTGTATTAATTCAGTGGCCCAACGCGGCTTGAACTCAGGACCTTTTGGATCCCAAGCCGCTGCCCTAACCACTGCGCCAACACCAGGCTTATAACATATATATATATATATATATATATATATATATATATATATATATATATATATATATATATATATATATATATATATATATATATATATATATATATATATATATATATATATATATATATATATATATATATATATATATATATATATATATATATATATATATATATATAACCAGGGCTGCCATTTGTTAGAGTCTCTTTGGAAACATGCCTGAAATTTCACAAGGCGGGTTTCTGGGCGCAAACTGAGAGGGCTGTGATAATCATATTTATTGTGCTAAATTGATTGATACCATGTACATGAATATCGGCGAGTCGCGTCGGACAGCTTTCCACCTTGAGCGAGCAGCCATGTCGCCTACTGGCTTGTCTGTCTCTCTGTCCCTCTGTCTGTTTGTCCCTCTGTTCGGTCCAGTGGTCCGTTACTACAATGGAGATTTTGATGAAACTTTGTTGGTAGGTTCATACAATGACCTAGTTGTGTGCAAATGAGAACCGTTGCTATGGACACCACCGTTGCCTAGCAACGGGACTTTGAAATTTTTAAAAAATCATAAAAAAATTATTTTTTCGAAAATCAAAAATCGGGCCATGGTAGACTGTGGGCATCACATTCAGACATATTGTCAAACATTTCCAGCCGGATCCAATGAAAACTGTCGGAGAAGATGGACTTTGAATGAACCCTGGTCAAAAACAATAAAAAAACGAAGTTTGTTATATCTCAGAGACTATGAGTCAGTTATACATGAAACCAGTATGGAAGGTTCATGGTATGTCCTAGTTATGTGTGAGAAAGAACCGTTGCTATGGACGCCTCCGTTTCCTAGCAACGGCCACAAAAACCTCGAAATGTGGGAGGATTTTAACGAAAAAACAATCTGCAGCATTAACCCTTGAAGCTTGAATCATGAATTTTCTTGTGCTTAATCCTCAGGTCATTTACCATCGATTGGGGCCATTGCCTCAGGTTATAATGGGTAGTCGACTACCCATGTCCGCCTCCCGGTTTGTCTGTGTGACTGTCTGTCTGTCCAGAGCATAACTCCGTGGACTTTGATCCGATCTTGATGAAACTTGGTTGTGTGTTCGATATAAATGCCTAGTTGTGTTTTCCTGGATGAAGGTGTGCTACGCCCATTGTGGGCGCAGCCACGCCCAAAAAATAGCCATTTTCAGAGTGCAGTCGGATGAAAAATCTATCTTCTCCGAGGGAATTTACTGAATGGAATGAGTTCTTCGGTATTTGAATAGCAAAATGAATTATCTAAAATTTGTCGTTGTCCGATTTTTCATTTTTCTCCCAAGGTCAAGGTCACAAGGTCAAAAACTCAGAAAATTGCGAATTTTGACATAAAAATCATACGACCGCCCAAACTTTGAGAGCTCGGATGACAATGTTTTTTATGCATAATCTTGAGGTCATTCCCCACCGAAAGTCTTGAATCCATTTTGCACTGTATCGAAAACCTTGCCCGTGGCGCCCCCTTCAAGTTTGTTTTTAGGCTGATTTCATCAAAGTATGTATTATGATCCGAGGAGTGCAAAATGCCATATAGCCTATATGACGTTATATTGCTCCTGGAATGTTCCAGAAGAAGTTTTGATTCAAAGGTCATAATCCTTGACCTTTGACGTTTAAAGGCCACAAAGGTCAAATTTTTCAAAGTTGTGGGAATCGAACTGGGTTTTCGACCTTCTTCGATGAACTAAATCCAATAAGCGATAGCACGTATCCTGTTTCCATATTTTAATGTCTACAACATTGTTTTGTGACCTTTAAATATAATGCAAAGGTCAAATAATGAAAGTTGTTCAATGAAATCGGGTTTTCGACATTTTGCAGCGAATAACCTGTCACCCGTACCACATCATGTTGATCCTTTTTTTATAACTTGGTCAAAAATTATCACATTGTCTCATCCTTGACTTCTGAAACAATCTACATTGTGAAATACCACTCGTGAACCGTTGTCGTCTTCAGACTTTTATAGGTTATAATGCATGCACACTCCATTCATGTGCGTTATAATGCACGTACGCTCCATTTATAGAAAGTTATAATACACGCACACTCTATTTAATGGGTTGTAATGCATGCAAACTCCATTTATTGGGTTATAATGCACGCACACTCTATTTAATTGGTTATAATGCATGCACACTCCTTTTATAGAAAGTTATAATGCGTGCACACGACATTTTTTCTCCTGTAATAATTTTCAAGCCAAGTCCAGGTGTATTAGTTTTTCACACAGTTGTAAAGGAGTGGAAACAATCTTACCCGCCATGAGTCGAATCCTTTCCGGGGGATTCCTTGTGAAGGGATGACAGGAATTGCTGGATCGTTGTGTTGAACGGCTCCACGAACCAGGGGGATTTGTTATTGCGAATCGGTTCGCAGGTGTCCCAGGTGAAGAGCCATTTCGAGAAACCAAACAGGCCAGACATGTCCTTCGGACAGCTTTTCATCAAACCCATCTCGTTATTTCTCTCTCCAAATGTCGACAGCAGGATCTCACTGTCTGAAGCAATAATCCTGTTCTGACGATTCACCATCTTGTTCAGAAAACCACAGGTAAAGATCCCCATCGCCAACATCGCAAAGAATAGTTTTATTTTGTCCCTCATGTCGGTAACAGTCGAGTGTCTTTCTGTCGATCTATTCAGTGTAAAAAAACCACAACAACAAAAAAGTGTTTCCTGTTCGTTTTTCCTTGGCGAAAGCAGAACCGAGCTGTGAGATCAATTTGGAACCAATTAGAGGTAATTAGGCGTGACCAGTTGTGAACTCCCAGCGAAATGTTGATGTTCAGGAAGTTTCCATTCACTGAAGAACTGGGGGTGTGTGTGTGTGTGTGTGTGTGTGTGTGTGTGTGTGTGTGTGTGTGTGTGTGTGTGTGTGTGTGTGTGTACGCACACTCTATATATACGAGTTGTCATGCGTGCACACTCCATATACTCGCGTTATAATGCAGGCACATTCCATATATACGGGTTATAATGCATACACACTCCTTAGCCTGGTGTTGGCGCAGTGGTTAGGGCAGAGGCTTGGGATCCAAAAGGTCCTGAGTTCAAACCCCGTTGGGCCACTGAATTAATACACCAGGGGGGTGACTCAGCCTGTCATCCTTCCGAGGTCGGCGAAATGAGTACCAGTATACTGGGCCGGTGTATACCCCGGTTAAAATAGGTGTACCATCTCCCTGTGTCGTAAGAGGCGACCAGGGTTGCGTCAGGAAGGGCATCCGGCGTAAAACATGTGCCAAATCACTATGCGGATCATACGGATGATCCGCTGTGGCGACCCCAAACGGGAGCAGCCGAAAGAAGAAGATGAATGGATACACAATCTATTTATACGAGTTATAATGCACGCACACCTCATATATGTATATATATATATATATATATATATATATATATATATATATATATATATATATATATATATATATATATATTTTTATTTATATTTATATATATTTCTTCTTCTTCTTCTTTCTGCTGCTCCCGTTCGGGGTCGCCACAGCGGATCATCCGTATGATTATAACCCGTATATATGAAGTGTGCGCATGATAACCCATATAAATGGAGCGTGCATGCATTATAACTTGTATAAATGGAGTGTGCACATATTATAACCTGCTTAACGGGGTGTGCATGCATTATAACCAATATATGCAGTGTGCCTGCATTATAACTCTTATAAATAGAGTGTGTTTGCATTAAAACTCGTATATATGGAGTGTTCATTCATGATAACTCCTATAAATGGAGAGTGCATGCATTATAACTCATATAAATGGAGTGTTCATGCATTATAACTAATAGAAATGGAGTGTGCCTGCATGATAACTCGTGTAACTGGAGTGTGTGCGCATTATAACTCGTATATACGGAGTGTTCGTGCATTATCACTCGAATAAATGGAGTGCGCATGCATTAAACCTCGTATAAGTGGAGTGTGCATGCATTATAACTTGTATATATATGGAGTGTGCATGCATTATATCCTATATAAATGGAGTGTGCCTGCATTATAACCCCTATATATTGAGTGTGCATGCACAATACACACACACTCACAAACACAAACAGACACACACACACACACACACACACACACACACACACACACACACACACACACACACACACACAAATACACACATATCCACAGTTCCTCAGTGAAGGGAGACATCCTAAACATTAACATTCCGACGGTAGTTCCCATCTTCTCACGCCTAATTACCTGAAATTGGTTTCAAACTGATCTAACAGCTTTTGTTGTAGACAGCAATGAAGTAAATCTGCAAAAACGAAGGTTTACAGTTTTGCGAAGGGAGCAACAACCAGATTAGATGGTAAGCATGACCCTGAACTTTGAACATACGCATCCAACACCCTTCCCTAACAACATGCGCCCCAAAAGAGATCATTTGGAAGGCACTGTTATATTTCCTGATGAGCTTAAGGAAACTATCTGAAGTCAATGAAGACTCTGCAAGCAGGTCCCTTAAAGGCTGTGGCGCTTCCTCAAGTGGAGGTAGACTGACCTTACCGTTGGAGCAGCACATCCCTGGTGATTCCCCACCCCACCTAAGGGCACAACAAAATTGGCAGGTGAAGCGCATCTCACCAATTTGTATGTCACCATGCATGGAAAAGTTAACTTCAGCCTCGTACTGAAAAGATTTTCGAAACCAAAACTGTTTGTTTGGGCACGTGACGCCACGGATGTTGTCCCGCCATTGACTATTACTGTCTCACCTTGCGCGTCACTCTTGTGGAGTCTCAGTAGACCTCGAAAGAGCTGTTCCAGAAGCGTTCCTGGAACGACGAACCGCCTGCTGTTCATCGCCCTCCGAAGCCCTGGAAGCAGCTGTTGCAGCAGCGTTCCTGGAATGCCGAACCACCCGCTGTTCATCGCCCTCCGAAGCCCTGATTTCTGCTGCCGCAGGGCATTCTGTGAAAGTCGGGCGGTAGTTCCCTCGAGCGACTCGTTTGCCCGAGAAACCCTTCGAGTCGTGGCTGACGCTGTCCGACGCCCAAGACAAACCCTCTTTTTAGGCGGCATTATCGAAAAAGGTAAACCGCGATTGAAAATAACTACGGTTTTTGGAAGAAAAAAAATTGTAGGGTAGAGTATGACTTAGACGGGTAGATTTGTAAGTTGGGGTTTATATCGAAAAATCAATATGTAAAAAAGGGGGAGTGGTTAAACGCAAAATAAATTACTCACGGAAAGGAAGTGTAATGTTAGTGTAACCGAACGGCATTTGAAAATCAGCCGAGCTCAGGATTGTTCCTCCGAACGTTTAAGAAACGACATCAGAACGGGAAACAGCAGAAGCACAATCACAGGAAAAAGGATAATCGGTAGACCACAGCACTAAAGATGCGACCGGATAATAGCGGAACAGGAGAAAATGTGACACGTTTTTCCTCGGCACAGCCCGACCAATGACAAATGAGTTGCATCCCAAACCACACTTGAGTGGTCGGTGCAAAAATAGAGCTAAGGGCAATGACCTTGAGCAACCAATAGGACACGCGCAATGAGGTCATGCACAAAAAGCTTTCACGCGTGCACGGCGTGAACTGCATGCATTGTATCGATTTCGTCATCTTAACGTTAATTAGCGTTAATTAACTGCATACACGGGATCGATGTCGTCATCTTCACGTTAATTAACACTTTAAATTTATCACATGCACCACAAGCACAATACAACAATGCAGTGTATGCAGCAGAAAAGGTAGGGAGGGCGAGCAATTAAAAAGAAATTGCGTTTAAGCTTATTTCGGGAGTCGAGTGGGAAGTGCAAGAATAAAATTAATTATCGATTTGTTCTGCAGTCAGGGATTTTTCGGCAGTGGGGGAGCGGAGGTAAACAGCGCCCGGGGAAAAGTGGAAATTTGCGTCCCCCGTAGGCCTTAAACTTGAGTGGATTTGAATGGAAAAACCCATAAGGGATATCGATTTATCGATTTTTTTCCAATATCAGAAGTGTGATGGAAAAAATTTATAGCTCATGACCTAAGTTGCACCAAAAGCCATAATCGTTCCAAATTTGAATGGAATCGGTTGGAGTTTGTGGAAATGCATAGCGACCATACACACGCATCGTCAGTTTTATAGATATGGAGATATAACACATCGACGAATTTCAATGTTATGGTCTCTCCTTTTACGTTGAAGCAAGTCAAGGATATCAGAATCATCTTGTGGATATGTGTTGTCATCTTTCTGCACATTTAAACAGCTCAACCTTTCTACTTCGCTTTCTGGATATATCTGAGCCCATGCATGCTCAAGTGGACCAAGCTTTTCAAGCAGCTCTTCTGCTCTATCAATTTCAAAAGCTGCCTTTTCAAACAGTGTTTTGTTCCTTTTAACGATGTCTCTGACGAATTATAGAGGGTGCTTGCATATTTCACTGCTCCATCTTTGGATAAGTTTTGGTAAGTTTCAAAGCTATCAGGTTTCAGCTGACCATTACACCGGTGAGGTAGAAAAAGCTGCAAAATACTCTGATAGTACTTCTCGGGTTCTTTCATGGGTGAAAATCTTGCATATCTGATCACTGCTGGATCTGTTCCGGATAGTTTCTTCACAAAGCCCAATCTATTTTGAAGTTCATGCACTGTACTTTGACATTTTCCACTTTTAACATTACGCATCTGAGATTTGTACAGAAATCTGAATTCTGAACAGAAAGTGGCGAGACAAACATCTTCAAACTCTGTTGTAGTTGGTCTGTTCTTGTATCTATCGACGAGGCTCGTCATCCATATATCGTCAACATTCAAGTCGCCCCCTTTGCTTTTGTTCTGCAGAATGTGAAGGGATAGACTCATTTTGACAATAACATCTCAGGTGGGAACAAACTGCACTTTTCTTGATGATTCTTTCAGTCTTAGGTTGCACACTCTGTTGACAGCTTCTTGTGCACTAACTTCTCTATTGTGAAGATAAACACTTCCTAACTTTTTCATGGCTTGTTTTGCATTTTCATTTCCATTCAGTGCTTCTCTTTGAGCATGAATCAATAAAACCATTTCCCTTTCTGTCTTTGATATGAAGGAAATGATGTAGAATATACATGAATATGCATCTACAACATAATGGATATCCATATTTGTATTTCAGCAGTGAAGGAGATCAGCATTGTAATGGTTTATTCAAACATCTTTGGTGGTTCGTTGTAAAATAATACCAGCTTTAATTTTCAGTTTTCCATCTGCGAGTTCAAATGACTCTCGTGTTATGTCAATCTTTTGGAAAAACTCGTCCATTGTTTCAAAGTTTTGTACACCCTCTGCAAATGCGTTCCATATTTTCTACAAAACATCTTTAGCATCCTCCTTTTTCATTGCCCATTTCTGTACTTCAGTAACCCTCTGTGACTGTTCTGTAGTGTTATCCTAAGTCACCTTTTCTCCAGCACAAGGAATGAATGTACATTTTGATGATGGCCTTGGGAAATTAAAGCGACATTTGGTACCTTTCTTACTATAGCTCATGGTGTGTTTGGTACTGTTTTGGAACACTGTTCACAACTCCATGGAACTCACCATCAGCTGAAGATAGGACTTCACAGGTGAAATATTGATCAATGAAAGATACCACATCTTCATCTGAGGCTTCGTCAAGTTTTGGAGCATCTTCAACCCAAAACAAACAATGTGTGTGAGGAAAACCACGCTGTTGGAATTCCACTCTGTAGAAATAATCTTTGATCTTCCCAATTGGGTTGGCTGGTGACATGATGACTTTTTTTATGAAACAATGAAATCTATGATCAAACATTCTTGCGACTTTTACTGGGTTTCTTCTGAGCAATGCACATTTTTCAGAGGAATCAAGACAATCGGCACTTCCTGAGTCTCCCTCCGCTTTCAAAATATTTTAAACGATCTCTGGCCATCTCATATCACCTGCAGAAAATGAGCAGAACCATTTTGCATTTCCCAGTTGTCTCAAAATTGCCAGCAAATCTTTCTGAGCAGTTTCCCAATAAGCTGGAGTTCCTCTTATGGGTTTAAAAAACTTGGAGCCACCATCACATTTGAGAATTTTCCTCAACGAGTTCTTGTCCATCAGGTTTTCAGAGGAAACTTTCCCATCAAATGCCTTGTGATGACTTTTCCTTAAAGCAATTGATACACTGCTCAACAGCTGATACACTTCAGAGAGATATTTAGCAAAAAATATGTATTCTGTGTTTCTTGCAAATATACCGTCTGCGTGCACAATACGTGATTTTAAATTCGAGCACAAAGGTATCTTTACTTCCCGATAATCATGATATGTTGGGCTGCCTGTTGGAAATAGCACTGGGAATGATTTCGCTTCATTGCTTTCATCCATTAAGATTTTAACTGGATCATGACGTTCAGCAGGTGCTATACACATTATGATATCAAAATTTTGATCAAGAATTTCCTGCCAAATGACACAGGTTGAAGCCAACTGTCCATGTACATTTCATGATCAGTATTATCAATCTGTCTGTGGGATATGTCCATGCTCTCATAATCACGAATTTCTTGTTCGTTCCCTCCTAAAACAATTGGCAAAGGATTTACCCAGTCTTTGTTGAAAGTAACACCCACATACCATTTGTTATTTACCACCAAATAGTTGAGAGCAATTTTGATGTGAGCTTTGTCCACAAATTGGTACTTCTAATAACCTTTGTAAGCAAGACGTCTTTTCCGTTGAACCCTGATCATTTGATCATCTGATCCACATCGTGGTAAAATAGTTGTAGCTTTCTGCACATTGGAGGAACACATATTACAGGTTCATTGTTTTTTCTCCCCATTACCTTCAATTTTCATCCTCCCCACTTTCCGAACATCCCCAATTTCTGCCAAGTAATCTCTTTCTGATCTCAAAAAAAAGAAAAAAATACCCAACAACAACAACACGCTGACCTACTCCCAATTCTGCTTCTTCTTCCTCTTATCTTCCTCCTCATCTTCTTCCTCGATTTTTTCCACACTTCCATGACCGAATCTGTTGAAAACTCTCTCAAACATTAATATTAACAACAAAAACGATCTTATACTGCTTCATCTTCCTCTCTCACACATGTGGTACTATTAACTGTTTCATAATGCACGACTCTTCTGCTATTTTAACAGACTGCTCTCATTTCGAGCTCTCCTTCATTCCTTGCCTAAAAAATTCAACTGTTACAGCATTTCTTCTCTCCATTCTTGAATTCGCCTTCATTGCATCCATCAAGAATTGTGTTAAATCGCATCTCTGACCTAAAACTTTTAAAAACCACAGTTTGCTATGAATGTTCGCTTTCCATCAACCATTCTTTTTTTCCAACTTCAGTGCCAACTCACCCCCCTCACCCCTCACTCTCACTCTCAAAGCAACTATCCCACTCTTCTCCCAACAAGCCTCCCTCTCACCTCTCTCAAAAATTCCCCCCTCAGCTTTCTCCCACCTTTCATCCACCTCACTCATCCTTCTCATAGTTGCCCCCCCCTCTCATCCACCAAGCTGCCTCCCTCCACTGGCCTCTCACCTCCATCTCTTCACACCACCTCCTCAAATCCTCAACTGCCTTCTTCCTTCTCTCTTGTCCCCCCTCTGCCCCAGCAACACAGAGCCTTTTCTCCTCCTCATTCGGCCCTCTCCCCTCCCCTCGCTATTCTGCAATACCTCACACTCTTTCAACAACCCTCCTTACCTCCCCCCCTCATCCCTTGGCCTACCCTCCCCTCCCCTCCACCCCCTGCACCCAAAGCCTCCTCCCCTAACTCTTCATTTAAAGTGTGGACCTCAAATATCCGGGGCCTTCGCTCAAATCTCTCAGATCTTTCCTTACAGGTTGCCACTGACAAACCAGACATAATCTGCCTAACAGAAACTTTACTCTCCCAAGACGTGTCTGACTCCCTAGTATCTCTCCCAGTTTACTCCCTCCTCTGGTATGACAAACCTGAGCCTTGTCCTGGTGGAGGTGTTGATCTCTTCATCAAAGACTCTCCATGCACTGCTTTCACTCCCCCACACCCCCCAGGAATACCTCTGGCTACGGCTTCCCCTCCACTCCCACCTCATGTTTATATGTGTACTGTACCGTCCACCGAACAGTGATGACTCCATCAACACCTCACTATCAGAAAACATGGACCATCTTCTATCTTCTCATCCAAAATCTCTCTTCCTCTTATGTGCTGACTTCAATTGTCATCACGCCAGTTGGCGAGGTGTGGGTACCTCTCTCACCTGTCATGGCACCTCAGCAAAAGCTTTCTTCGACTCATTAGGACTGACTCAATCGGTCAACTTCTCGACCCGGATCTCAACCAATGGTACTCCATCTCTTCTGGATCTGATTTTGACATATTTCCCTGACAATATCTGCTGCTCTTCCTCTACTCCAATCGGTTCTTCTGACCACGTCCTTGTCAAAGTGGACATCTCTCTGGCTGTTATCAGAGAAGCACCTCATCGCCGTCGAGTCTGGCATTTCACTCAAGCCGACTGGCAGGGTCTCCGAGCAGCCATCAAACTTACAGACTGGTCTCCTATCACTACTTTCTCAAACATCAACTCATCCTGGGAATTCCTTCAAAGAAACTTGCTCTGCCTCATGCACAGATTTTTCCCCTCTCGTGTTCAGTTGTCCTATCCTTCCTTCCGCCCTTGTTTTAGTGAAGTTTGTGGCGAGGCAGTGGTCCTGAAACAACTTGCCTTTGCCTCATGGAAAGCAAAATCAACTTAGGGCAATCTCAGTTCCTTCCAAAAAGCTCAGAACAAGTGTGTATCTACCCTCAGGAGAGCCAGAAAACAACATCTTTCTCATCTCAAGTCTGAACTCTCAAACCTCTCTCCCTCCTCAAAATCCTGGTGGCGTTTAATCAAATCTGTTTCTGGTGTATGTTCCCCCTCCAACCCCTCCCTTACCTCAAATGGCCGCACTGCTGATACCGCACGTGATAAAGCTGAATGTCTAAACTCGGTGTTTGCAGCTAAATCTTGTGTCCTAAACCCATCACTTTCTCTATCCACCTTACCCAGTCGCACCCAACTGTCCCTGGACTCTGTGTCCTTTTCTCCTGACAAGGTGGAGAGCTTGCTTTCAAACCTCGACTCAGATTCTGCAACCGGTCCAGACGGCATCAGCCCATGTGTCCTCAAAGCCTGCTCTTCTGCTCTTGCTCACCCTCTCTCTGTTTTATTCACCCTCTCATTTGCCCAACATCATCTGCCATCTGCTTGGAAATCTGCTAACATCACTGCCCTTCATAAAAAGGTGCAAAAACAGATCCCTGTAACTACAGACCAATCAGCCTTCTCCCAATCAGCAGGTTATGGAATCCATCATCGCTTCAGACATGAAATCCTTCCTCTTCTCCAATGCCTTGATTTCCGATCATCAATTTGGTTTCAGACCAGGTCACTCTACCCTGGATATGCTGCTTCTGCTCTGCCATCAATGGATGGAGGTCCTCAATGCCAGACAGGAAATCCGAGTCGTATCCCTGGACATGTCACGTGCTTTTGACACAGTCTGGCACCCTGCACTACTCACCAAACTCTCTTCCCATGGTATTCAGGGCCATCTCCACTCATGGCTCGCAGACTTCCTCTCCTGTCGCAGTCAACGTGTGGCCCTAAATGGAGTTCTTTCATCCCATCTTCCTGTGCAGGCTGGAGTACCTCAAAGTAGCATTCTGGGCCCTGTTCTTTTTCTGGTTTTCATCAATGATCTCTCCGACTCTCTGGAAAATCCTCTATTTCTCTTTGCCGACGACTCCACCCTCTGCCGTACCATCTGTCATCCCTCAGACCAGCAAGCAGCAGCTTCTTCGCTCACTGCAGATCTGGATAAAATCACAAACTGGTCCAACACGTGGAACATGTCTTCCAATCCAGACAAATCTCACACTCTCACTATGTCTCTCCGAAAGGACTGTTTAGAAAACCCCCCAATCCACTTTCTCAACAATCCTCTGGAAGATGTCTTTTCTTTCAAGCTTCTGGGTCTCACTATCTGCCATGACCTTTCCTGGGAAAGTCACATTTCCAACCTCGCCTCAAAAGCCAGTCGCCGACTGGGAATCCTCCGTCCTGCAAAGTCCTTCCTCGGCCCTATTGAGCTCCTGACCACTTACAAAGCTTTTGTCCATAGCCTGATGGAGTACTGCTCTCCCCTCTGGGCTGGTGCTCCTGCCTCCCACCTTTCTCAGCTTCACGCTGTTGAAACCAGGGCATTTAGGATCATCGGCATCTCCTGCAATGAAGCTGAGTCTTTGGGCCTCTCACTCAATCACCGCAGGTTGATCGGTGTTCTTTCTGTCTTCTACCGACTCCTCTCCAGCCTTGCCCCCCTGCTCTCTCTGCGATTTGTCCCCACCACATTTCCACAGGGCGCTCAAGGTCCGACAACAACCCCCTTCTGGAAAAAAACTACCAAAACAAAGAATCACTGCTCATCTTCACTCTTTCATTCGTCTTTTTTCCCGCCTTTGGAATAAACTTCCTCAATCTATTCATTCCCATTCTTCCCTCCAGGCTTTCAAAACAGCTGTTCACCACCACCTTGTATCATCCCCCATCCAAACCCTCGATCTTTTCTACCCCTGATAATCCACCCAAGCCCACTTCCTTCAATTCCCCTGCTTTCCTTCCTGAAAGTGCCTGTAATGTCCATCTTCTCTTCGCCATTTTCCCCGTCCCATCCCCATCCCTCTCTCTTCCACAGTTCACCTTACGTATCTGTTCCCCACTCTTTTGTCGCTCCCACTCCCGCCCCTCTTGTCTCATGCCCCCCTGCTGTGAGTTGTGTGTTCGCTCTCATACGAGCCTCGACAAGGTACACAAAAAAAAATGTACACCACATTGTCCTCCTTCGGGAAGTGCAGTAATTTTTGCAAAGGGTATATGTAAAGTGATCAGATGTTGCTCCAGGGGGTTGAGACACTTTAATTCCTCAGGAATGGGCTCTAAATGTAGATTGTTTGCAGCAGCTTCAGCAGGCATTTTAGCAGACATGATGCTTCTGTGACATGTGAAACAAATCCAGAGTTTTGATGCCAGACTATTTTGCAACATACATGGAAATCCACATTCTCTGAGCATTTGTGGAGATGTTTCTCGATAACACACTTTTCATCAAATGCCTTAACATCAAACCCTTTCTGTGTGTATGATTCTTTCCTATAACATGCAACTTGATTCTCAAAAAATAGTCCATTGCAGGCTGAACTGATGTAGTCGAGTTCGTGAGTTATCATTTCCTTGAAAGCAGGTATTACCGATACATCTCGACTCTCTTTATTTTTCTCTAACCTTACAGCAGGAATTTGTATTTTTAAATTCTCTTGATGCGCCTCACTTTCTTTGTATGCAAGCACACTTCTATCTTTCACAGCTGCTCCATGTTTAGGATCCCGTGCATACTTATTTTTACTCCATTCTCTAATAGCTGCTCTATGTTTAGGATCCTGTGGGTACTGATTTTTAGTTCGCTTGTTCGAGGAACAGGGAGCTATAGCGATACCCCCAGCGTGAGCGTGAGCGTGAGCATGAGCATGAAAATGTTAAAGTTTTGGTGCAAGTTAGTTTTCCTTTCTAATGTTTTTATCTACCACACTATTTTTTATACGTCCGATATATATATATATATATATATATATATATATATATATATATATATATATATATATATATATATATATATATATATATATATATATATTGTTGCGGATTCGCGCCCGCCGGCGTGCGAACGGCCACGTAACTCGAATCGCGGCACGTCGCCCACCGGACGGACAATCCCGTCGTGACCCTCTCGGACTAACGCCGGGAACTAGTCACGGGTGGACCTTTCGGCCTCACCACGATCGTGCCAATCGGCCCCCGTGTGGGATAGGGTTGCTCGCCAAATTCGACCAACCTAAGTACCCACACGGAGGGTAGACCGGGCGATCGCACCTCGCCGCAGGTCGACTTCGGACACGGGCCACTTTAAGCGACCCGTTCCGTACTATCGGGATAACCGAGCGGTGTTATCGTCGGCCTCGACGGTTTGATTAATTATCGGGCATTTTAGCCCACGACCAACCCTTTACGTGAAGTAAGATGGAGATTCAATTAGAGAAAAGACGAAGCGAAACGGGAAAACAGTTCAACATAAAGCACATTTATTTTGCGATGAACGGAAAGCACACATATACAATTACACCAAAAGCAAATGTAAAGGAAGAAGAAGAAACACACAATAATGCACAAAAAGCAAATGCAAAAGCAAAAGACAATGCAGAGCTAACCGACTACCGAGCACACGGCAACATTTATACAGTTTTACTTCACAGACGGCGCCGACAACACATATACTCAAAGCAAAAGAAAAAGGGACCACCCTCTCGGCCTGGGGTCGAGACCACGTCGAGCCTACCCGTCTGGTGATGAGCCGCAAAATGGCGCTGGCGCCCCGACTCCGCGGGCCTCGCTGGGACTGCCTGGTATGGGGTGGGAACGGGGCCCCCTTCTCGCACTATCTCAGAGCGGGGGGAAACAGGAGGGGGTTGTTGATGCTCGGGGGAAGGAGGATATCTCCCTGTCTCGGGTCCCGCGACGAGCGTCTCCACCACGACCTAGGTCGCGTTGCCTGCCTCTCCCCTCCGCAGCTCCCCGACTCTGACACGAGCACCCCCTCGACCGCCTTCGCCGCCGCCACTACTCCAACTCTCCACAGCTCCGTCCAACTGCCTTCTCCGACTCCTCTCTTGACTGGCTCTTCCCAACTCCACCGACTGCCTTTTCGGCGAGCGAGCGCAGCCCTTTATAGCCCCCGGGGCCTCGCTCCTTCGCCTTCGACCCTTTACCTTCTACCCTTCACCTCTGGCTGGCTCCCCATTGGACCGAGGAAAAGTGGGCGTGAATGCTTTTTGATCCATGAATTTGCATATAGCGATATTACTCCAACGCACCTGGAGGCGGGGCCAAATCGCCCCACGCTCGCCGATAGGATGGAGCAGAAGTGGGCGTGAGTCATTTTTGATCCGTTTTCTTCGGGAAGGCTGTGATGTTTCTGCACACGCTGCTCGGTGCGCGCCCTGCACGAGTCCAGTATCGGTGCCCACAAGCGGCGCGGAAATGGCGGTGATGCGGCGGTTGCGAGAGCGAGATGTGACGGTAAAGGTCGTGGCTGTTGGCGTTGTTGTTGTTGTGAAGCGGCGTTGCGGCTGGTGGTTGTTGTGTGATGGCTGTTGAGACGTGGTTGGTGGTGGTAGTAATGGCGGCTGGTCCAAAATAAAGATAGTAAAAGAAAAACGGCTATCTAGAAGGGTCGCGGCCCGAATGAATGACATTTATTCCCTCGAAACAACGGGTTTGGGCCTAACTACACATATACTTACAGAGATATCTCACCTAAGGGACCTGAATGGTGGTTTGCGAATTTCTTCAACCACAACAATATATATATATATATATATATATACATATATATATATATATATATATATATATATATATATATATATATATATATATATATATATATATATATTTATATATATTTATATTGTTACGTTTGAGGGGGGGTATGCATTCAAAGGGTAATTAGGATGTTTAATTAGGTATGCCATGCTGTTCGAGTTTACCAGGATCTCGATGTAATAAGTAGCAATTCAGTGGTGATAAGTTGTCTAGTAAATGTTCATTTCTTCAAGGGGGGAAATGATAAATGTCACGTAATTAGATAGGGACACGGGATAGGGTAAGTGTGTCTGCGTAAACCCCTTTTGGTATTCTCTGAAGACTGGCCATGACGTCACAGGACAGTGCAGCGGATGGCTCCGCCCCGTGATCACGATTGGCGGAAGGCGATGGCGGTGGGCCAATAAACGGCTCGATTGGGAGTGACGAGGACGAAGGATAAAAAGGTTCTGTTCGGGGTCGAAAAGGAAGAAGAAGAAGAAGATTACAACCAGAACGCTCGTGTTTTTTTGGTGTGGAAGCTGTGGCGGCAGAGAGCGTCCTGGCTGCTGTGCTGAGTCGATCGTGCTCTTGATCGTGTCTGGGAGCCTTGCCGAGCCTCGTGCCTCACCTCGGTTGGCTCTGGGGTTCTGCTGACTCGGAGTGCGGGGTCGGGCGGCGGGTGGACCTGCCTCCCTCTCCTGCTCGCGGCTTGGCGCCGGAGCTGGTTCCCTGGCGGCTGTGGGTGGACTTGGGCCAGGACCAGGAGGTCAACAGCACCGCGGTTTCTCCTGCCCCCCCCTGACGAGAGCAAGGCCGGCTCGTCCGACGCCGATCCAGGGACAGTTGTGTCCACACCACGGTCCAGCCTGACCACCAGAAATAGCTACGTTTTGTGTGTGTGTGTGTGTGTGTGTGTGTGTGTGTGTGTGTGTGTGTGTGTGTGTGTGTGTGTGTGTGTGTCTGCTTGGCACCTTAGAGGGATTGAGAACTGTATATTCATTGGAATTGTCTGTGTTTTTCCCCACGCCCGATCCCACACCATCCCGTCGAATCGCCGCGGATCCCTCTTCTTGCCGAGTCTTGTTATTTCTGGTAATAATTCGAAAAACAAATAAACATCATCAACTCAGTGAAAAATGACTCGTGCCACCTTCCTCGTCCCGTTTGCGGTAGAGCGATTAGAACCGCCATGTTTGGGTTATAAACAAATAAATCGCCTCCATCGTTTCGGCTCATTCTTCGTTGGCGGGACTGTTCAAGTCCCGTGGACGTCACAATATATATATATATATATATATATATATATATATATATATATATATATATATATATATATATATATATATATATATATATATATATATATATATTTCTTCATCTTCTTCTTCCGGCTAGCTCCCGTTTGGGGTCGCCACAGCGGATGAACCATCTTGTTTCTGCATAATGATTTGCAATAGATTTTTACGCCGGATGCCCTTCCTGACGCAACCCTGCTCGCCTCTTACGACACAAGGATATGGTACACCTATTCTAACCGGGGCATACACCGGGCCCAATACAACTGGTACTCATTTCGCCGACCTCGGAAGGATGGCAGGCTGAGTCAACCCCCTGGTGTTTTCGACTTGGTGTGTGTATATATATATATATATATATATATATATATATATATATATATATATATATATATATATATATATATATATATATATATATGGATGTATATATGGATGTATATATGGATGTATATATGGATGTATATATGGATGTATATATGTATATATATATATATATATATATATATATATATATATATATATATATATATATATATATATATATATATATATTGTTGCGGTCTTCGCGCCCGCCGGCGTGCGAACGGCCACGTAACTCGAATCGCGGCACGTCGCCCACCGGACGGACAATCCAGTCGTGACCCTCTCGGACTAACGCCGGGAACCAGTCACGGGTGGAACTTTCGGTCTCACCGCGATCGAGCCAATCAGCCCCCGCGTGGGATAGGGTTGCTCGCCAAATTCGAACTACCTAAGTACCCACGCGGAGGGTAGACCGGGCGATCGCACCTCGCCGCAGGTCGACTTCGGACACGGGCCACTTTAAGCGACCCGTTCCGTACTATCGGGATAACCGAGCGGTGTTATCGTCGACCTCGACGGTTCGATTAATTATCGGGCGTATTCAGCCCACTACCAACCCTTTACGTGAAGCAAGATGAGGGTTCAATGGGGGAAAAGACGAAGCGAAGCGGGAGAACAGTTCAACAATAAAGCACATTTATTCGCGACGAACGGAAAGCACACAAATACAATTCCACCAAATGCACACAAAAAAAAGAAAACACAATTCCATTTACACAAAAAGCAAACATAAAAGTGAAAACACAGTGCAGAGCTAATACCGACTACCGAGCACACGGCAACACTTATACAATTCTACTTCACAGACGGCGCCGACAACACATACCCAAAACCAAGGAAAAGAAATCCCCCAAGAATGGGGCAGGCCTGAGGCCGAGACCGGGTCGGGCCTACCCGTCTGGTTATGAGACGCGGAGCGGCGATGGCCCCGCAACCCGCGGGCCTCGTGGACAGTGCCTGGCAGGGGGTGGGAACGGGGCCCCCTTGGTCGCACTATCTCAGCGCGGGGGGAAACAGGAGGGGGTTGCTGATGCTCGGGGTATAGAGGATCTTTATTATCCCTGGTGTGCGTCTCCACCTCGGCCAGGTCGCGCTGCCGGCCTCCCTCGGGCGTGCAGCTCCTGGCACCGACGCGAGCACCCCCTCGTCCGACTCTCTTCAGCTTCTCCAGCCACTGCAGGCTTCGGGCTCCAGACTTCTTTCGTTCTCGTTTGCGACTCCTTTCGTTCTCCTTTGCGACTCCCGTTCTCTCTCTTCGTTCCGACTCCTCTGCGACTCGTTCTGCTGACTCTGTTCTGACTGACGAACACCGTCCTTTTATCCCCCCGTAACTTCGCCTTTGACCCCCTCCCTTTGACCTTTCACCTCGCTCCCCATTGGCCCGAGAAAAAGTGGGCGTGAAGGCTTTTTGATCCACAAATTTGCATATATCGATCGTTCTGGAGGCGGGGCCAAATCGCCCCTCGCTCACCGATTGGACGGCAAAAAGTGGGCGTGTGTCGTTTTTGATCCGTTTTTGAAGCACAAAATCCGTGATTTTGTACACGCTGTTCAACGTGCGCCCTACACGAGTCCAGCATCGGTGCCCATGAGTGGCGCGAGATGACGGTGATGCGATGGTGGCGAGTTGTGACGGTAAAGGTCGTGGCGGTTGTGGTGAAGCGGCGTTGTGGTTGGTGGTTGTTGTTGTGGTTGTGATCATGGCGGTTGGTCCAAAATAAAGATAGTAAAAGAAAAACGGCTATCCTGAAGAGTCGCAGCACGTATAAATGACATGTATTCCCACTAGACAACGGGTTTGGGCCTAACTACACATGCACTTACCGAGATACCTCACCTAAGGGACCTGAATGGTGGTTTGCGAATTTGGTAACCACAACACTACCCCCTTCCCTTTTTACAGACTCGTCCCGAGTCGTCAAATTTTCGTGTGCCATCATGTGTAGTTCTCCCCTAGTACACTTTACCTACGGATCCCTGAGTGCGACATTCATGGTATTCGTGTCCCCAAAATAAATAACCTGAGGGCTGCGTAACCATCTAAACAAACTCACTCATACGGACGACTTAAATAAAATTGCCGGCGCTAGACAGACATGCCGGGGGCGCACTCATATTTACAGTACATCTTAACCTTAACTTACAAATTTTACACTAAACCATGGCCCAGGGTCATTGAACTCTGCAAAAAGAAAGCAGTTAGCAGGGAGCCAGGCTGCCCGCATGCAGTCTCTGACTCAAACAATGCAGGTGACAGGGAACGTGGCTGGCTGCTCACACGCAGTCCAAGGCCTTCCCTTTTGAACTGAACGCAGTGAACCACAACGGTGCATGGGCTGCACAAACGCAGTCTCCGTGCCAGCTCAAGTGGCACACGCAATGAGCACAACGAATGGATGGATGGACACAAACACGGTGCACGGGCCGCCACTGCAGGCCCGTGTTGTAGCTGCCAACAGGGCAGTTCTTGCAGCTTGCAAACTGTTGCTTTCTGATCCTGGCGCACATGGAAACGAACAGGGGGGGGGGGCAAAGCAAAAATTGAACGGGGCTGGTGAACGTGGGCAGTGGGCATGGCATGGCAAAGGTGCAGGCAAACACAGCCCGCAGAAGAAGGCCGCTGCAGGCAAACACAGCCCGCAGAACCAGGCCGGCACAGGCCTCGAAGAAAAACAGCCAGCAGATGAACTGGCCGGCACAGGCCTTGAAGCAAACACGGCCAGCCGATGGCACAGGCCTTGCAGCAAAACAACAGCTGCCGATGAAGTTGGCCGGCCTCCGCCTTGAAGCAAAACACGGCCAGCCGATGAAGTTGGCCAGCTCTTTGCCGTTCAATGGAGGTTGGTGGAGGGAGTGCGGTGGTGCTGGCCACTTGGAAGGCGGGCTCGGACCTACCTACCTGTCTCCCTCCCAACCTATCGCCTTTGCCTGTCACTGTACATACCCACTCCCTTAATTTGTCAAAAACCAATTTAGCCCCAACTTATTTTTTTGTTGTTTTTATTTTTACTTCCCCACTATAAATCGTCCCCTAACCCCCTTTATCGTCCTTGTTCGGCAAACCTATTCTGTCACCTAGCCTACTCCCAACCCCTACGTTCCCTTCCCGGAGGGGAACAAGGGAGAGCTAACGTCCTGTGTCGAGGCCCAACGAAGCCTCAGAATGGCCTCCCCAGAGTTCGGCGATCTATAACCAAAGTGGGTCCAGCGGCCCACAACGAGAGCGAGGGGATGGATGGTGCGGAGGGGTACATCTCCTAATCTACCCTAACCATTTAACAGTTAAACTACCCCGGGGCTTTCAACAAGCGCCTCTCGCTTAAACTATTGGTTCTATAAACCCAGATTCCCGTCGCCTGTGTTGGTGTCCTTACAATTTCGGGCCTCGCCCCCCAATTTTCTCTCCGTGCCCTCACACGGTCTCCTGGCTGGGACACGTGGCTCCCTTTGGCAGGCACGACCCTCTGCCGAATCTCCCGCTATGGCACCCCCGGGCACTACACTGCCTCCGAGCCTTCCAGCTCCCTAACACCGGGGAGTGCCCCTCATGGCACCTCCCCTGAAACGCACACGTGGCAGGCCGGCCTCCCGGGCCCCTTTCCGAGGGTCACCCGTGCCCACAACACTGCCCACGCGGCTAATGGCGCCCCGGGCCCCCGCACCAAGCAGGCGCACCCGTGCCCACTACTCTATCCCGGCCCCCCATGGGCCCATGGCCTACCGCGGCCGACTTGCCTGGTGCCCGGGGTACCCACTCAGCGATACTCACCTTTCGCAGCCACGCTCCCAAGCCCGTCAACAGGGCTCCTGCACCCCTCCAAATGGGTCTCGAGCCTACTTTCCCACCAACAACAAAACGACCTCCATTTTTCAATTTGACTAACCCAGCTAACTCACTCTACACTGACCCCGGGGGTCCCTTGGGCGGGAGTCACTCCTCCCCCCAATCACTCATCGCACCATGCATTCCCCATTCACTCCATACACACAGACCCGCTGGCCTCACTCACTCACCAAGCACATGCTTCCACTTCACTCACCAACTCTTCAACACACACACCACTGAACTCTGCCATCCTTCTAGCTACATCCCCTAACTAACTCGTGCTCCCACGTCGTCCCTTAAACTAGTAGCACGTTCCTTTTAACACTACGTAGCTAAACTACGTCCCCTCTACACATTCACAAGTCTGTCCATGTCCTCAAATCATCAAAAATCATTTCCCATTTTCCAACCTAAATTTGGCTACAATCCCTCTAACTAATCCATTCCACGGACTCCATGAGGACTTACCCCTGCCCCATGGAGTCGGTCTAACTAAGCTAACCCTTCCCCCTAACTAGTTTCCATCCTGTGCCCAGGGTAAGGGGGTCTTTCACCCCTTGCCCAGGAATCCTGTACACCCGAAAGTGAGGCTTGCTTTTTTTTTTTTTTTTTTCCCATGCGCAGCACCTGCGCGGCAACTCAGAGCTCGCGCACTTTACACCTGCCCGTGACGTCATGCAGCTGCACGTGTTCCTCGTCCCTCCTTGGACGGGACCATCCGGCAGAGATACCCCTCCTGCCGGATTCCAACCCCACGTGCAGCCATGGCGTCACCGTGCGCATAAAAAAAACAAGCCCCACGTCTCGAGGGGTTCCCCACGCGAACACATGTGCTTTGCCCGTTGGAGCTTAACACACACGATCGCGTGGAGAACCCGTCCGGTCCAAATCCATTTACCTGCCTAACTTTGTCCGTCCGCGGGATCGGCAAATCCACCGCGTGCGTTTCCGGACCGGGACTTCACTCTCGCAAGCGAGCACGTGGTGGTCTCGTGCGTTGCACAGCACGAACCGCGTGCTCACTGCTGGGTGAACCCGGCACGGTCCTCGAAACAACTACAGCCGCTACTCGGCTTTCTTTACTCACATGTCGCCGTCGTCGCCTCCATTCCACACACGCATACCTGCGTGTTACGACGCACACAGTCCACACCATCACATTCACACCGGGAGACGCGGCTGCGTGCTCCCGCATGCCAACCGACATCTCCCTCTCATACCGCTCTCTCACACACACGGTCTCCCTGGCACACAGCGACCTTGCACACGGCCGTTCACTCACGCGTGCCTCACTACTCACACAAACCATACTACTCACACGTGGTGCTCTATTCACTCGCGCGGGGGCACTCACCCGCGGTGCCTCACCCACACACGCGAGGGCACTCAACCGCTGTGCCTCATCCACACACCGTGCCTCACTCATACACGCGGGGGCACTCACCCGCGGTACCTCACTCATACACACGGCGACACTCACACACGCGGTCTCTTCCACACAACGTCCCTCACTCATACACGCGGGGGCACTCACCCGCGGTTCCTCACTCATACTGGCCGTTTCACTCACACACACGGCCTCTTCCACACACGGTTCCTCATCCACACACGGTGCCTCATCCAAACACGGCGTGCTGGGAAGCACGCACTCCAGCACCATCGCCACCACACCACTCACACACGGGGTCGCTTCCACACACGGGGACGCACTCACACCTTGCACCACACACACAGGGACAACCATACTGGGGATTCGTGTCCCCACAAGGGTCTCCGGGGCCTCTACACCCCCCAAGCTCTCCGTGCACCCGTCCACAGCACTCGTCCCCTCAACCTCGCAAAACACGACCGAACTCACCTGGTCGTGACTCGCCTCAAGGGGGCATACTCCCTCCCCTCGTTCCTGGAGGAGGCCATCCCGCTGCTCGCACCGGGTCCCTACACGCTCCGCGAGCTCACCCCCATTGTCCTCCACTACCTCCGTGTGTGCGTGCGCGTCACTTACCCCGTCTTCATCGTGTAGTCTTCCCTCTATCGTTCCCATCTCCCGTGTCTCTGCCAACTCTTCACCCTTTACCTCCCTTGTCTCAACTATTATTTCTGTTGTCGTCACCTCGTGTCTCGTCTCACACGTTTTGGTCTCCCCATTTAATTTTTCCCTTTCGGTCATCGTCACGACCCTCGCCCAACACGTTCCACGAATTATTTTTTCACCCGCCTCCACCGCGGGCCTGTCAGCCGTTGCACCCCCACCCAGCTCGTTTGCTCCCACACGTGGAGTCGCCATTTTTATCTCCCCGGTCACGGCCTTCATGCCCGCCTGCAGGCATCGGCCCATGTTCTGCGTCTCACCCCGCAGCTTTTTCGTTCTTTCCTTCATTTGCTGTGTACTCGCATCGATCTTTTCGTTCATGCTTTTTATTTCGTTTTTCATATTCGTTTTTACTTCGTCCATTTGCTTGTTCATGTTCGCAATCATCTTCGCTGTCGTTTCCGCATACATTTTTGCCAGCATGGTGTATAGCTGGGTCATGTCGGGTGCGCTTGGGTGAGCCGTTTCGGCAGGGGTCGGGGAAGGGTTTTGGTGGAGAGGGGGAGGGGAGGTATCATACACTGCGGCCGCTGCCGCACCCATTTCAGGTTCTGGGTTCAGTTGGGCGAGTCCGTGTTCCTGCACAATCAACATTTCCTGCTCGGGGATTCCATCCTGGACCATGGATTCTACATTACTACACATATACATTTCTAATACCCCCGGCTCCCGCTCGCCTTGAGACGCCATCTTGCTTCTCGTGAAGGGTTAATTTGCTCGCTCGTAATTTGGAGGGAATCGGGGGTCGCTTCTCTCACCCCTGGACCGATTCCCGTAAATTTAGCCGGAGACAGGAGAGCCCGTTTTCCTGTTCTCCGATACCAGTGCCGCGAGGAGGGCGATGAATTTGTATCGCACGACCTGACACCAGTGTTGCGGTTTTCGCGCCCGCCGGCGTGCGAACGGCCACGTAACTCGAATCGCGGCACGTCGCCCACCGGACGGACAATCCAGTCGTGACCCTCTCGGACTAACGCCGGGAACCAGTCACGGGTGGACCTTTCGGTCTCACCGCGATCGAGCCAATCAGCCCCCGCGTGGGATAGGGTTGCTCGCCAAATTCGAACTACCTAAGTACCCACGCGGAGGGTAGACCGGGCGATCGCACCTCGCCGCAGGTCGACTTCGGACACGGGCCACTTAAGCGACCCGTTCCGTACTATCAGAATAACCGAGCGGTGTTATCGTCGACCTCGACGGTTCGATTAATTATCGGGCGTATTCAGCCCACTACCAACCCTTTACGTGAAGCAAGATGAGGGTTCAATGGGGGAAAAGACGAAGCGAAGCGGGAGAACAGTTCAACAATAAAGCACATTTATTCGCGACGAACGGAAAGCACACAAATACAATTCCACCAAATGCACACAAAAAAGAAAACACAATTCCATTTACACAAAAAGCAAACATAAAAGTGAAAACACAGTGCAGAGCTAATACCGACTACCGAGCACACGGCAACACTTATACAATTCTACTTCACAGACGGCGCCGACAACACATACCCAAAACCAAGGAAAAGAAATCCCCCAAGAATGGGGCAGGCCTGAGGCCGAGACCGGGTCGGGCCTACCCGTCTGGTGATGAGACGCGGAGCGGCGATGGCCCCGCAACCCGCGGGCCTCGTGGACAGTGCCTGGCAGGGGGTGGGAAAGGGGCCCCCTTGGTCGCACTATCTCAGCGCGGGGGGGAAACAGGAGGGGGTTGCTGATGCTCGGGGTATAGAGGATCTTTATTATCCCTGGTATGCGTCTCCACCTCGGCCAGGTCGCGCTGTCGGCCTCCCTCGGGTGCAGCTCCCTGCACGACGCGAGCACCCCCTCGTCTGGTGTCGCCACCTTTCCACAGCTCGTCCCCTCCGTTCCGACTCCAACGCACACGACGAGCAGCTCCACCGCCCGCGAAGTCTTGACCCTCTGCTTCCGACTCTCCTACTCTCCGCCTCTGGACTCTCCGACTCTCCTGACTCTCCCCTCTGGACTCTTCTGACTCTCCGACTCTGGACTCTCCTACTCTCCTGACTGACGAACACGGTCCTTTTATCCCCCCGTAGCTTCGCCTTTGACCCCCTCCCTTTGACCTTTCACCTCGCTCCCCATTGGCCCTAGAAAAAGTGGGCGTGAAGGCTTTTTGATCCACAAATTTGCATATATCGATCGTCCTGGAGGCGGGGCCAAATCGCCCCTCGCTCACCGATTGGACGGCAAAAAGTGGGCGTGTGTCGTTTTTGATCCGTTTTTGAAGCACAAAATCCGTGATTTTGTACACGCTGTTCGACGCGCGCCCTGCACGAGTCCAACACCGGTACCCACAGCGGGGCAAGAACGGTGGCGATGCTACGGTTGCGAGGTGTGACGTGAAGGTCGTGGCGGTTGTGGTGAAGCGGCGTTGTGGTTGGTGGTTGATGTTGTGGTTGTGGTGGTAATCATGGCGGTTGGTCCAAAATAAAGATAGTAAAAGAAAAACGGCTATCCTGAAGAGTCGCAGCTCGCATAAATGACATGTATTCCCACTAGACAACGGGTTTGGGCCTAACTACACATGCACTTACCGAGATACCTCACCTCAGGGACCTGAATGGTGGTTTGCGAATTTGGTAACCACAACAATATATATATATATATATATATATATATATATATATATATATACACATACATATATATATATATATATATATATATATACATATATATACACATATACATATACATATATATATATATATATGTATATATATATATATATGTATATATATATATATATATATATATATATATATATATATATATATATATATATATATATATATATATATATATATATATATATATATATATATATGTCTTCTTCTTCTTCTTTCAGATACTCCCGTAAGGGGTCGCAACAGCGGATCATCCGTATGATCCGCATAGTGATTTGGCACATGTACATACATATATATATATATATATATATATATATATATATATATATATATATATATATATATATATATATATATATATATATAGGGTCATATTATATGATACCTGTCGTCCATCCGCCCATTCCTGCCCGCACTCTAACTCCAAAAGTTTTCAACTTTCACGTTTAATATTTGGTACAAAGTACAGACTGTGGAGACTGTGTGTTTCAACATACGTTCATCATCTAAAGTGGTTGCCATGGCAACCGGGATGCTGTTTTCCATCCGTTCCTGTCCGCACTCCAACTCCCAATGTTTTCAACTTTCACATTTCATATTTGGTACATAAGTACAAACTGTGGAGACGGTGTGTCGTGACATATGGACGTCATCTAAAGTGGTTGCCATGGCAACCAGCATCCTGTTTTCCATCCGTTCCTTTCCACATTCTTACTCGCAAAGTTTTCAACTTTCACGTTTCATATTTGGTACATAGGTACAGACTGTGGAGACGGTGTGTCCTGACATACGTTCGTCATATAAAGTGGTGCTATGGCAACCAGGATGCTGTTTTCCATCCATTCCTGTCCACACCCTAACTCCCAAAGTTTTCAACTTTCACGTTTCATATCTGGTACAGACTGTGGAGATGGTGTGTTCCGACATACGTTCCTCATCTAAAGTGGTTGCCATGGCAACCAGGATGCTGTTTTCCATGTTGAAGCACAATTCTGTATATAGCTTCTTGTTCGGGCGTATATTGTGCTTACTTGTGCTCTTGTTACTGATTACAATATACAAATACATATATTGCTTTAAAATTATTTGGATCAGACTTCACTGCAATGCATTGTAAAAAATATTAATTATGAGACGAGTCTTTTAAAAACGATAAATGTATAAACAGGCGAGCATTGGGTGGCTTTGTCTCAACTCTGGTTAATCTGTTCTATCACAGCTGCTCTGTTTTTCATCCTGTTGATACTTTTCAATACATTGACTTTTTACTATTTCTCTATGGGTTTCATTTCACTTGTATTTTTTTGCTGCATACCATTTTTTGCTTTGCCTGTCATCTTTATCTTTGTTATATATTTTTCTACACATCAGATTTTTCCTTTGTTTGGACATGAATTCATTGGCACCATTTTTTGTCATGGCTTTCGTCTTTGCACTCATTTGCCTCGGCTCATCATGAGTGTGCTGTTTTTGCTGACCTCTCCCTTTGTCTCTCATCCTTGATACTGATCTATGTGAAGAGGTAAACTTTCCTTTATTTGAAACACTTGCCATAACAGATCCAGCTTTGCTTGTTGAAGAAATCTGCAAATGGGGAGGATTATCTGCACTCTCACAAAGCACAGAACACTCTTTCGTGCCGAATACTGCATTTTAGCAAGTCTCTGGACTGAGTGGTTGTGAGGGGTACTGTGCGTGATTTGTATATAGAACAATCTCTGCATCACTTATGTGAGAGTGTGCAACTGTTGCTTATCGAGCTACACTTTGGTCAGTCATAACATTGACATTCACTCCATTGACTTCAAACTGAGTTCCCTCACATCGCAGATTCATGGATGCTGCTGGCTTCAGACAGTGCTTGTACTCTAAGACACTGGAAGACACAACAGTGTTCCAAGACACTTTTGTACTTGATTAATGCAGATCTTCCATTAGGAACTTGAGTTCCATCCTTTCCTCTTGAATGAGAATCAAAAACACAAAACACATTTTTTTTCATAAATGCAAAACTTGAAGTTCCAAACGTTATGAAGCAGTGTTTGTGCAGTCTTAGAGTTGTTGTCAAAGCATCGGTCAAAGACATAAAAAAAAAAACACCAGAAATATCTCTACTACTGGATAAAAATCCAACAAGAGATTCTCCAAGAGTGATAAAAAAAACTTTGTGTAATAAACGTACAGCACGTGGCAATTCAAACAACAAAAGCAGAGGATTATTATGTGTTAAAGACCTTCGCACCAATCCATAGAATTAATTACCAGTCTCAAGAACAAAGTCTACATCAGTAGTTATTCAAGAGGAAGCATTTTTAATTTTGTCAAACAATATTGAAGCACAGCTATTGGAAACACATTGCCGATCTTTATTTCCTAAAATTTGGCATCACCTTAATGAAAACTACCACGGATGCAGGCAGCCGAATTTGGCAAAAGCTTTATTTTGGGAGGGTCTTCAATTGGGACTTGTCGACCTTCTGTATTTGCAGCCATTTGATGACGGGTTTATGATTTTCATTGCATTTTTGTAATGTGCTTTGTGCAACGTTTTGTAGCGACCTTTGGGCAGCCTTTTCAATCATTGCAGCACTGATGGGTGGGACATCTGTCCCAGTGTGGAGGACGTTCGCCCCAGTAGGTGCAGCGGTGATCTTTTTATGCTGTCCCTTTTTCCAGGGCATCTATATCAAAATAAAAAATATATATATATTTGCACACAAAACTAAATTACAACGACGAGGGTTGACAACCACATGCAGACCTAATTTACAACCACTGTGCCACACTGTTATGTTTGCCGAGACAAGAGAAGGGAAATTCAGTCAATAGTATATATTCAATGTGAAGAATGAAAAATTAATAGCACAAAAGTAATGATAGTTGTGAATTTTTTGAAATTGATAGTCATTCCTTTTCTGCATGTCACAACGTTGTGCCAAAGCGTTAGTTTAGCCTGTACCAGCAAGCAACTGGTTGCACAAAACAGAAAAAAAAAAAACAGCTGGTACCATATTAATGCAAAATGTTCTGGGCAGTGTGGAATGGAAAAAAAATTGGGATTATAGTTTTTTTTGATTATCTGCATCGATGTCAATAAAGGCCCACATCAAGCATGTGTACCTCATATGTCGATGGACACTAATATTAGGCAGTTTCCATGTCCCAAAGTGTATATGCTCCAGGGTTTCGTCATACCTATTCAATAAATTCACAAACAACTTGGGTACAGGTGCAAGCTATTTGGCCCATCAATGCTGTACCATATTGGTACCCCATTATTACAATCAATCAGTTTACCAAGTTAAATTCACTGCTCATGGGGATGAGCAGGTGGTATTGAGGATAAGACTGGAGCAAACAGATAAATCACTATCAGCGTGTTGTATAATTATAACAGGACGTCGTGTTTGTCCATCATTTGGCATTTCCTCCCAAGAAGTGGTTGCACAAAGTTGAGATAACGTATCATATTAATGAACAAGTAGAAGGTGCATACCTCTACCATGCAATGCTTGATCCACGAGAACATCTCAGGCCCATTGTATTTTTAAAATATCATGTTATACAGTACAATGTCCTTTTGGCCCCATCTCTCAATGGTTTGGAATCACTTTTTTAAAATAAATAAATAACCTCAGATTTTCACAAAAAAATAATCGATTCTTCCTTGTCACACATATAATATACACACGAAGTTTTGTCCGAATCTGTCAACAACCTTTTGAGATAGCGTGCTTTGCATCTTATTTGGCCTGATTTCTCAATGTTGGGGTAAAAAAATTCACCTTCTGTGGCGGAGGTAAAAATCATTCATTACATTGATAAATGGTCAAAGAAAAACAGAAAATATGCTTCACGTGCCTTACTTATTTCGTATTATAACATTTCACAAATATACAATTTTCCCCAAAATATTTTTTGCATGGTGCTGGACATGCATCCATAACAAAAAGCATCGGTATATCTATGGAATGTGAATTCACAGTTTTCTCATTTTTAGAATTCAAACTTCAAAAATAAAATGAAATAAATAAATACCACAGTCTGTCCTGAAGCTCACATGGATGAGGAGCAACAGTCACTCAAACACCCCCTCCTTCCCCCTGCAAATCCACTCACATCCTGAATTTTTTAAAACGCCATGAACAATATTTGGTACATCAAGTGTGATGAAGGTTGTGATGAAAGTTGTGATGAAAGTTGTGATAAAGTTTCATTGAAATTCTAAATGTAGTTTTGGAGAAGACAGAAAATACCTATTTTTGGGTGAACTCCCACCCACACTCCATTAACGAGCGCAGATTTCGATGCAGATCGTAAGCTGTCACATCACGGGTGAAGAATGTTGTCAAGTTTTATCAAAATTGTGTGTGCAGTTTTCGAGGAGCGCAGAAATACCTATTTTGGAGGGGGTCAACCCCCCACCCCGACCCCACCCATCGACCCACTTGAGTGCAGACTTTTGTACAGACAAGCTTTGATACACCATTGGTGATGAAGGTTGTGTTGAACTTTTATCGAAGTCATGTATGTACTTTCGGATAAGAGTACACACATATTTTGGGGGAGGGATAAAGGAGCACAGATTTTGATGTGGTCAATACATCTTACTGAGGCATCCGATAGAAAGCCTGTGGCCAATTTTCAGCAAAAATCGAGAGTTTGGTCCATTTCATAATGACTGAAGTGTTTACGGATTCAATCACAGAATCAATCTCCGACAGACACTGCTCCATCGCATCAGCTCACCTGACTAAAATTAAAGTCAGCTTATAATAGGTGGGGCTCGTCCCCAAGAGCTTGCAAGACACTTTATATAACCATAATTATAATGTAAATAACAAAGTAGTACCTTCAGGGTAAAGGAAGTACGAACACAATGCACTCCCTCCAACGAAGTGGTGCTGGGTTCTGTGTGAAACAAAATGGACGCCGTTCACAATCGATTTAAACCACGCCAACACCGAGTCTGGCACATTTAAACCATTGAAAACTACGGTTTCCTTACTTCCTTGAAGGGGGTACCTCGTGAACCGACCTACAGATAGTAGATCGGATTTTACGATATACCCCACTCCGGATTAAACCATTAACACAGAAGGATCGTAAACCAGCAGATTTATTCATTTCGAGAATGGAAGCCATTTTACCTCTTGATATTCACACAACTGACTATAAAACCTTAATCCACACATCTCAGTAAAGCCCAGCTCATAAACAATTTCATGATTTTATCCTATTAAGTGAGATTGCAAATTTAACATTCATTTACCTCAAACAACACAAATTACCACGAGAGAAATTTAACAAACAAAAAAAATAAATTCTCAAATTTTCATCATCTTTCGATCCAACGTGTTACTCCACATGACTCCCGAAAACCATATTCGTATGTGGAATAAAAATTCCCAGTTATAGATTAAAATGAATGTGACAATACACGTGATGCACACACGTGCTGCACACCATCACAAAAGCTCTCCTTCAGGGAGTTTTGTTAAATAATCTTCCTCTTGTAATCGAATTTGTTTTCACTGAATGTTAAGCTACGCTTCCGATCATACAAAATGTCATCAAGTGGGAGGAAAAAAACATTTATATACTTTTAATCCAGTTCGAAAGAGCAAACGTAGCATTACACAAATAAATAATATTTAAATAATGATTCATGGCGAATTAAAATATATATATATATATATATATATATATAATGCCATCCATTAAAAATCCAAACTGAATCTGTTGACTTAACATGTGGGGAATGCGATGAAATTCACAATTTGTTTGAGAAAATTAATCGACAGATTTATTAAGGTAAAACAGTTGCGGCTGAGAACTAAACTAGCCATGTCACTGCAGACGCATTAAATTGAATGTAAAAAATCGACAGCCACTTATACAACAAACGTCAGATTTACCTGATACTCAAACAATCCACCCTGGACAAAGTGATACCTGTTTGTGCCAACGGTTATCAAACTATAATTCCAAAGATAAGAGGAGCTCGAACACAAACGTCTTCACAACCAAAAGGAAATATAATTTGATATGGCGAAGGCGGACAGTGAAGGAACCACGTGATCACATCGCTTATGTCACATACATCGTCTCGAAGCTTCCATCACTCGTCAGCACATTTTGTAAATTTCACCCGACCCGTGTTAATTGTTGCGATACTTCAAATATAATACATGATAAACTCTCGTGGTTAAAACCTTGAAAAAAAAAATAAACCGAACTTGCACAATCACATACCTCAACCTGAAGGAGCACAATACCTTCTTCACCCGCACTCGAGATTGTGATAACTACATTTTTTATACAATAATTATAAAAGATTACATTTCTTTGGAAATAACTTTATCACCACGGCAAAATAAATAAACATCTGCCGTGCAGGTGAAACAGTGAGTGCGTCTTCCAAGACACTAAAACATCCTTCCCCCACTCTCCCTGTAAGAATATGTGCCTCCTGGAGGTAATTAGTATGTAGCGACCTCACATTTCACCTCTTTACCTTTAACTATTAAAAAAATATGTGTGTTCCATGAGCAAACGATTTGCTATCGCTTGCTAAGCCAATCGTTCCGTATCAAACACTTTGCAAGCCGCTTCTTGGCAAACAGAGAAAGCAATCAAAAGTGTTGGTGAAGGAAAGTGATCTGATTTGAGACACAACGTGTCCACTTATGTTAGCAAAATGGCCATTGGATTCAACCCACTGTACTGGACCACATCCTACCGAAACACACCTTGCACAACACTACACCACACCACACGGGGTGGTCAAGGAGGTGTTGTGTGGGGGTTTGTGGTGTTTGTGAAGGAGGTGGTATGTTGTGTTTGAGGGTGTGTGTGGTGTGCATTGTGTGAACGGATTGCCGATTATGAGTGGATTGTTTGTCTGATAAACTGTGCCTCTGTCTGACTGTGAATGTGACACTGTCTGACAAGACTGACCGTTTCTCTGACGGGGTGTGACTGTCTGTCAGATGGAATGTGATGGTCTGACAGAATGTGACTGTCTGATGGAGTGTGGTTGGCCAGATGATGGAGTGTGGCTGTCTGTTTGTCTGATGGAATGTGGCTGTCTGTCTGATGGAATGTGGCTGGCTGTCTATCTGATGGAGTGTGGCTGTCTGTCTGTCTGATGGAGTGTCGCTGTCTGTTTGTCTGATGGAGTGTGGCTTTATGTTTGTCCGATGGAGTGTGACTGTCTATCTCTCTGTCTGTCTGATGGATGGTGACCCAAACCCTAACTCCCCCCACCCTGCAATTATTTTACTCTCCCAATCTTCAACAACCTCGTCTTTACCTGCAACTCTCTCTCCCCCAACTTTCAACTCTATTCTCCACCACGCAACTGTCTCCCCCACCACCGAACAATCCCGCTTTACACTCTGCAACGATGCTGTCCACATTTATTACATTGTGTTCAACCTATTTCAACACCAATTCAATTGCGAGCGACTATGCATTCAGGAAAAAGGGTGAACTGCTTACGTAATTAATACATTGAGTGCGGCGTGTTACTGCATCCATAACTCATCAATCCCGCGTTGTAGAAAGATGTATGGCGTTGGGGGGGGGGGCTTATAATTACTTGGGGGAGTTCCGGCTTACCCTGTGGACCCACGTAACATTTCCCGCACATTTCTTGCTTTGCGTTCTGGTAATTTAAATGCCAATTCAATTGACTCCGACAATGTCCCAAGGAAGAATGGCTAACAGCATCCGTAATAATAGAGTGAACACTTCGTGTGTCTTGGTTCGCAACCCATCAGTCCCACGTCCTGTTGAAGCAGAGCAGTATTTGCATCAATATTACATGTTTTCTCTGGTATCACTTATCCTATCGAAGTGAAACTTGGCAACTATCATGTACCACAATGTCTGCATATATAGTAAAAATTATGATTTCACAAGTCACATGGTTTGGCCTCCATCTTGGATAGAAAAACGCACCTTCTCCGATCAACACGAAACTTAAAAAGCATGATCCAACACCCCATTAGAGGGAGAATTTAAACTTGTATTGTAATAGGTCACATGGTACGGCAGCCATATTGGATTGAAAATTAATAACTTTAAAAGTCTTATTCTCTGAAACGGCTGAACAGATTGAGGTGAAACACCCATGTATGACTCCCTCCCCATGATGAACAAAAAGTTCTCCCCCCCCCCTCCTGTGATGTATGACACATCGTTTGTCAGCCATATTGGATTGAAGGAAAAATATGAATTAATGTTTACTCTGGAACTGCTACATCAATAAATGAGAAACTTCAGAGTTATGATGGAAAAGTCATGTGGAATGAAGGATTTAAATTTCAATTCAATCGTTTGGTTTGGCAGCCATGTTGGATTTAAGGGGAAACATTAAGTAATATTTACTCGAGAACCACTGTGTCAATATATGCAAAACTTGTGAATTATAATATAGCCGACATGTGAAACATAGGTTAAAATTTCAACCTGATCGGCCTCGCGGTTTGGCAGCCAGAATTATTCAATTATTTGAATCTGAGAACTTTTAGATTTGTTTTTTTCCAGAAGGCTAACTTGGCTGCACCTGAATGTGTTTGAGGGGACAGGAATAGCAATTCAATTGACACCAACAATGTCCCCAAGAAAATGGGCTGACTGCATACGGAATACATAGATTGAACACTTTGTGCTACCCGGATCAAAAACTCATCCGCCCCGTGCTGTATCGAAGCAGGGTTGTATTTATATCACTCTGAAATAATGTGTTATCTGGAACCACTTATCCTATCGAAGCGAATTTTGGCGACTATCAGCTGCATTGTCTCATATTGTATCTAATCAAAGGCAGGCGTCTGGATACACGGTCATCACTGCCAGCAGTTATAAAGTGGCAGTTATAGTCATTATTGTTTGAGAGAGTTTTCAACAGATTAGGTCATGGAAGTGTTGTAGAAAAAATCGAGGAAGAAGAAGAAGAGGAGAAAGAAGATGAGGAGTTGAAAAAGAAGAAGATGAAGAATCAAGACTCGTGAGTGTGCAAGGAGAAAGGTAGCGGGTTTTTTTTTTGATTTAAGATAAGAAATAGAGTGATTAGTTGGGTGGAATGGGGACAATGGGAAAGTGGGGAAGATATAAATTGTAGGTAATGGGGAGAAAAAACAAATAAACACGATTGTACACCGATGGGAACCGGCAGGCCTCAAGCCTCAAGGGTAGGACTCAAGCACCCGGTAAGACAAGGTCGACAAAATGTTACAAACAAGCACGATTTTTGAAACAAAACCGGACTAGGAACACAGAAACATGTAGGTGAGAAAATAAGCAGTTAAAACGGGACAGATAACGACTGGAAACTTAACTTTGAGATCGTCAGCAGAGAGCCCCGAAGGAGACCTGTCGACCCTCTAAACCCTGAACCAGAACTCATTGTTAAGAGCAATGTCAAAAGTAAATATAGATGGAACGTTAAATTCATTATCAGTTCCCACTTTTTCCCCTTTTCCTTACTATAATTCATGGACTGGTGTTTGTGTGTTTGTTTATTTGTCACATTACTCCTCCTACAGGTAGTTATGGACCGATTCTATCCAGACTTGCTGAATAGGATCAGCATGATCCCATTTAATGAATTATGGTGTTTTTTTATCTTTGCCTGTGGTCTTAGTGGGAGGGGGATGATTCCAAATTCTCAATGTTAATGTGTATCGTTGGTGCAGTATTCCTGTGCCCACATTTTCTATTACAGTGAGGTGTTTGGATTTATAAGCAGTTGGGATGTTATTGCTTCTTGCACATAACTTCATGGATTTTTGGGGGTTTTTTGCCTACACAAAAAAAGATATGTGTCAGAAGAACATGGTACATGCTTGGAACAAGATCGTCTGTACAACAGGTACTCTGCTCGTTATCTTCAGAAATGGTGTATTAATTAACCCAAACACCCACTTTTCACACATGCACTTCATTGCAGTTTGAACAGGGTAGCACAGTTGACCACCCACACACACACACACACACACACACACACACACACACACACACACACACACACACACACACACACACACACACACACACACACACACACACACACACACACACACACACACACACACACACACACACACACCTACCCATGTACACCACACACTAAAACATTTCCTTACACTTCTCACAAGCAAACCTTTTCCTCACCCCACCCCTCCTCCAAAGCCCTGGCAAAGCCCCACCCCCAATCCTGCATCCTCCCAACACCTCCTCATTCTTTATCAAAACAAACGAGGTTCCAGCTCTCAACTGAAGACAGATCTGTCAATCTCGGCCGTTGCCTTTAAACCAAACATTTCTGTTTAACAGAATCATTCCTCCTAGAAGAGGTCTCTGACTCCTTGTTGTCTTTCTCTGGTCATTGTCTCCTCAGATTGGAAGGGTCTAAACCACATCCTGCAAATGGAGATGCACTTTACATCAATAACTCAATTTATCTCCATTCCTGTACTGATTGTACACCTTCCGTTCGCCAGGAGTACCTCTGCTTCCACCTCTGGTTCATCCGTGTACTGTACCGTCCTCCTAACCATGACAATTCCATCAATATCCCTCTATCAGACAACATGGACAAACTTTTAACCACTAATTCTCTCTCTCTCTCTCTCTCTCTCTCTCTCTCTGTCTCTCTCTCTCTCTCTCTCTCTCTCTCTCTCTCTCTCTCTCTCTCTCTCTCTCTCTCTCTCTCTCTCTCTCTGTCTCTCTCTGTCTCTCTCTGTCTCTCTCTGTCTCTCTCTGTCTCTCTCTGTCTCTCTCTGTCTCTCTCTGTCTCTCTCTGTCTCTCTCTCTCTCTCTCTCTCTCTCTCTCTCTCTCTCTCTCTCTCTCTCTCTCTCTCTCTCTCTCTCTGTCTCTCTGTCTCTCTGTCTCTCTGTCTCTCTGTCTCTCTGTCTCTCTGTCTCTCTGTCTCTCTGTCTCTCTCTCTCTCTCTCTCTCTCGATTTAAATTGTTGCCATTCATCTTGGCTGGGGGTTGGTCCCTCTCTCTCTCTCCAGCCCAAGAACTTCTGTTCACTCCATGGGACTAACTCAATCTGTGAACTTTCCAACTTGGATTTTCCCCAATGGCAAATCCTCCCTTCTGGTCTTCCTTCCGTTCCAATTGGTTCATCTGATTATATGCTTGTGAAACTCAACATCACTATTCTCACAGAGCTCCCTCAATGACAGCGAATCTGGCATTTCACTCAAGCATTTTGTCAGGGAATGCAAGCATCTATCTGTCTTCTGGACTGGTCTGCCACATCTGCAGTCCCTGATATTAACTTAGCCTGGAAATTCTTCCATAGAAACCTGCTCTCTCTCATGCACAGATTCATCACATCTCATCTTCGATTATCATACCCTTCTTCCCACCCATGGGACATTGAATCCTGTAGTGAGGCAGTTGCTCTGCAGTTGACCTTCAAAGCCAGCCGTGAACTGGGCATCCTCCATCATACAATGTCCTTCCTTGGCACACCTGAATGTCTGTCCACCTCCAAGGCCTTTGCAACTTTATGGAGTATTTCTTTCCCCTCTGGGATGGTTCCTCACCTCACATCTTGCTCAACTTGAAGCCATGGAAACCAAGAAGTTTAAGATTATTTGAATCTCCCGTGATGAAGTTAAGTCTTTAGGTCTATAATTTTGCCATCGCAGATAGGTCAGTGGTCTCTACAGCCTGGTGTTGGCTCAGTGGTTAGGGTGGCGGCTTGGGATCCTCGGGTCCTGAGTTCAAGCCCCGTCGGCCGCTGAATTAATACACCACGGGGTTGACTCAGCCTGTCATCCTTCTGAGGTCGGCGAAATGAGTACCATTTCCAGTGCGTGTGCTGGAACAAGGGCACTGCATTAGCGACACAGTCACGCTTCAATAAATGATAGCTACCCTGGCAGCTGAGCTGCCATACGACCACCACCACCAGCAGTCTCTGTCTTCTAGCGCCTCCTTTCTTGTCTTCCGCCCTCTGTTATTTTTGTGCTTTGTCCCCCCCCCCCACCGACCTACACGGTTCACCATCAACTTCCTTCTGGTGAAAGTCCTGGATCACTGTTACATCGCCACTCATTTGTTCCTCTTCTTGTCCCCTACCTGTCCCTATTTTCACCCATATAAATGAAGTGTGTATGCATGATAACCCATAAAAATGGAGTGTGCACGCATTATAATCCATATAAATGGAGTGTGCCTGCATTATAACCCATATAAATGGAGTGCGGGTGCAGAAAAATCCACATCGATGGAGTGTGCATGCATTACCCATCTATATATTATGAAAACTCTCATCTTGAATGTATGTAAGTAGGGTGAATATACTGATTCTGGCTCACTTTTACCAATGTAAGTGAATGGGGGATTTTCAGCGATTCATTTTTTTTTTCCCTAAAAATAAACTCCATTTTTATCCCAAGGTATATTTATTTGTCTCCCCTTTTAACCGAGGGGCACTCTTTTCAAATAAGCATTGCAATAAGATAAATATTTGTTCAAGTAGAAAAGTAGTAATGTGATTTGTTAAAGGTGATTCCAAAGAAATATCTGAAACATTTAAGCCGAGGGGCACTCTTTTTCAAAGAACCAATGCATATTGTTTAGCTCACTCATTGAACCTATAATATTTGTTCCTTCTCAAATTCCTTCAATAGTGTAATTTTCTTTGCACAATAATCCCCATCTAAAATATTTAAAAATAAAACATTTGAATCTTTATATTTTTTAAGATTCCCCTTTTGTGCCATTATGAAATGATAAACTTCTATTTATGCTCTTGTTTGACCACCTCCTGAGACACATATCATTTTGAGATTATAGTAAATTGTTTTTCCATTGCTCATTTGATAACCATCAAAGTTTTCAGTCCATTCAACGGTATTAATTTTATTTCTTTACATTCTCTAACTTACTAATTTTAAATTGATTTGCTTATTTGTTTTATTTACCTTTGTTTTAGTTATTTTTTCAATAAGACTTAATTGATATTTTTTCAGATTCAAACATGTTTTCCATTTATATACAAAGACTGAGATTTTCTCCACTCTTTAGTTTGATTAATACTTGGTTTGACCATTTATATATTGTGAAAAAACGTGGCGGTAGCCCTGAAAAAACCCAAACCTATCTTCCCATCGTTTAAACACAATCTATTCTGTACACTCAAACATACCAGATGTCAAAAATTCTATACACTCAAACAAAAATATCCAGATGGAACACAATCTATTCCATTATCTAAATAAATATTTTATCATCAAAGGCTCCTCATGCCTTTTTATTTACTTCTTCACTATATATCTTATGTTTATAACTTCTTATTGTATTCATTTTCCTATATTCTTCTTTTTAGTCATCAAAAAATTATAATATTTTCTAAAAGTTATTTATTTCTTTATTACATATTTCTTTATTCCCTTAAACCTCTTATCAATATGATCACCATACTTATGAGCATATGCCTTTACTCTCAATCCAATAAACTCACTCATTACTTTTCCACCCAACTCATCCTTAAACTTACCAATAACGTTTTCATTCTTTTTTGAAAATAACTCAATCTTCTTCCTAAAATTACTTGTATCATATACTCCAATATTTTTCTGATCTTTATAAACACCATCAGTTTTTATATCTAGGATAAAACTGCAATGTCGTGGCAGAGGTGCGAGCAGGCAGACACGAGCCGGAGGATAGCACAACTCCGCTTTATTGCCTCTAGCGAGAGGGTGGACATACGATGCCCGTAACTCCCGCTTTATTACGTACTCGATGCACTCTACAGGCACACGACCTACAGGACTCAGCTAATGAGAGCACATGCTGCTACTGACGCTACTGGTGCTACAAGTCCCTAGTGGGCGAGTCGTGACAGATGAAGCCACAACCACATGACCATCAACAACCGTGACTCGGGCTCCGCCCATACAATACACGCTCCGCCCATACACGACACTCCTCCCCCCTAAAAGTATGATTATAAAATGAAAATAATAAAAAAAAATCATTGGCACTACAACACAGAAAGCAACTAGTGCCAAAATGGCATTTAGCAAACGCACTGGCACCATGATACAAAAAAAGCAACTGGTGAAAAAGAAAAAACACTATGACAATATGACACAAACAAGCAAAGAGGAACAAAATGACATCAATCACATAAAATCTCCCAAGTACCACATCACCTAGATCTAACCCTGGGGTGATGGTCGGCTGTGGATCAAACCCAGATGAGACGGCCCAAAAGAAAAACGTGCTTCATCCGCATGGTGCGAATGAGTTGCATTCCAATTGCAGCAGACTATAGAAGCGCCCCCAGGTGGCCCATGCTTACACGCCTTCTGGCGAGGTCGAGGTGACACGCTTAGACGAACCTCCTGCGCCCCTGGCCGACAAGCTTGCTCGTCCCCCCCATGGACAGAAACAGGTAAACACGCTGAGTCTGCCAGACATGACGGCACCACCGCTGGTGGGAGCAGCGGGGAGGGCGGCCTTGGGAAGATAACACCCGGCCCCTGCGAGAGTAACGGGAGGGGCGACGCTGAACAGCGAACCGGCTCCCCGCCATCGACTCGAAACAGGCAATTAGCCGGCTCTATTACCAGCCATCCTACACCAAAACCATGCATCAGCCCCAGGCGCAACACCGCCCCTGCCACCGACCCCTTTGGCTGCAGCAACTTCAGCCGAGACCTCAACGCACGTCCATACAGACGAACAGCATTGACTGGATACATATCAGTGTCATACAACTGCAAAAATATCGTCTGCGCAGAGGCAAACTTCTCTTTACATACAGCGCGCTCCCACAGTATAATGTTAACACATGAGGTTGCAGTGAACTGCGGACTGTTTTTTTATTTTTTATTTTTTTTTTTTGTATACCTTGGTCGAGGCTCGTATAAGAGCTAACACACAACTCACAGCAAGGAGGCATGAGACAAGAGGGGCGGGAGTGGAAGGGACAAAACAGTGGGGAACAGACACATTAGGTGAACTGTGGAAGGGAGAGGGATGGGGATGGGACGGGGAACATGGCGAAGAGAAGATGGACATTTCAGGGACTTTCAGGAAGGAAAGTAGGAGAAATGAAGGAAGTGGGCTTGGGTGAATTATCGGGGGTAGAAAAGATCGAGGATTTGGATGGGGGAAGATAAGAGGTGGTGGTGAACAGCTGTTTTGAAAGCCTGGAGGGAAGAATGGGAAAGAATAGAGTGAGGAAGTTTATTCCAAAGGCGGGAAAAAAGAGGAATGAAAGAGTGAAGATGAGCAGTGATTCGTGATTTTGGTAGTTTTACCAGAAGGGGGTTGTTGGCGGACCTTGAGCGCCCTGTGGAAATGTGGTGGGGACAAATCGCAGAGAGAGCAGGGGGGGCAAGGCTGGAGAGGAGTCGGTAGAAGACAAAAAGACCACCGACCAACCTGCGGTGATTGAGTGAGAGGCCCAAAGACTCAGCTTCATTGCGGGAGATGCCGATGATCTTAAATGCCCTGGTTTCGACAGCGTGAAGCCGAGAAAGGTGGGAGGCAGGAGCACCAGCCCAGAGGGGAGAGCAGTACTCCATCAGGCTACGGACAAAAGCTTTGTAAGTGGTCAGGAGCTCAAGAGGGCCGAGGAAGGACTTAGCACGACGGAGGATTCCCAGTCGGCGACTGGCTTTTGAGGCGAGGTTGGAAATGTGACTTTCCCAGGAAAGGTCATGGCAGATAGTGAGACCTAGAAGCTTGAAAGAAAAGACTTCTTCCAGAGGATTGTTGAGAAAGTGGATGGGGGGGTTTTGTAAACGGTCCTTACGAAGAGACATAGTGAGAGTGTGAGATTTGTCTGGATTGAAAGACATGTTCCACGTGTTGGACCAGTTTGTAATTTTATCCAGATCTGCAGTGAGTGAAGAAGCTGCTGCTTGCCGGTCTGAGGGATGACAGATGGTACGGCAGAGGGTGGAGTCGTCGGCAAAGAGAAATAGAGGAGTCCGAGAGATCATTGATGAAAACCAGAAAAAGAACAGGGCCCAGAACGCTACCTTGAGGAACTCCAGCCTGCACAGGAAGAGGGGATGAAAGAACTCCATTTAGGGCCACACGTTGACTGCGACAGGAGAGGAAGTCTGCGAGCCATGAGTGGAGATGGCCTTGAATACCATGGGAAGAGAGTTTGGTGAGTAGGGCAGGGTGCCAGACTGTGTCAAAAGCATGTGATATGTCCAGGGATACAGCTCGGATTTCCTGTCTGGCATTGAGGACCTCCATCCATTAATGGGAGAGCAGAAGCAGCATATCCAGGGTAGAGTGACCTGGTCTGAAACCAAATTGATGATTGGAAATCAAGCCATTGGAGAAGAGGAAGGATTTCATATCTGAGGCGATGATGGATTCCATCACCTTGCTGATGATTGGGAGAAGGCTGATTGGTCTGTAGTTATAGGGATCTGTTTTTGCACCTTTTTTATGCAGGGCAGTGATGTTAGCAGATTTCCAAGCAGATGGCAGATGACCTTGGACAAATGAGAGGGTGAATAGAACAGAGAGCGGGAGAGCAAGAGCAGAAGAGCAGGCTTTGAGGACACGAGGGCTGATGCCGTCTGGACCGGTTGCAGAATCTGACTCGAGGTTTGAAAGCAAGCTCTCCACCTTGTCAGGAGAAAAGGATACAGAGTCCAGGGACAGTTGGGTGCGACTGGGTAAAGTGGGTAGAGATAGTGATGGGTTTAGGACACAAGATTTAGCTGCAAACACCGAGTTTAGACATTCAGCTTTATCACGTGTGGAATCAGCAGTGCGGCCATTTGAGGTAAGGGAGGGGATGGAGGGGGAACATACACCAGTAACAGATTTGATTAAACGCCACCAGGATTTTGAGGAGGGAGAGAGGTATGAGAGTTCAGACTTGAGATGAGAAAGATGTTGTTTTCTGGCTCTCCTGAGGGTAGATACACACTTGTTCCGAGCTTTGTGGAAAGAACTGAGATTGCCCTCAGTTGGGTTTGCTTTCCATGAGGCAAAGGCAAGTTGTTTCAGGACGACTGCCTCGCCACAAGCTTCAGTAAACCAAGGGCGGGAGGAAGGGTAAGACAACTGAACACGAGAGGGGACAAATCTGTGCATGAGGGAGAGCAAGTTTCTTTGAAAGAATTCCCAGGATGAGTTGATGTTTGAGAAAGTAGTGATAGGAGACCAGTCTGTAAGTTTGATGGCTGCTCGGAGACCCTGCCAGTCGGCTTGAGTGAAATGCCAGACTCAACGGCGGTGAGGTGGTTCTCTGATAACAGCCAGAGAGATGTCCACTTTAACAAGGACGTGGTCAGAAGAACCAATTGGAGCGAAGGAAGAGCAGCAGATATTGTCAGGGAAATTTGTCAAAATCAGATCCAGAAGAGATGGAGTACCATTGGTTGAGATCCGGGTCGGGAAGTTGACCGATTGAGTCAGTCCCAATGAGTCGCAGAAAGCTTTTGCTGAGGTGCCATGGCAGGTGAGAGAGGTACCCACACCGAGCCAACTGGCGTGATGACAATTGAAGTCACCACATAAGAGGAAGAGAGAGTTTGGATGAGAAGATAGAAGATGGTCCATGTTTTCGGATAGTGAGATGTAGATGGAGTCATCACTGTTCGGTGGACGGTACAGTACACATATAAACATGAGGTGGGAGTGGAGGGGAAGCCGAAGCCAGAGGTATTCCTGGGGGTGTGGGGGAGTGAGAGCAGTGCATGGAGAGTGAGGAATAGAGTCTTTGATGAAGAGAGCAACAACTCCACCAGGACGAGGCTCAGGTCTGTCATACCGTAAGAGGGAGTAGCCAGGGAGAGATACTTGGGAGTCAGACACGTCTTGGGAGAGGAAAGTTTCTGTTAGGCAGATAATGTCTGGTTTGTCAGTGGCAACCTGTATGGAAAGATCTGAAAGGTTTGAGCGAAGGCCCCGGATATTTGAGGTCCACACTTTTAATGAAGAGGAAGGGGAGGAGGCTTTGGGTGCAGGAGGTGGAGGGAGAGGGGGAGGGTAGGACAAGGGACGAGGGGGGCAGGTAAGGAGGGTTGCTGAAGGAGTGTGGGGTATTGCAGAACAGCGAGGGGAGGGGGCCGAATGAGGAGAAAAGGCTCTGTGGTGCTGGGGGAGAGGGGGGACAAGAGACAAGGAAGAAGGCAGTTGAGGATTTGAGGAGGTGGAGTGAAGAGATGGAGGTGAGAGGGCAGTGGAGGGAGGCAGGTTGGTGGATGAGAGGGGGGCAACTTTGAGAAGGAAGAGTGAGGGGGATGAAAGGTGGGAGAAAGGTGAGGGGGGAATTTTTGAGAGAGGTGAGAGGGAGGCTTGGAGGGAGAAGAGTGCGATGGTTGCTTTGAGAGTGAGAGTGAGGGGTGAGGGGGGTGAGGGGCGTGAGGGGGGTGAGTTGGCACTGAAGTTGGAAAAAAAGAATGGTTGATGGAAAGCGAGCATCCATGGCAAACTGTGGTTTTTAAAAGTTTTAGGTCAGAGATGCGATTTAACACAATTCTTGAAGGGTGCAATGAAGGCGAATTCAGAGCATGGAGAGAAGAAGCGCTGTAATAGTTGGATTTTTTAGGCAAGGAATTAAGGAGAGGTCGAAATGAGAGCAGTCTGTTAAAATAGCAGAAGATTAGTGCATTGTGAAACAGTAAAGAGTACCACATGTGTGAGAGAGGAAGATGAAGCATTATAAGATCGTTTTTGTTGTTAAAAATAATGTATGAGAGAGTTCAACAGATGAGGTCATGGAAGTGTGTAAGTAAAAAAAAAAAAAAATCGAGGAAGAAGACGAGGAGGAAGTTAAGAGGAAGAAGAAGAAGCAGAATCGGGAGAAGGGGAGAAGGTGAGCGTGTTGTTGTTGTTGTTGTTGTTGGGTGTATATGTATATGTATATATATATATATATATATATATATATATATATATATATATATATATATATATATATATATATATATATTTTTGTTAATATTAATATATGAGAGAGTTCAACAGATTAGGTCATGGAAGTGTAAAAAAAAAATAAAAAAATCGAGGAAGAAGACGAGGAGGAAGTTAAGAGGAAGAAGAAGAAGCAGAATCGGGAGAAGGTGAGCGTGTTGTTGTTGTAGGGTTTTTTTTTTTTTTTTTTTTTTTAGATAAGAAAGAGGTTAGTTGGGAGAATGGGGGATGTTTGGAAAGTGGGGAGGATCAAAATTGAAGGTAATGGGGAGGATAGAAAATGAAGGTAATGGGGAGAAAAAACAAACAACAAAAAAAAAAACGATCGAACACCGAGGGGAACCGGTAGGCCTCAAGCCTGCGCCTCGGCCTCAAGCACAGGTAAGAACGTCGACAAAAATACTCACAAAATAGCACGATTTTTGAAACAAAACCGAACGAGCAACACACAGTAACATGTAGGTGAGAAAATTAAACAGTTAAAACGGGACAAATAACAACCGGAAACTTAGCTTTGAGAAGTCAGCAGGGAGCCCCAAAGGAGACCTCCATGTTATCGAAGATCGAGATCTGAAAGACCTCTTTATTCGCAACGATCGTCTGCGAGCTCTTCACATCAAAGAAAGCATTGATCCCAATCAAACACATCTTGCTCACATGCGGACTGTCAGTATTTGCTTTCATAATGCCATGCTGAATCACTCGTGCCGCGAGAATCAAACACACAATTAGCAATTTATGAACCATGCTGCGCGCAAGCTTCTTGGGTGCCACGACGTTGAGGTGACTTGCGTGCAGGTCCCCATATGAACGTCGAAGAGGACACCTTCGATGGTCGCGTTCCACGAACTTCTTGAATGCGACCAGTTCACTCCAATCCCCCACTGAAATTGCCTGAACGACACGGCTGTGCACTGTATCATGAGGGCAATGCAAGCGCAAGAGCCCGTCGCAGCTGGCATGGCCCCCGTTGCTCCAGAACCGTATAACGTAGTTGCAGGAAGCAATGAACGGAAACCCATTTTGCATTGTAGCGGCTCCTGCCGCCGGGACCTCACCCTCGGGTCTCGAGGGAGACCCGGGCCCAAACGGAGGTACGGGGCCCGAAGGAGACACAGGTGCACCTGGAGGTACGAACTCCGAAACAGGAACCTCCTCCCCCCCGACACTTTAAATGGCTCGGCACGGGACGTCCAAGGCCACTGGCTGGCGCCGTCCCATCTCGTTGAATGCGGGCCAACACGCTCCGACCCAAAAGGGCAAGCCCCTCCCTTCGCACCACGAACCGTGAGAGCGCGACCCGCTGACCTTGTTGGGCGACCAAGACGTGTGCCCTGCCAACCGCTGGTAGCGCTTCACCGGTATACGTGTGCAATGCGAGGGTATACCTGAAAAGACGTAGACCGGGGAGTGCATGAGCGGTGTGCTCGCTTATGATCGACACCACTGCTCCGGTCTCAACTCGAAACACGATCGGTGCCCCGATCACGTCGACCTCCACTGTCATTGGTCTTATCACCTTCGGACCAATTGAAAACAGGCTCAACATCAGCTGCATCTCCTGCTCCGAGCCGCCGGGATCGCTATGCCCAGGCAGCAGGACTCAACCCAGGGCATAAAAGTGTACGTCATGCAAAAAACACCATACCGCCAGTAGGTCTCGACCTGGGACCTAGGGGTCGCTTCGCATACCGCCATCCACGACCGTTATGATGGCCAACGACACTCGGCACACACACCGTAGATGTCCCTGAGTGTTCAGACCGCCGTCTGACTGACCGCGTTGCAAGGTTCGGTCAGGACCCGCACCGAAGACTGTGCGTGCGGCCGTGGGCACTTGGTACACCGCCCGGATCTCCGGATCACCTGTCGTGCTCTGGCCATCAAGGCTCTGGATATCTGTCAGAGTCTGTGCAACGGCCGACGCCGATTCTGAGTTGAATGTAATGTCCTCTTCCTTTATCCGTGGCATTGCAGAAACCATTCCCGAGGCTTGCTAATCAGAAACAACACGATCTCCGAGCCCGGCCGCCATTAACTCGAAGTGAATTTGTAGGCGCCGGCGAGATGCCTCACCCGTATGGTGAAACTCGCGATGCGCTTCCATGGGCTCCTCGCCAGGTGGTCGAACTCGTGCCGCGCGAACTGCGCTGATTTTTCCGGCACTCCGTGCGCCCTACAATCCAATCGCTCCGGCAAACGACTCAAAGTCGATACCGAGGAAAACCAGGCACTCTGCACGCGTCGATCCGAAACGGCCTCGTCGCCAAACTGTAATGTCGTGGCAGAGGTGCGAGCAGGCAGACATGAGCCGGAGAATTGCACAACTCCAATTTAATGCCTCGAGCGAGAAGGTGGACGTATGGTGCCCATAGCTCCCGCTTTATTACGTACTCGATGCACTCTACAGGGACACGGCCGAAAGGACACTGCTAATGACAGCACATGCTGCTACTGACGCTACTGGTGCTACAAATCCCTAGTGGGCGAGTCGTGAAGCCACAACCACGTGACCACCACCAACCGCGCCTCGGGCTCCGCCCATACAATACGCGCTCAGCCAATACACGACAAAAACTATCAGTGTCCATATACAACAATGAAACATTTTCACCATACTCTTTCTTTAAGCCATTATACAAATAATCTTTCATAAATATATTTGATAAATTAAGAAATGCTGTTCCAATATAAATTGGTTTATCCATTATAATACTTTCCTTTTCCATTTGAATAGCAGAAAAGTTCTCTGAAAAAACCTCTTCTCTCTTAAAACTTGGTTTATTTATCAATCAAGAAGCTTCTTTCCAAGATGTTGCAAATCTAATGTTTTGCATGTTTATAACATTCTCCATTGTCTTTCCAAATACAGCATTATTCATCAATTTATATAATTCCCCTTCAAATTTTACTTTTGTATTTGTTCTCATATCTGTATTGAATTTGAAATACTTTTTCATCCAAGGACTTTGTTCAAATTTTAAAACTCTATGAATTTTAGCTACTCTCAATCCTTATCTCAAAAACTGTCTCAAGCTTCTCTGATGCAAAACATATCCCTCTTTGTCATAGAATGTTGTTAATAACTTTACTGTTGATTCGCCTTTAATATTAATATTATATTAATATGATATTATTAACTTTTATGATAATCACTTAACCATTCTTTCTTTGGGCTTTATTTCTCACTTGCAAAAGTAAGGTATTTATGCTTATTATGAAGATCACTCGGGTACCTCAAATCACCTTCAAAATAATAACCTTCTTCTTTGTCATTCAATTTCTCTTGAGAAGAAATAACAATATTCATCAAAGCCTTTTCATAATCCTTTTCTTCCACCCACTCTAATTTAAAAATAAGGCAGAGATTGAGACATTGCCCATCCATACAAATTTTTAGCATCAAAATACATCAAATAATTACTATCTTTTTCATTTTCAAAATTTGGAAGATATTTATTATTTGCTTTCGCATATCATTTTGAACATACTTGTGATATTCAACCTCTCTTTGACTTCTCAATCATCAAAAGCATATGTACATCACTGATTAAATCTATATCTTGTTTTGTCATTTTCAACATTGCACTCCAAGCTAAACCAGGAGCTGTGAAATAGTAGGCAGGATCTAATGCAGAACAATTTTTATCTTGACACAGTGATCTAAAAGCTTCAAACACATCAGCTAACAATAAAGCATCTGTTTTTAGATAGAAATCGTGATATTCTCCAAGGTTATTTGTCTTAAATATTCTCCAAATTTATTGTGGATGTTCATATTCCTTATCACTTATCTCTTCTTCATAAAGTTTATTATAGAAAGTTTCTTTTGAAGGAAGTTGTGTTTCTTTAAATCTCATAAATGAATCCATATAATAATAAGGATAAATTCCCTTGCTTGTAAGAATTTTCTCTTTACTTTGATTTTCAATCCTTGTTTGAATTTCCTCTCGAGTTAGAATTTCATTCATTGTTTGAATTTTCTTAATAATTACAATTTCATCTTCAGTTGGAATTTCTTCGTTAATTTCCTCATTAATTTGAATTTCATCTTTACTTTGAATTCTCTCTTTAATCTGAATTTCCTCTTTAGTAGGAATTTCCTCTTTTGGAAAGAATGAAATAAGATTTGCAAAAGACCCCCTGGAGCTTAGATTTGATGCTAGGAAGGCTGGTTGTGTTCCCATAAACTTGTAAGAATGTAGAAACCGAAGACGAGTTCAAGATTTTGTGAATATAATTTAGGTGAATGAAATATACTTTTGACTTGTGTTTGTTATGGCAGAAATATTCCCTGTTGGTTTTGAAAGTTCATTTATAAATAGATGTGAGTAGGGTGTATATACTGATTCTACTCACTTTTCCCCATGTAAGTGAATGGGGGATTTTCAGCTATTCATATTTTTTCCCAAAAAAATAAACCCCCTTTTTAGCCCAAAGTATATTTATTTGTCTCCCCTTTTAACCTAGGGGCATTCTATTCAAATAACCAATGCAACAAGATAAAGATTTGTTCAAGTAGCAAAGTAGTAATGTGATTTGTTAAAGGTGATTCTGAAGAAATATCTGAAACGTGTAAGCCGAGGGACACTCTTTTTCAAATAACCAATGCATATTGTTTAGCTCACTCATTGAACCTATAAACATTTGTTAATTCTCAAATTCCTCCAACAGTTTAATTTTCTTTGCACAATGATCCCCATCTAAAATATTTAAAAATAAAACGTTTGAATCATTATATTTTTTAAGATACCCCTTTTGTGTCATTATGAAATGATATACTTCTCTTCATGATCTCATCTGACCACCTCCTGAGTTGAATATCATTTTGAGATTGCAGTAAATGATTTTTCCATTGTTCAATTGATAACCATCAAATTTTTCAGTCCATTCAGGGATATTTATTATTTTCTTTACATCCTCTAAATTATTGGTTTTTAAATTGATTCGCTTATTTGTTTTATTTACCTTTTGTTTTAGTTATTTTTTCAATAAGACTTATTTGATATTTTTCACATTCATTATGTTTTCCATTATATACCAAGACTGAGATTTTCTCCACTCTTTAGTTTGATTAATACTTGGTTTCACCATTTATATATTGTGAAAAAACGTGGCGGTAGCCCTGAAAAAACCCAAACCCATCTTCCCATCGTTTAAACACAATCTATTCTATTCACTCTATCATACAATATCCATATAGAACACAATCTATTCTATATACTCTATGATTAAATATTCACTCTATCAAACAATATCCATATGGAACACAATCTATTCCATTATCTAAAATAAATCTCTTATCATCAAAGGCTCCTAATGCCTTTTTATTTACTTCTTCACTATATATCTAATGTTTATAACTTCTTATTGCATTCATTTTCCTATATTCTTCTTTCTTATTCATCAAACAATCATAATAATTTCTAAAAATTATTGATTTCTTTATTACATATTTCTATATTCACTTTAACCTTTTATCAATCTGATCACCATACTTATAAGCTTATGCCTTTGCTCTCAATCCCATAAACTCACTCATTACTTTTCCACCCAACTCATCCTTAAACTTACCAATAACCTTTTCATTCTTTTTTGAAAATAACTCCCTCTTTTTACTAAAATTACTTGCATCATATACTCCAGTATTTTTCTTCATATCTTTATAAACATCATCAGTTTTTATATCTAGAATAAAACTATCAGTGTCCATATACAACATTGAAAATTTTTCACCATACTTTTTCTTTAAGTCATTTTACAAATAATTATACATCAATATCTTTGAAAAATCAAGAACTGCTGTTCCAATGTAACTTGGTTTATCCATGACAATATTTTCCTTTTTCATATGAATGGCAGAAAAGTTCTCTGAAAAAACGTCTTCTCTCTCAAAACTTGGTTTATTTATCAATCGAGAAGCTTCTTTCCAAGATGTTGTGAATCTAATGTTTTGTCTTTTTCTAACATTTTCCATAGTCTTTCCAAATGCAGCGTTATTCATTAATTTATAAAACTCCCCTTCAAATTTTACTTTTGTATTTGCTCTCATATCTGTATTGAACTTAATATACTTTTCCATCCAAGGATTTTGTTTAAATTTTAAAACTCTATGAATTTTAGCTACTCTCAACCCAGCAGATTAATCTTGTCTCAAGTTCCTTTGATGCAAAACATATCCCTCTTTATCATAGAATGATGGTAATAACTTTTCTGTTGATTTACCAATAATATTAAAACTTTTATGATAATCACTTAACCATTCTTTCTTTGGGGTTTCTTTCTCACATGCAAAAGGAAGGTATTTATTCTTATTCGTAACATCACTCGGGTACCTCAAATGAACTTCAAAATAATAACCTTCTTCTTCCTCATTCAATTCCTCTTGAGAAGAAATAACAATATTCATCAAAGTCTTTTCATAATACTTTTCTTCCACCCACTCTAATTAATATAAGGGAGAGATTGAGCCATTGCCCATCCATACAAATTATTAGCATCAAAATACATCAAATAAATACGATCTTTTTCACTCTCATAATTTGGAAGATATTTATTATTTGCTTCAACATATCTTTTTGAACATACTTGTGATATTCCACCTCTCTTAGACTTCTCAATCATCAAAAGCATATGTACATCACTGATTAAATCTATATCTTGTTTTGTCATTTTCAACATTGCACTCCAAGCTAAACCAGGAGCTGTGAAATAGTGGGCAGGATCTAATCCATAACAATTTTTATGATGACAGAGTGATCTAAAAGCTTCAAACACACCAGTGAACAATAAAACATCTGTTTTTCGATACAAATCATGATATTCTCCAAGGTTCTTTATCTTAAATAATTTCCAAATTTCTTGTGCGTGTTTATATTCCTTATCACTATCTCTTCTTCATAAAGGTTATTATAGAAACTTTCTTTTGAAGGAAGTTGTTTTTCTTTAAATTTCATAAATGAATCCATATAATCATCAGGATAAATTACCTTACTTGTAAGAATTTTCTCTTTCTTTGAATTTCATTCCTTGTTTGAATTTCCTCTCCAGTTAGAATTCCCTCTTTAATCAGAATTTCATCTATAATCAGAATTTCCTCTTTAGTTAGAATTTCATTCATTGTTCGAATTTTCTTTATAATTAGAATTTCATCTTCAGTTAGAATTTCTTCATTAATTTCCTCATAAATTAGAATTTCCTCTTTACTTTGAATTCTCTCTTTAATCTGAATTTCCTCTTTAGTGAGAATTTCCTCTTTTGGAAAGAATGAATTAAGATTTGGAAAAGAGCCCGTGGAGCTTAGATTTGATGCTAGGTTGGCTAGTGGTGTTCCCATAAACTTGTAGGAATCTAGAAACTTAATACAAGTTAAAGCTTTTGTGAATATCATTTTTGTAAATGAAATATACTTTTGACTTGTGTTTGTTATGGCAGAAATATTCCCTGGTGTTTTTCAAAGTTCATTTATAAATAGATGTGTATCATAGTTGGCGCTGTTGTGAAGAAAGAGTGGAATAAAAGAAGGTAATTTTTTGTAAGATTACAACAGGAATGAGCAGGACCTCTATATTTACCAGTAAGATGACAATGACCCCTAACTTTAGACTCCTCAATTTCTTCCTCACAAATATGACAGATATTGTTCTTTCTAAATTCTAATTTTTCTTCTTCGGTTAATGTCATCGGTTCATTTGTTTATTTCATTCATTTAGTTAGTCTCATACAATCCTTTTCTAATCGTTTTACAAACTCTTCTGAAGCTTTTTTTCCACTATAATGTTCAAGTTCATTATACTTGTCTCCAACAGATGATTTGATATCATAACAGAAACCACAAGGAATATGTTTTTGATATTTATTTGTATGTGATTCTTTTGGATTCAGAGAAGTAGTATTTATCTTTTTTAGGATACATTCAAAATAAGCGTATATCACAAATGGGTGCATGAGAGATTTATTATAATCTTCAAAAGAAGTATTTTCGCCAGGTTTAGGCATTGCAATTACACCTGATTTATGATTACTACAATATTTTGAATGTTGTTCCAATCGTTCTTTTGTATGAAATGAATTAAGACATCGCTTACAAGGATATATTTTGTTTGCTGTTCTGAATACCTGAGAAGAGATTAATATTGATAAATTATTGATGTATGTGTAATGTGAATTCTTTCCAACACTAAAATATAAAACATCAATGTGTGTTTCTTCATTTTTATAGTTGTTTGAAATTTTTAATATTTGAACTTTGTTTGTATCTGTTAATCCATATACATTGATAGAAAGATTATTCTTTTTCTCAAATTTAGGAATATCTGTTTTGGAGGCATTGGGAATTTAAAATCTTTAATGTCCAAGGTATTCTCATTTTTCATATATTGTTTTACTCTTTCTGAATTACAATTTGCTGGATGTAAGTGAGCAAGAATAAACCAGATAAAACATTTATTATCATTGTTCCTAAAATTAACAACTGCCTTCTTTCGTTTTATTTATTTTGGTCATTCAATATAAGAATAATTTTTCAGAGGGTCTGATTTTAGAAGGTGTATATCTAAAAAGATGATTTTTTAAATATGAAATCCACTTCCTGCCACTGTGTTATCAACATCCTCCTCTTGTCTTTATAGTTCTTCATAAACCCCACTATTCAAACAATCTTGAAATGATGTTATAAAATGAACCTCTGTTCTCATACTATGAGTTTGTTCTTCATCTTGTCTTTTCATATTCATTTTCACTCCCAAATATAACTTTAAAGTTTTCATTTATTTTAATGTCTTCTAATAACTTTTTCAACATCAAGTTTCACTGTTTCAATTGAATCAGCTATTGATGATGGACCAGGTTCTCCAATTTGAAAAATCCTTATTTTTATATGCCCTTTAAATGCCCCATCAGTGTTTTCAATATAATAGTCTCCCTTTACTTTAAACTAATTTTTATTGTGTTTTTGTGATTGAAGATGTCGATTACAACTACTCTTCAAAACATCATTTGAGCAGATATCACAATGTTTTCTTTCCAACTCAAGAGGAGATATTTGTTTGAAAAGATTGAATGTGTGTTTGTTTGTTTGAAGGTGTTTTTTATAATATTTATATTTGTGATTACAAACATCGCAGTACGTTGTATTCACCATATTTACATCATAAAACTTTGCTTAAACTAAAATTTTCTTGATGAAAATTTTGTTTAATTTATAGGTGAATCTGTGCTTAAAAGCATTTTATCCTCCAACTTTTTCACTTAATAATTACAATGTTTCCAGACACAAAAGACAAGTTTCAATCAATCTCTTCATTTGTAAAAGATACTGAGAAATATGTCAAGGAGGTAAAATTGAACAAAGAGAAATATAACAACTATGGAATAAAAACAATTATGGCGAATAATATGAGTTCTTTAATTTCCTTCAGTGGAAGGGCTTTTAGTATACCTGGAAAAACATCAATTAAGGTATCTCTCACAGAAGTTTCTCCTCTCCTTCTGGCAATATATTCAAAACTAGAAAATGCAATGAAACAAGAAAAAGTATCAAAAATTTATAACTTTATGGATGAAGCTTTAGAAAGAAAAGATATGACCATCTGTAAAATGCAAGGAGAAATTTGTATTTTTCTCAACAACTCTAAAGATATCCTGATGAAATAAAAGATGTTAATATATCAGGTGAAATGACATTTCGTTCAATTGTAAATAAGGATCATTTTAAAATTACCTTTAATATAAAAAATGTAGCAGTTGAATCTCTTAATTAAAAAAGTATATAGGTATCGATGGTAATGTTTTTTCACCTTATTAAATTTGAGTCAATATTCAACTGAAGATTTTGAAGACTATGAGAGTGATTATGATACCGAGAGTTTGCATTCAAACAATAGTTGTGATCCCGAGAGTTTGTGTTCAAATGATAGTTATGAAAGTATAGATGATTCTGAAAGTATCGAAGATGACATCAAAGATGAATTTCAGTTTAATTACAGTTTTACTTTATTAATCTGAATAGTTTACTCGATTTTGAGCCTCTTGAATTCCCTGATTCTCAATATGACAAATTTGAGAATTGTCCTGCGTGTGAAAGACAGGGATTAAACACAGAGTCAAAAGCCTATAAACAATGTATATTCTGTGATTATCTTCTAATTAATGATAATAAAAAATATAAAAAGGAAAATAATTCTTTTTGATTTACACCAAAAATAAATTACTTTACAAGATTGATTAGAGAAATGAATATAAAGTATGAGGGTGATAACACACCTTTCCTAACAAGGGAAGAAACTGAACGTATTAGAGAAATGTTCAAAACATTGTTGTTATATGTTATTCATGGATGTGATTTTCAGGGAAATATCAACACAACATATTGCATAAATAAAATAATGGATTATCTTGAAATTAAACCTGAACTTAGGATAAGATATAGAGTTTCGAAAAAAGTCAATAATAAATTAAATAACCTGTTTTCCAAATATATAAATGAATGATTTTTTACCCATTTGGGAAAATAAGATAAAATTTAACAATCATAAAAATCTTCCAAATTCATTAAGATGTCTCATAGTTGGTTCAAGCGAATGCGGAAAAACCTGCTTACTTTTGAAGATGCTCCTGACTCCCAACTTTTTAGATTATGATAATTTAATAATTTTCACAAAGTTGACTTTTCAACCAGAGTATCAACTTCTCTCACCACGTTTTAATGCTGGTCTTTAAAAAAAGATATAATCAGTTTATTGAAACTTCAAAAAAACCTCAATGATTATATCATTGAAGATATAATACAACTATTTTGTGATACACAGAGATGTAAAAAGAAACCAAAACCGATTACTTGTATTCTTAGTGATAATACAGATGATATGCCATCTCCCTAAGATTTGGATAAATCAAAAAGGAACCTCGTTATCTTTGATGATTGTGTTAATGAGAGAAAGCAAACGGTAATGGATAGCTACTACACATGAGGGAGACATTCTTCGTGTAATTGTATTTATCTTAGTCAATCGTACTTTCAACTTCCTCGTCGTTCCATCAGAAACAATGCTAAGACTTTTATTTTATTCAAGTTAAATTCAATAGATATAAGCAAATTTTTGGAGAGACAATTGTTCTACATTGTGCAGTAAAAAACAATTTGCGGATTAATTGAAGCACACGACTGAAAAATATAAATATATTGTTGTGAAAAAAGATGAGCTATTAAATGATATTTTCCAATGAATAAATGGATGCGAAATAAAGAGCAAGAAGATTTCAGGAACATCACGAGTTGGTTTCAAAAGTTGTAAAATAGCAGGAAGACAAAAAGAAGAAACGCAGACAGAAACTAACGGGTGAAGAAGCATTTGAAAGAAAACAAGAGAAATTTTATAAACCACTTTTAAAAACTTCCAAAGAAAAAATTATAGATGTTTCCACAGTTCCCACAATATAATATACTCCTAAAAAATTTAAAATGATATATGATTTCAGTCAAATGACGGAGGAAGAATGAGAGCATATAGGGGAATTAGAATATGATGAAGGATTATTTCAACAACGGGAAGAGATTAATCACCCCCTGCTTATATTGTGAATGCTCTTCAAAACAATGAATGTTCAGCGTCATCAAAAACCAAAGCAGGACTCATTCCACAGAACAACCAGCAATATTTCATCTTGTTTAAGAAAAGGTATTGATATTTAATGATGAATTAAGGTTCTTGGGGTCTGCTCAACCCCCTGTTAAACTAATACCCAGATTAATATTTCTTCTCACAAAAGATGGAAGACAAGCTTCAACTGTGAGGAATGAATCAAATCATTTTGATAAACCATTGAATAAAGAAAATAATAAAGATAGAGTATATATTGCTCTGCTGAACTCTGTTGATTATAGGGTTAGTCATTCTGGTAAACGAAGCATAAATGTGAAGGAGAAAACATTATTCAGGGTTTAAGTATCATTAGTTCAGGTGTTAGTTTTCTTCCAAATGACCCATCGCAATTAGTTAATAGACTATTATTGTTGTTAGGTCGTAAGAAGCCTGGAAATAACAATTGTTTTTATGAAGCATCAGCTATTTTGGATCAGTTGATGAAAATGAAAATAATTAATAAATCTCAATATAAAGACATTTTATCTCATATTAAATATGATGAGAAGCACAATCCTGAGTTGAAATATCATAACAAGCGAACACATCTTCATTCCCAACCCACTACAACTTGACCGAAACAAAAGAATATGAGGCATCTTTATTGTCCATGGAAACTTATAATACCTTATTTAATAAACTGATAAAAATGACAAGTTTAGTTATAATCCGGCAAGTGGATACAAAACGATAACATTCTCACCCGGAGCATATGAGATTTCACAAATATCTTCCGAAATTGCACGTCTTATGAAAGAACAGAGTGATGAACCAAAAAATATTGTTATAGACATTCAAAAACATACTTCAAAATCAACGATTAAACTTAAAAATAACGACAAGGTTGATTTCACAATTGATAATTCATTTTCAGAGGTATTGGGTTTCTCCTCAAAAAAGATTGAAACTAATGGGACGTTTTACAGTGATAATGTCATTCAAATATCCTCAGGAATAAACTCGGTATTTATTCACTGTGATTTGATTGATGGTGCTTATAATGATGGAATATTAACAAATACAATATTTTCATTCAGTGCATACTCAACCCCAATTTGTTATAAATTCAATATGGAACCCAAAAATCTGGTTTATCTCCCTGTGTCAGGAAAAACCATACACAGAGTTAAATTTAGGATAACCGACCAATATAATCGTATGATTTCTTTTAATGGAGAAGTTATATCCATCAGAATTCAACTATTTAAATTTTTCCAATAAATAAATACGATGGTTATTGTGAAGAAACACGAGTTGGGAAAATATAAAATAATTACAGGGGATGGGATGTTCCTTTCCCCCATTCTACAAGGGTGAAGCCATGTATCTTGGTGGAGGATACTATAAACCGAAGAGACAAAGGGGTGTAGGACATCAGTTTAGAGGAGATCGGATAATTGTTCCAATAATGGGTATCAGTTCAACTTTTCTAAAACATAAAGACCGAAATGGTTCAACTGCTTCTGCTGTGGGAAATGTAGCATGTGCTGTAAAGAGCATAAAAGATGCCCAAAAGGAATCTCATAAATTACAAGCAATAAAAGAAATTAAGAAAGGCAAAACTCAGTTGACTCCCCAAGAATCGCAGAAAATAATTCAAATAATTGGGTCAGGGTTTCAAAAGTTTTGACATATTTTTTCCTCAATAAGTACAAGTATGGAAGCAAGTGATAGTGTCTATGATTTGGATGACACTATTATCATCTCAAACTCCACTAAAAAAGAAGATTACTTCAAGGTAAATTCAATAACTGGAACAGACTGGGATGCAGATGGTACAAAAAGTTTTTGAAACAAATTTTAAACAAACCTATTTCAATCTATCCGAAAGTTTGTTGCTGTGTAATATCTGAATAGTCTTCATTACATTCATTACATGTGTAATGACATTCAATAAGGCTGGGAACAACACAAACGCTACACTCGTGAATGATTTATTCTGGAAAATGTTTTATAGCGTTCGTTTGGACATTGAAACACAAGAAGTTGAAGCAGTTGATTATGTCTCTGCTGTAACTGAAATGATGAAATTTACCCCATACACATTCAGTGATAGAATGGGAAAGGTGGCTGTCGAAGGTTTTATTCCTGATATGTCAACAGGAAAAACCACAGACCTTGGATATACTCAAAGGAATGGAACGTTTCCTGATGATACAAAAGCAGTTAATAGTTTTACTGTGGCAGTTCCTCTTCAAGGTATATTTTGATTTTGTGATCATGATAAAGTTCTGTCGGGTCTTAAAATTAGATTTCAACTAAAAAAGGAATGATAATGAAAATATATTACTTTTTGGTGTTGGTAGTGCTTTTGGTGAGCAGAATAAATTTGTATTTGATGAAATGAGTTGGTATATTAGTGAATATACTCCTTATCTTGAAACAAAAGAGATGTTGAGTGGAAGACTTCACTAAAAGAAACCACTCAGTGTATCATACCTCAAAAGAAGATGTCAACACGTTAAAATAAAGAAAACCACTTACACGTGGAATTTGGGTGTTCTGAAAGGAAAGCCACGATATCTTTGGATAATTAAAAAAAAAAACAGATGGCGATACTGCTACTGACAAAAATAATGCATTGAGTGATAATGTTCAGGTGAAACAACTTCGTGTTTCTCGAGATGGAACATTTCATCCACGCGATAGATTGGAAATAAAATTGGGAAAAAATGATTTTGCTGAAGCATACAAGTCTTACCAAAAGGTGTGTGAAAGTAATTGGAATAAAGAACCTATTTTGGATATGACAGCACGTAAAAGTTTGTATACAATCTATGCGTTTGACCTGAGTGCTCAAAAGGAAACTATAAAGTCTAATCGAGTGGATACATCCCTCGACATTGAAAGAGGAGAGAGTGAAGAAGTTGATGCATGTTGTTTGCTTTTGGAAGAAACAGAATTGCAAATTAATACAGATAATGGTGTGATGATTATTCTCACATAATATTTTGTTAAATAAAAGAGTGGTAAAGTACCGGTACATGTTAATCAAATCAATCTTCATAAACTATTATCTTGTGTTCAAAATCGAAAGCCTTGTACGATTAACGTTAATACAATTCAGAGAAAAGAAGCAGTAAGAATTGATGTTTTGCTCACAAGAGAACAGGTTAAAATTTGAATGATACTGGCTCACTTAAAATTAAAATGATAAAACCAATGTTGAAAAAATATTCAACAAGAGAGACGAGTGGGGGAATTCTCCCATTTCTAATTCCTTTATTTGCTGGTTTAAGTGCAGTTGGAGCATTGATGGGTGGTATTTCAACAGCGATGAAAACAGCCAACGAAAGGAAGGCTCAAGTCCAGGCTCAAAAATAATTGGAAAGACAAATAATCAAAAATAATCACGGGTCGTCGAGTAACCCATCTTGATGGAGTGGGCATGTATGATAACCTGTATGAATGGATTGTGAGGGTATTATAACTCTTTTATATGGAGTGTGCTCCTATTATATCTCGTATGTATGGAGTGTGCAGACATAATATCCCATATAAATGGAGGGTGCATGCATTCTATCCCATATAAATGAAGTGTGCATGCATTCTATCCCGCATGAATGGAGTATGCATTCATTATAACTCATGTATATGGAGTGTGCATGCATGATATCTCGTACAATTGGTGTGTGTTTGCATTATAAGCTATATAAATGGAGTGTGCATGCATTATAACTTGTACAAATGGAGTGTGCATACATTATGACACGCACAAATGGAGTGTGTGTTCATTATATCCCATATAAATGGAGTGTGCACGCATTGTAACCCTTATATATGGAGTGTGCATGCATTATAACTCGTGTATATGGAGTGTGTGTGCATTACAACTCGAAAATGCAGTGTGCTTGCATTATAACCCATATAAATGGTGTGGGTGCATTATATCTCGTATAAATGGAGTCTGTGTGCATAATAACTTGAAAATGGAGTGCGTGTGCATTCTTACCCATATTTATGGAATGTGTGTGCATTATCACCCATATAAATGGAGTGTGCGTGTATTATTCCCTGTATAAATGGAGTGTGCATTCATTATAACCCATGCAAATGGAGTGTTTTTGCATTGTAACTCGTATTAATGGAGTGTGCACACATTATAACTCGTATAAATGGAGTGTGTGCATTATAACTCATATTAATGGAGTGTGCATGCATGAAAACTCATATAAATTGAGTGTGTGTGCATTATAACCCATATAAATGGAATGTGCATGCATTATATCCCATATGTATGGAGTGTGCGCTCATTATAAGTCATGTATATGGAGTGTGCTTGCATTATAGCCCAAATAAATGGTGTGTGTGCATTATATCTCGTACAAATGGAATGTGTGTGCATTATTACCCATATATATGGAGTGTGTGAGTATTATAACTCATATAAATGGAGTGTGCGTTGGTTATAACTCAAATATATGGAGTGTGTTTGCATTAAAACTCGTATAAATTGAGCCTGCTTGCATTACAACTCGTATAAATGGAGTGTGTTTGCATTATAACCCATATAAATGGAGTGTGCACGCATAATAACTTGTTAAAATGGAGTGTGCGTGCATTATAACTTATATAAATTGAGTGTGCATGCCTTATAACCCATATTATTGGAGTGTGCATTCATGATATCCGATATAAATGGAGTGCACATGCATTATAACCCATATAAATGGAGTGTGCATGCATTATAACTCGTATAAATGGAGCGTGTGTGCATTATAACTCATATCTATGGAGTGTGCATGCATTATAACCCATATAATTGGAGTCTGCTTGCATTAAAACCCATATATATATATATATATATATATATATATATATATATATATATATATATATATATATATATATATATATATATATATATATATATATATATATATATATATATATATATATATATATATATATATATATATATATATATATATATATATATATATATATATATATATATATATATATATATATATTGTTGTGGTTACCAAATTCGCAAACCACCATTCAGGTCCCTTAGGTGAGATATCTCGGTAAGTACATATGTAGTTAGGCCCAAACCCGTTGTCTAGTGGGAATACATGTCATTTATGCGTGCTGCGACTCTTCAGGATAGCCGTTTTTCTTTTACTATCTTTAATTTGGACCAACCGCCATTGTTACCACCACCAACCACCACATCAACCACCCACCGCGGCGCCGCTTCACGTCACACCTCGCAACCGTCGCATCGCCACCGTTCTTGCGCCGCTTGTGGGTACCGGTGTTGGACTCGTGCAGGGCGCGCGCCGAACAGCGTGTACAAAACCACGGATTTTCCACTTCAAAAACGGATCAAAAACGACACACGCCCACTTTTCTTCCGTCCAATCGGTGAGCGAGGGGCGATTTGGCCCCGCCCCCAGGGCGTTGGAGGGCGATCGATATATGCAAATTTATGGATCAAAAAGCATTCACGCCCACTTTTTCTCGGGCCAATGGGGAGCGAGGTGAAAGGTCGAAGGGAGGGGGTCAAAGATGAGAGGGCGAAGCCACGGGGCTGATATAAGCGACCGTGTTCGTCAGTCCAGGGAGTAGTAGAGTCGAGAGGGAACAGAGAGTTAAGACTTCGCGGGCGGTGGAGTTGGCAAGAAGGAGCTGGTCGTCGTGTGCGTTGGAGTCGGAGCGGAGGGGACGGAGCTGTGGAGAGGCGGCGAGGGCAGACGAGGGGGTGCTCGCGTCGTGCAGGGAGCTGCACCCCAGGGAGGCCGACAGCGCGACCTGGCCGAGGTGGAGACGCTCGTCGCGGGACAATAAAAATCCTCTATACCCCGAGCATCAGCAACCCCCTCCTGTTTCCCCCCGCGCTGAGATAGTGCGACCAAGGGGGCCCCTTTCCCACCCCCTACCAGACACTGTCCACGAGGCCCGCGGGGTTGAGGCACCATCGCCGCTCCGCGTCTCATCACCAGACGGGTAGGCCCGACCCGGCCTCGGCCTCAGGCCCGCCTCATCCTTGAGGGTATTCTTTCCTTGGTTTTGGGTATGTGTTGTCGGCGCCGTCTGTGAAGTAAAATTGTATAAGTGTTGCCGTGTGCTCGCGTAATCGGTAGTAGATCTGCATTGTCGCATTTGCTTTTTGTGTAAATTGCATTGTGTTTCTTTTTCTTTTCTATGTGCTTTTGGTGGAATTGTATATGTGCGCTTTCCGTTCATCGCGAATAAATGTGCTTTGTGTTGAACTGTTTCCCGCTTCGCTTCGTCATTTCTTTCATTGAATCCTCATCTTGCTTCACGTAAAGGGTTGGTAGTGGGCTGAATACGCCCGATAATTAATCGAACCGTCGAGGTCGACGAATAACACCGCTCGGTTATCCCGATAGTACGGAACGGGTCGCTTAAGTGGCCCGTGTCCGAAGTCGACCTGCGGCGAGGTGCGACCGCCCGGTCTACCCTCCGTGTGGGTACTTAGGTAGGTCGAATTTGGCGAGCAACCCTATCCCACGCGGGGGCTGATTGGCTCGATCGCGGTGAGACCGAAAGGTCCACCCGTGACTGGTTCCCGGCGTTAGTCCGAGAGGGTCACGACTGGATTGTCCGTCCGGTGGGCGACGTGCCGCGATTCGAGTTACGTGGCCGTCGCACGCCGGCGGGTGGCCTCCTCCGTAACACTGGTGTCAGGTCGTGCGATACAAATTCATCGCCCTCCTCACGGCACTGGTAACGGGGAACAGGAAAACGGGCTCTCCTGTCTCCAGCTAAATTCACGGGAATCGGTCCAGGGGTGAGAGAAGCGACCCCCGATTCCCTCCAAATTATGAGCGAGCTGAATTAACGCTTTACAAGAGGCAAGATGGCGTATCAAGGCGAGCGAGAGCCGGGGGTATTAGAAATGGATGTAGAATGTGTAGAATCCATGGTCCAGGATGGAATCCCCGAGCAGGAAATGTTGATTGTGCAGGAACACGGACTCGCCCAACTGAACCCAGAGCCCGAAATGGGTGCGGCAGCGGCCGCGGTGTATGACACCTCCCCCCCCCCTCTCCACCAAAACCCTTCCCCGATCCCTGCCGGAACGGCTCACCTGAGTGCATCTGACATAGCCCAGCTATGCACCATGCTGGCGGCAATGACAGCGAGGATGAATGCGAATACACAACAAATGATCGAAAAGATGGATGCAAACACAACTGAATTTATAAACAAAATGAAAAGCATGAACGAAAAGATCGATGCGAGTACACAGCAAATGAAGGAAGAAACGAAAAAGCTCCGGGGGGAGACGCAGAACATGGGCCGATGCCTGCAGGCGGGCATGAAAGCCGTGACCAGGGAGCTAGGAATGGCGACTCCACGTGTGGAAGCAAACGAGCTGGAAGGGGGTGCAACGGCTGACAGGCCCGCGGTGGAGGCGGGTAAAAAAATAATTCGGGGGGCGTGTTGGGCGAGGGTCGTGACAGAGGAATCGACAGTGAGCAAAAGGGAAAAATTAAATGGGGAGACCAAAACGTGTGAGACGAGACACGAAATGACGACAACGGAAATAATAGTTGAGACAAGGGAGGTAAAGGGTGAAGAGTTGGCAGAGACACGGGAGATAGAGGGTGAATTGGACGGGGTAAGTGACGCACACACACACACGGAGGTAGTGGAGGATCATGGGGGTGAGCTGGCGGACTGGGTAGAGACCCAGTGCGAGCACCTGGATGGCCTCCTCCAGGAACGAGGGGAGGGAGTATGCCCCCTTGAGGCGAGTCACGACCAGGTGAGTTCGGTCGTGCTTTGCGAGGTTGAGGGGACGAGTGCTGTGAACGGGTGCACGGAAAGCTTGGGGTGTATAGAGGCCCCGGAGACCCTTGTGGGGACACGAATCCCCAGTGTGGTTGTCCCTGTGTGTGTGGTGCAAGGTGTGAGTGCGTCCCCGTGTGTGGAAGCGACCCCGTGTGTGATTGGTGTGGTGGCGATTGTGCCGGAGTGCGTGCTTCCCAGCACGCCGTGTGTGGATGAGGCACCGTGTGTGAGTGAGGAACGGAGTATGGATGAGACACCGCGGTTGAGTGCCCCCGCGTGTGTGGATGAGGCACCGCGGTTGAGTGCCCCCGCGTGTATAAGTGAGGCACGGTGTGTGGATGAGGCACAGCGGTTGAGTGCCCCCGCGTGTGTGAGTAGTATGGTTTGTGTGAGTAGTGAGGCACGCGTGAGTGAACGGCTGTATGCAAGGGAGACCGTGTGTGTGAGAGAGCGGTATGTGAGGGAGATGTCGGTTGGCATGCGGGAGCACGCAGCCGCGTCTCCCGGTGTGAATGTGATGGAGTGGACTGTGTGCGTCGTAACACGCAGGTGTGCGTGGGTGGAATGGAGACGGAGACGGCGACAGAGGAGAGAAAGCCGAGTAGCGGCTGTAGTTGTTTCGGGGACCGTGCCGGGTTCACCCAGCAGTGAGCACGCGGTCCGTGCTGTGCAACGCACGAGACCGCCACGTGCTCGCTTGCGAGAGTGAAGTCCCGGTCCGGAAACGCACACGGTGGATTTGCCGATCCCGCAGACGGACAAAGTTTCGGCAGGTAAACGGATTTGGACCGGACGGGTTCTCCACGCGATCGTGTGTGTTCAGCTCCAACGGGCAAAGCACATGTGTTCGCGTGGGGAACCCCTCGAGACGTGGGGCTTGTGTTTTTTTTATGCGCACGGTGACGCCATGGCTGCACGTGGGGTTGGAATCCGGCAGGAGGGGTATCTCTGCCGGATGGTCCCGTCCAAGGAGGGACGAGGAACACGTGCAGCTGCATGACGTCACGGGCAGGTGCAAAGTGCGCGAGCTCTGAGTTGCCGCGCAGGTGCTGCGCATGAAAAGAAAAAAAAGCAAGCCTCACTTTCGGGTGCAAAGGATTCCTGGGTAAGGGGTGGAAGACCCCCTTACCTGGGCACAGGATGAAAACTAGTTAGGGGGAAGGGTTAGCTTAGTTAGACCGACTTCATGGGGCAGGGGTAAGTCCTCATGGAGTCCGTGGAATGGATTAGGTGGAGGGATTGTAGCCAGATTTAGGTTGGGAAATAAAATGAATTTTTGAGTTAGGAGACAGTGACAGACTTGTGAATGTGTAGAGGGGACGTAGTTTAGCTACGTAGGTTAAATGGAACGTGCTATAGTTTAAGGGACGACGTGGGAGCACGAGTTAGTTAGGGGATGTAGTTAGAAGGATGGCAGAGTTCAGTGGTGTGTGTGTTGAAGAGTTGGTGAGTTGTGAGGCATGTGCTTGGTGAGTGAGTGAGGCCAGTGGGTCTGTGTGTGTGGAGTGAATGGGGAATGCATGGTGCGATGAGTGATTGGGGGGAGGAGTGACTCACGCCCAAGGGTCCCCGGGGTCAGTGTAAAGTGAGTTAGGGGGTTAGTCAAATTGAAAAATGGAGGTTGTTTTGTTGTTGGTGGGAAAGTAGGCTCGAGACCCATTTGGAGGGGTGCAGGAGCCCTGTTGATGGGCTTGGGAGCGTGGCTGCGAAAGGTGAGTATCGCTGAGTGGGTACCCCGGGCACCAGGCTAGTCGGCCGCGGTAGGCCATCGGCCCATGGGGGGCCGGGATAGAGTAGTGGGCACGGGTGAGCCTGCTTGGTGCGGGGGCCCGGGGCGCCATTAGCCGCGTGGGCAGTGTTGTGGGCAAGGGTGACCCTCGGAAAGGGGCCTGGGAAGCCAGCCTGCCACGTGTGCGTTTCAGGGGAGGTGCCATGGGGGGCACTCCCCGGTGTTAGGGAGCTGGTAGGCTCGGAGCTGGTAGGCAGTGTAGTGCCCGGGGGTGCCATAGCAGGAGAATCGGCAGAGGGTCGTGCCTGCCAAAGGGAGCCACGTGTCCCAGCCAGGAGACCGTGTGAGGGCACGGAGAGAAAATTGGGGGGCGAGGCCCGAAATTGTGAGGACACCAACACAGGCGACGGGAATCTGGGTTGTTAGAACCAATAGTTTAAGCGAGAGGCGCTTGTTGAAAGCCCCGGGGTAGTTTAACAGTTAAATGGTTAGGGTAGATTAGGAGATGTACCCCTCCGCACCATCCATCCCCTCGCTCTCGTTGTGGGCCGCTGGACCCACTTTGGTTAAGATCGCCGAACTCTGGGGAGGCCATTCTGAGGCTTCGTTGGGCCTCGACACAGGACGCTAGCTCTCCCTTATTCCCCTCCGGGAAGGGAACGTAGGGGTTGGGAGTAGGCGAGGTGACAGGATAGGTTAGCCAAACAAGGACGATAAAGGGGGTTAGGGGACGATTTATAGAGGGGAAGTAAACATAAAAATAAAAATAAAAAAATAAGTGGGGGCTAAATTGGGGTTTGGCCAAATTAAGGGAGTGGGTATGTACAGTGACAGGCAAAGGCGATAGGTGGGAGGGAGACAGGTAGGTAGGTCCGAGCCCGCCTTCCAAGTGGCCAGCACCACCGCACTCCCTCCACCAACCTCCACTGAACGGCAAAGGCTGGCCAACTTCATCGGCTGGCCGTGTTTTGCTTCGAGGCGGAGGCCGGCCAACTTCATCGGCAGCTGTTGTTTTGCTGCAAGGCCTGTGCCATCGGCTGGCCGTGTTTTGCTTCAAGGCCTGTGCCGGCCACTTCGTCTGCAGCTGCTGTACTTCAAGGCTTGTGCCGGCCAGTTCATCTGCCGGCTGTGTTTGCCTGCAACGGTCTTCTTCTGCGGGCTGTGTTTGCCTGCTTGCCTATGCCATGCCATGCCCACTGCCCAGGTTCACCAGCCCCGTTCAATTTTTGCTTTGCCCCCCCCCCTGTTCATTACCATGTGCACCAGGATCAAGGCAACAGTTTGCAAGCTGCGAGAACTGCCCCGTTGGCAGCTACAACACGGGCCTGCAGTGGCGGCCCGTGCACCGTGTTTGTGTTCATGCATCCATTCGTTGTGCTCATTGCGTGTGCCACTTGAGCTGGCACGGAGACTGCATTTGTGCAGCCCATGCACCGTTGTGGTTCACTGCGTTCAGTTCAAAAAAGGAAGGCCTTGGACTGCGTGTGAGCAGCCAGCCACGTTCTCTGTCACCTGCATTGTTTGAGCCGGAGACTGCATGCGAGCAGCCTGGCTCCCTGCTAACTGCTTTCTTTTTGCAGAGCTCATTGATCCTGGGCCATGGTTTAGTGTAAAATTTGTAAGTTAAGGTAAAGATGTACTGTAAATATGAGTGTGCCCCCGGCATGTCTGTCTAGCGCCGGCAATTTTATTTAAGTCATCCTTGTGAGTGAGTTTGTTTAGGTAGTTACGCAGCCCTCAGGTTATTTATTTTGGGGACACGAATACCATGAATGTCGCACTCAGGGATCCGTAGGTAAAATGTACTAGGGGAAAACTACACATGATGGCACACGAAAATTTGACGACTCGGGACGAGTCTGTAAAAAGGGGAGGGGGTAGTGTTGTGGTTACCAAATTCGCAAACCACCATTCAGGTCCCTTAGGTGAGATATCTCGGTAAGTACATGTGTAGTTAGGCCCAAACCCGTTGTCTAGTGGGAATACATGTCATTTATGCGTGCTGCGACTCTTCAGGATAGCCGTTTTTCTTTTACTATCTTTAATTTGGACCAACCGCCATTGTTACCACCACCAACCACCACATCAACCACCCACCGCGGCGCCGCTTCACGTCACACCTCGCAACCGTCGCATCGCCACCGTTCTTGCGCCGCTTGTGGGTACCGGTGTTGGACTTGTGCAGGGCGCGCGCCGAACAGCGTGTACAAAACCACGGATTTTCCACTTCAAAAACGGATCAAAAACGACACACGCCCACTTTTGTTCCGTCCAATCGGTGAGCGAGGGGCGATTTGGCCCCGCCCCCAGGGCGTTGGAGGGCGATCGATATATGCAAATTTATGGATCAAAAAGCATTCACGCCCACTTTTTCTCGGGTCAATGGGGAGCGAGGTGAAAGGTCGAAGGGAGGGGGTCAAAGATGAGAGGGTGAAGGCACGGGGCTGATATAAGCGACCGTGTTTGTCAGTCCAGGGAGTAGTAGAGTCGAGAGGGAACAGAGAGTTAAGACTTCGCGGGCGGTGGAGTTGGCAAGAAGGAGCTGGTCGTCATGTGCGTTGGAGTCGGAGCGGAGGGGACGGAGCTGTGGAGAGGCGGCGAGGGCAGACGAGGGGGTGCTCGCGTCGTGCAGGGAGCTGCACCCCAGGGAGGCCGACAGCGCGACCTGGCCGAGGTGGAGACGCTCGTCGCGGGACAATAAAAATCCTCTATACCCCGAGCATCAGCAACCCCCTCCTGTTTCCCCCCGCGCTGAGATAGTGCGACCAAGGGGGCCCCTTTCCCACCCCCTACCAGACACTGTCCGCGAGGCCCGCGGGGTTGAGGCACCATCGCCGCTCCGCGTCTCATCACCAGACGGGTAGGCCCGACCCGGTCTCGGCCTCAGGCCCGCCTCATCCTTGAGGGTATTCTTTCCTTGGTTTTGGGTATGTGTTGTCGGCGCCGTCTGTGAAGTAAAATTGTATAAGTGTTGCCGTGTGCTCGCGTAATCGGTAGTAGATCTGCATTGTCGCATTTGCTTTTTGTGTAAATTGCATTGTGTTTCTTTTTCTTTTCTATGTGCTTTTGGTGGAATTGTATATGTGCGCTTTCCGTTCATCGCGAATAAATGTGCTTTGTGTTGAACTGTTTCCCGCTTCGCTTCGTCATTTCTTTCATTGAATCCTCATCTTGCTTCACGTAAAGGGTTGGTAGTGGGCTGAATACGCCCGATAATTAATTGAACCGTCGAGGTCGACGAATAACACCGCTCGGTTATCCCGATAGTACGGAACGGGTCGCTTAAGTGGCCCGTGTCCGAAGTCGACCTGCGGCGAGGTGCGACCGCCCGGTCTACCCTCCTTGTGGGTACTTAGGTAGGTCGAATTTGGCGAGCAACCCTATCCCACGCGGGGGCTGATTGGCTCGATCGCGGTGAGACCGAAAGGTCCACCCGTGACTGGTTCCCGGCGTTAGTCCGAGAGGGTCACGACTGGATTGTCCGTCCGGTGGGCGACGTGCCGCGATTCGAGTTACGTGGCCGTCAGCACGCCGGCGGGCGCGAATCCGCAACAATATATATATATATATATATATATATATATATATATATATATATATATATATATATATATATATATATATATATATATATATATATATATATATATATATATATAGAGTGTGCATGCATTATAACTCATATATGTGGAGAGTGCGTGCATAATATCTCATATAAATGGAGCGTGCCTGCATTATAACTCGGATTAATGGAGTGTGCGTGCATGAAAACTCATATAAATTGATTGTGTGTGCATTATAACCCATATAAATGGAGTGTGCATGCATTATATCCCTGATGTATGGAGTGTGCGTTCATTATAACTCATGTATATGGAGTGTGCATTAATGATAACTGGTACATATGGAGTGTGCGTGCAAAACACACACACACAAAAACACACACACACACAAACGTACACACACACAAACGTACACATCTCCAGTTGCTCAGTGAAGTGAAACTTCCTGAACGTTTACATTCCGATGGGAGTTCACACCTGGACACGCCTAATTTGCTTTAGGTGGTTCCAAAGTGATCTAACAGCTTTCGGCAAACCAAACGAAGCGGAAGCACCTTTTTGTTGTTGTGGTTATTTTCACTGAAGAGATCCAAACAAAGACACTCGAGTCTTAACGACATGATGGACAAAGTAAAACTATTCTTTGCGATGTTGGCGATCGGGACCTTCAGCTGCGGTTTTCTGAACAAGATGGTGAATCGTCAGAACAGGATTTTGCCTTCGTACAGTGACATCCTGCTGTCGATATTTGGAGAGAGAAATAACGAGACTGGTTTGATGAAGAGCTGTCAGAAGGACATGACTCGCCTGCTTCCTTTCTCCAAATGGCTCTTCACCTGGGACACCTGCGAACCCATCCGCAACAACAAATCCCCTTGGTTCGTGGAGCGGTTCAACACAACGATCCAGCAATTCCTGTCGCCCCTCTCACAAGGAATCCCCCGGAAAGACTTCGACTCATGGCGGGTAAGATTGTTTACACTCCTTCACAACTGTGTGAAAAACTAATACACTTGGACTTGGCTTGAAAGTTATTACAGGAGAAAAAATGGAGTGTGCACGCATTATAACTTTCTATCAATGGAGTGTGCATGCATTATAACCCATCAAATGGAGTGTGGACGCATTATAACTTTCTATAAATGGAATGTGTGTGCATTATAACTCATATTAATGGAGTGTGCATGCATGAAAACTCATATAAATTGAGTGTGTGTGCATTATAACCCATATAAATGGAATGTGCATGCATTATATCCCATATGTATGGAGTGTGCACTCATTATAAGTCATGTATATGGAGTGTGCTTGCATTATAGCCCAAATAAATGGTGTGTGTGCATTATATCTCGTACAAATGGAATGTGTGTGCATTATTACCCATATATATGGAGTGTGTGAGTATTATAACTCATATAAATGGAGTGTGCGTTGGTTATAACTCAAATATATGGAGTGTGTTTGCATTAAAACTCGTATAAATTGAGCCTGCTTGCATTACAACTCGTATAAATGGAGTGTGTTTGCATTATAACCCATATAAATGGAGTGCACATGCATTATAACTTGTATAAATGGAGTGTGCACGCATAATAACTTGTTAAAATGGAGTGTGCGTGCATTATAACTTATATAAATTGAGTGTGCATGCCTTATAACCCATATTATTGGAGTGTGCATTCATGATATCCGATATAAATGGAGTGCACATGCATTATAACCCATATAAATGGAGTGTGCATGCATTATAACTCATATAAATGGAGCGTGTGTGCATTATAACTCATATATATGGAGTGTGCATGCATTATAACCCATATAATTGGAGTCTGCTTGCATTAAAACCCATATATATATATATATATATATATATATATATATATATATATATATATATATATATATATATATATATATATATATATATATATATATATATGGAGTGTGCATGCATTATAACTCATATATGTGGAGTGTGCGTGCATAATATCTCGTATAAATGGAGTGTGCCTGCATTATAACTCGGATTAATGGAGTGTGCGTGCATGAAAACTCATATAAATTGATTGTGTGTGCATTATAACCCATATAAATGGAGTGTGCATGCATTATATCCCTGATGTATGGAGTGTGCGTTCATTATAACTCATATCATGTATATGGAGTGTGCATGAATGATAACTGGTATATATGGAGTGTGCGTGCAAAACACACACACACAAAAACACACACACACAAACGTACACATCTCCAGTTGCTCAGTGAAGTGAAACTTCCTGAACGTTTACATTCCGATGGGAGTTCACACCTGGACACGCCTAATTTGCTTTAGGTGGTTCCAAAGTGATCTAACAGCTTTCGGCAAACCAAACGAAGCGGAAGCACCTTTTTGTTGTTGTGGTTATTTTCACTGAAGAGATCCAAACAAAGACACTCGAGTCTTAACGACATGATGGACAAAGTAAAACTATTCTTTGCGATGTTGGCGATCGGGACCTTCAGCTGCGGTTTTCTGAACAAGATGGTGAATCGTCAGAACAGGATTTTGCCTTCGTACAGTGACATCCTGCTGTCGATATTTGGAGAGAGAAATAACGAGACTGGTTTGATGAAGAGCTGTCAGAAGGACATGTCTCGCCTGCTTCGTTTCTCCAAATGGCTCTTCACCTGGGACACCTGCGAACCCATCCGCAACAACAAATCCCCCTGGTTCGTGGAGCGGTTCAACACAACGATCCAGCAATTCCTGTCGCCCCTCTCACAAGGAATCCCCCGGAAAGACTTCGACTCATGGCGGGTAAGATTGTTTACACTCCTTTACAACTGTGTGAAAACTAATACACTTGGACTTGGCTTGAAAGTTATTACAGGAGAAAAAATGGAGTGTGCGTACACTATAACCCATTAAATGCAGTGTGCATGCATTATAACCCTGTAAAGGGAGTGTGCATGCATTTTACCTTTCTACAAATGCAGTGTGCGTGCATTATAACCCATTAAATGGAGTGTGCATGCATTATAAATCGTATGAATGGAGGGTGTGTGCTTTATAACTCGTATAAATGGAGTGTGTGTTCATTATAACTCATACAATTGGAGTGAGGGTGCATTATAACTCGTATAAATGAAGGGTGCTTGCTTTAGAACTCGGATAAATGGAGTGTTTGTGCATTATAATTTGAATTAATGAAGTGCACTTGCATTGTAATTCATATCCATGGAGGTTGCGCACAGTATAACTCATATAAATGGAGTGTGCATCCATAAGATCAAGTACAAATGCAGTGTGTGTGCATAATAACTCGAAAATGGAGTGCCTGTGCATTATTACCCATATTTATGGAATGTCTGTGCATTTTAACCCATATAAATGGAGGGTGCGTGCCTTATTTCCTGAAAAAGTGGAGTGTGTGTTAATAATAACCTATACAAATGGAGTGATTTTGCATTGTAAATCGTATACCTGGAGTGTGCATACATTATAACTCATATAAATGGAGTTTTTGTGCATTATAACTCGTATAAATGCAGTGTGCTTGCATTATAACCCATATAAATGGAGTGTGTGTGCATTATGTCTCGTATAAATGGAATGTGCTTGCATTATAACCAATATAAATGGTGTGTGCATTATATTTCGTAGAAATGCAGTGTGCTTGCATTATACCCCATATAAATGGTGTGTGTGTGCATTATATCTCGTATAAATGGAGTGTGGTGCATAATAACTCGAAAATGGAGTGCGCGTGAATTCTTCCCCATATTTATGGAATGTGTGTGCATTCTCACCCATATAAATGGAGTGTGCATGCATTTTAACCCATATAAATGGAGTGTTCGTGTATTATTACCTGAAGAAATGGAGTGTGCGCTCATTTTAACCCAGACAAATGGGAGGTTTTTTGCATTGTAACTCGTATAAATGGAGTGCGTTTGCATTATAAATAGTATAAATGCAGTGTGCTTGCATTATAACCCACATAAATGGTGTGTGTATTATATCTCGTATAAATGGAGTGCGCATGCATTACTACCCATATAAATCTAGTGTGCATGCTTTAGAACTCAAATAAATGGTGTATGTGTGCATTAAAACTCGGATATCTGGAGTGCGCGTACATTATAACTCATATAAATTGAGGGAGCTTGCAATATAACTCGTACAAATGCAGTGTGTGTGCATTATAACTCTTACAATTGGAGTGTGTGCATTATTACTCATTTATATGGAGTGTGTGAGCATTATAACTCATTTTGATGGACTGTGCGTGCATTATAACTCATATAAATGGAGCGTGCGTGCATTATAACTCATATAAATGGAGTGTGTTTGCATTTTAATCCATATAAATGGAGTGCACATGCATTATAACTTGTATAAATGGAGTGTTCACGCATTATAACTTGTATAAATGGAGTGTGCATGCATTATAACTTGTATAAATTGAGTGTGCTTTCATTATAACCCATATAATTGGAGTGTTTATTCATGATAACCTATATATATATGGAGGGTGCATGCATTATCACCCAAATAAATGGAGTGTGCATGCATTATAACTCGTATAAATGGAGCGTGTGTGTGTTATAACTCGTATATATGGAGTGCGCATGCATTATAACCCATATAATTGGAATCTGCATGCATTATAACCCATATATATATATATATATATATATATATATATATATATATATATATATATATATATATATATATATATATATATATATATATATATGGAGTGTGCATGCATTATTGCTCGTATATATGGAGTGTGCGTGCATTATAACTCGAATAAATGGAACGTGCCTGCATTATAACTCGTATTAATGGAGTGTGCATGCATGAAAACTCATATAAATGGAGTGTGTGCTTTATAACCCATATAAATGGAGTATGCATGCACTATATGCCATATGTATGGACAGTGCGTTCATTATAACTCATGTATATGGAGTGTGCATGCATTATAATTCGTATAAATGGAGTGTGTTTGCATTATAACCCATATAATTGGAGTGTGCATTCATGATAACCCATATAAATGGAGTGTGCATGCATTATAACCCATACAAATGGAGTGTGCATGCATTATAACTCGTATAAATGGAGCGTGTGTGCATTATAACTCGTATATGTAGAGTGTGCATGCATTATAACCCATATAATTAGAGTCTGCATGCATTATAACCCATATATATATATATATATATATATATATATATATATATATATATATATATATATATATATATATATATATATGGAGGGTGAATGCATGATTACTTGCATGTATGGAGTGTGCGTGCATTATAACTCGTATAAATGGAGCAATTCTGCATTATAACTCGTATTAATGGAGTGTGCACTCATGATATCTCGTACAAATGGTGTATGTTTGCATTATAACCTATATAAATGGAGTGTGCATGCATTATAACTTGTAGAAATGGAGTGTTCACGCATTATAACTTGTATAAATGGAGTGTGCGTGCATTATAACTTGTATAAATTGAGTGTGCCTGCATTATAACCTATATAATTGGAGTGTTTATTCATGGTAACCCATATAAATGGAGGGTGCATGCATTATCACCCAAATAAATGGAGTGTGCATGCATTATAACTTGTATAAATGGAGCGTGTTTGCATTATAACTCCTATATATGGAGTGTGCATGCATTATAACCCATATAATTGGAGTCTGCATGCATTATAACCCATATATATGGAGTGTGCATGCATTATTGCTCGTATATATGGAGTCTGCGTGCATTATAACTCGAATAAATGGAGCGTGCCTGCATTATAACTCGTATTAATGGAGTGTGGGTGCATGAACACTCATATAAATGTAGTGTATGCATTATAACCCATATAAATGGAGTGCGCATGCATTATAACCCATATAAATGGTGTGAGTGTGTGCATTATATCTCGTATAAATGCAGTGTCCTTGCATTATAACCTATATAAATGGTGTGTGTCCATTATATCTCGTATAAAAGGTGTTTGTGTGCATTATATCTAGTATAAATGGAGTGTGTGCATAATAACTCGAAAATGGAGTGCGCTTGCGTTTTTACCCATATTTATGGAATGTGTGTGCATTATCACCCATATAAATGGAGTGTGCATTCATTTTAACCCATATAAATGGAGTGTGTGTATTATTACCTGAAAAATGGAGTGTTCGTTCATTATAACCCATACAAATGGAGTGTTTTTGCATTTTATCTCGTATAAATGGAGTGTGCACACATTAGAACTCGTATAAATGTAGTGTGCTTGCATTATTACCCATATAAATGGTATGGGTGTGTGCATTATATCTCGTATAAATGGAGTGTTCGTGCATTATTACCCATGTAAATATCGTGTGCTGCTTTAGAACTCAAACAAATGGAGTGTGTGTGTGCATTAAAACTTGTATAAATTGAGTGCACGTACAATATAACTCATATAAATTGAGGCTGCTTGCATTGTAACTCGTACAAATGGAGTGTGTGTGCATTATAACTCGTACAAATCAAATGTTTGTGCATTATTACCCATATATATGGAGTGTGTGAGCATTATAACTCATATAAATGGAGTGTGCGTGTGTTATAACTCATAAATATATGGAGTGTGCGTGCATTAAAACTCGGATCAATTGAGCGTGCGTGCATTATGACTCGTATAAATGGAGTGTGTTTGCATTATAACTCATAGAAATGGAGTGCACATGCATTATAACTTGTATAAATGGAGTGTGCGTGCATTATAACTTTTATAAATTGAGTGTGCATGCATGAAAACCCATATAATTGGAGTGTGCATGCATTTTAACTTTTATAAATGGAGTGTGCGTGCATTATAACCCATTAAATGGAGTGTGCATGCATTATAACCCAGTAAAGGGATGTGTGTATGCATTTTAACTATATATATATATATATATATATATATATATATATATATATATATATATATATATATATTTATATATATATATATATATATATATATATATATATATATATATATATATATATTTATATAGAGTGTGCAGGCATTATAACTCATATATATGAAGTGTGCGTGCATAATATCTCGTATTAATGGAGCTGCCTGTATTATAACTCGGATTAATGGAGTGTGCATGCATGAAAACTAATATAACTTTAGTGTGTGTGCATTATAACCCATATAAATGGAGTGTGCATGCATTATACCCCTGATGTATGGAGTGTGCGTTCATTATAACTCATGTATATGGAGTGTGCACGCATAATAACTGGTATATATGGAGTGTGCGTGCAAAACACACACACACACACAAAAAACACACACACAAACGTACACATCTCCAGTTGCTCAGTGAAGCGAAACTTCCTGAACGTTTACATTCCGATGGCAGTTCACACCTGGACACGCCGAATGAGCTGTAGGTGGTTCCAATGTGATCTACACCTCATACATACATACAAATGGAGTGTGCATGCATTATATCTCGTATAATTGAAGTGTTCATGCATTATAACTCGTATAAATGGAGTGTGCGTGCATTATAACTCGTATGAATGGAGTGTGTGCATTATAACTCGTATAAATGGAGTGTGTGTGCATTAAATCTTAAACAAATACAGTGTGTGTGAATTATAACTCTTAAAAATGGAGTGTGCCTGCATTATTACTCATATAAATGGAATCTGCTGCATTAGTACAACGTATGTTGGTGATGTTCCATGCTCAACATTTGCCCGTTTGTGACTTACAAACAAAGTGATAAGGAACACCATAGTTACACAATAACTTTTTTGAGAGTTGGAATCTCGATTGACTGGCAGAATGGCAGGCAGGTGTCTTCTCTTCAGGTCGTCCACTTTTATGGTTAGCTCCAAGTGGCCCATAACATCACGAAGGCTCAGCCTGCACCTTCTCACCTCATAGAAAAGCCCCTCTCTCTACCACCCTAATTGGCCCACCAACTCCCCACCCCTCTGTCGAGCATTGGATACATTTCAACAATTATGAAGTAGGCATAGGTCATGAGGATGCAAAGTTATCTTCCAAAACGACACACAAAATTATTTTATGCACAAAATATATATATATATTTTTTAACTAACTAGTGTTTGTTATGAACAACAAGTAAGAATATATTTTAGCAAACTACTGTGTTCTTTATGAACAAACAAGAATATAATTTTTTTTTCGAACTGCAAGCCAGAGTAAAAAAATAAGAGGGAACAAAATCCCAATATTTGCCAACAAGGCAATATTTAGATAATAATTCTTTCCACCCCCTTCATTGGTACAAGCAATCCGAGACACTCATCCAATGTGAGTTTGAGCAGTGTGTTCACTCCCGAAAGCACTAGTGTCTGTACTTTCATATTTCCCAAAAAATAATACCACCATCACGGTGTCTCGACTAAATTTTAAACTAGGTTATTTGTGTTCTGGGTTTACTGGGTTTTCTGGGTCTTCAGAGATGGTTGGTTCAGGGTAACTTCATGCACCACCCTTGTGTCACCGTGGTAAATTTTCTCTCTCACACACACACACACACACACACACACACACACACACACACACACACACACACACACACACACACACACACACACCATTACTTTTATGCCATGATGACAATAACACTGAATATCATAAGGCCAACGATCAATATGTGGAATAACCATGTTCCCCTTTCACCAATCACTTCCATTACCCATGATCTGAACCCTTCTTCCTTAAAATAGTAATGGTACTCTGCAGCGACCTTCCTGAGGTGTTCCGCGAGGTCACAGAAATAAACCATTTCATGATGTCTGGGATTCTGCAAGATTATTTATTCGTATCCTTATCTCTATCCTTGTCCCAGTTATCCCTTCATGTAACAATATGCCTTCTTCCAGGCATACGATGCCTTTGTCCCCTTCATCCCGTGTCACGCGAGATGCATAATTGTATAAAAGGGCCCTATAAGTGTTTTCCCATATACGCCTTCCTCATGCAATTGATCCCAATGTTTACCTTTTTCTTCACTGCGTACCCTGTCACAACCCATTCCTTGTTTCCCCTCCCATTGATCTACCAACCATTCTGATCTCTATGACATTCCCAAAATGCCCTCACTATCTGTTATTGTCCATATTATCACGATTATACACATGCTAATCAAACACTGCCACATCTGTCATAAACCTCCAGCAACATCCTTTCTCTTTTTGATTTCCTGTATCCTTTTGCAATGAGATGCGTGAATCCATGATTGGCTTACCTTTTCTTGACAGCTCCTTGGGTAATCAATGATACCTGAAAAGGTCCAGTCCAATGCGTCTTCAGGACGTTCCTCCGTTCAAACACCCTGTTGTCAAACTCTTTCACGATATTTATTAGCATCACAAGAATTAATCTTCATTTATATATGTACATATATTCTCCAGACATTTTACCAATAATTATATGTACTGTTTGGCCTTGCCCTTAAATCGGTGGCCTGGGATCCCAGAGCCCTGAGCTCAAATTTCATTTACCACCAAACGAACCCCAGAGGGCCAACTCAGCCTGTCATTCCTTCAAGACTGGCAAAAAAATAAACATCAGGACACTGGTAATAGGGGCACCGCATCAGCCGCACAGTCATGCCCCAACCAGTGATGCAACCAACAGCCGAAAGGCAGCACACACCACAAATATTTGATAATACACATAGCTTCTTCTAAAACTTTAGATTTTACAAATTTTCGATTTTCTCCCACGTCTGAAAGTCCTTGAGTGTACAATGTTCTCAGCACCTCCTTCTACATCATCCCCCATTTGCTCGTGCAGCTCATTTTTATGAGCCAACCAAGCAAAACACCTTTTGGGCAACCACATTACCCTTTATTAAGACCATATTGTTGTGGGGGCTGGGTATTAGCAGCAAGCACGACAGCGAGAGGGAGCAGTCGAGTCCATGCACTTTGGCTGGGTATTCAAAATCCTGTCCCGTTTCATTGTAGTAGACTGTACAGTGCAAAGTAAACTACTGGTCCGAGCTCAAATACAGTAAACAGATTTAAACAGCCCCACGGTCTCCCATTGTGACAATAAATAAAATTGTCCGATTAAATCTCAAGAATTTCGGAGCAGGAAGTACAGTGCACGGAGAGCCTTCACAGGTACGGTGGCCGCGACGATATGAAAAATGCGTTTTAAAATACCACCCCATGCTGACGTTAGAATCCAACAAATTCAGATCTCAACGTAAACAAAAATGTTGTGAATCCTGCCTGCCCGAACCAGCCCACGGGTTCACACCACTAACTTCACCACAGATGCATGTGCTCACCTGCACCCACCACTTGATCACCTGAACAAGGCTTGCTCACCCAATGACCCAAACAATCCTGATGTTCCAATTATCCCAATTGCACTTTGGTGTCCTGGTGTTCCAGACTCCCCTTGCGGACCCCTGTCTCCTGCATTGCCCTGAGGGTCAGCTGCTATTTTCGCACACAGATCTCTTGCTTCATATGTGCTCAATATTTCACTATCGATTTACCTATTCTTGACGAGCACACTTTACGACATTAATCAAATATTTTCCTCTTTATTATTGCACCTCTAAACGTTTACTATAGTCCACAAGCCATTACCTCACAGTATTCTCAAGGTTCCACTCAACACATGTTCCCCATACGTTACTTGGGTCCTGCACAGTTGTAATTTGCCTTTGGCACCTCATCGCCTCTGGCAGCCAGTACCCCAAAAGGGTTTAGATGTTTCTCCTGCAATCATCCACATAGTGTACCAATAATACCTCTGGCAATTTGAAATTGCGCTTTTATCCAAACAACGAACTCCTCATCTTTTAAATAACTTTACAACATCAGTACAAAAATACAACTCAGTCCCTTAATCTTTCAATTAACAAATTATGACTCCTTACTTCACTGATACAAACTGGTCTGTACAATTCGCTCAATTTTTAACACTCTTTTGCATATTTAATGAGGCTAATCTGCATCATTTTTATTATTATATAAATTATGTAACGACTTTGACCAAATTAACAACTTAAAATTCCCATGGAACATCACAAATGTGTGCAAAGTTCGAGGCGGTCGGGTTATCCGTTCTGGAGACATAATTATCAATTGAGTATGCTTATCAAAGGGATACGTACTAAGGTGAAAAGTTAATGTCGATCAGACTTACCTTTCTTGAGGAAATGATTTTTAAAACGATTTCCTCTGTGCCCAGCTGAGTTGTATATGTAATTATGTCCCCAGCCCCAGTTGCGATTTTAACTCATTCTTCATTCAAAACATGTCATGGTAATTGTTTTTAAAATCTGCCAAATTCTCAAACATGTTTTTCATGAGCCTAAAGTAAACTCGAACAGTGGAACTCATAGCCTGGTGTTAGCTCAGTGGTTGGTGGGTGGTGGCTTGGACTGCCTATGGAATGAACTGCGTGACCGTTTATGCCAGCTTTGCCACCTCCAAGCCAATCCCATCCCCACCAATCCAAAACACAGCAGCCGCGACCCTATTGATACTAATCTGTCGCCACGTGCTGCACACGAATGACGACTCGAGTTCTGACTTATGCCCATCATAACAACAGCAGCTGTGCCCCTGCACGTTCGAGCAGCAGTTTTGTAGCTTAATGTTCAGGGTGCCGGCGATAACTTGCCAACTCTTCGCAAAAAACATCGTGGGATCTTTAATGTCCACGAACTGATGTTAGCAGATCTCGCAGTGCATGTGAAACACCAGCGTGGCAGTTTAGATTTGCGCTGAGACTTGAACCGAGGCTGCATAGCTCAAAGGTCAGCGTCCATACTTCCAGACTCTTCGGAGGTGCAGGGGGCTGTAGGGGGTTGGCACATTGTAGAATTTACTCAGGGTCCAGCAAGCAATGGTCTTGTCCATTTGCACTTGTGTACTTGCAAACTTACAAGGCCAGGATGAACTGCTTCGAAAATATACACAGCACCCTCGGCACGGCCGATTTCAATACGGCCCAGATGTTGACTCAACTCGTGCTTCGTGCTCCATCTCGCACACCGTATAGCCCTCCCTCCTTCGAGGGCTTTACACACGGCTTACTTCGTACATCCAACCACAGATGCCTACCACCCTTGATTGTAAAACTGAGCTCCTCACAATAATGATGCAACCAACCGTGCTGATAATTTACGTGTTTCATTCAGTTTTTTTAAAAAAATATGTCTTTTACAAAGCATCTTTCCCTCTTCAGGCAAACTCCATACAACCCGACTTCACAGCAGGAGATCACGCATAGATCGACAAATCTCATACTTCACAGCAGGGTGTTACTACAACCAGTCTCGCTTAACCAGCCCTTATGGTTAATTTTAATCCAATGAATTTATCCTGACAGATAGAGGCTCATATAAAGCACGAGCAGCCTGGTTTCGTCTGCTGTTCTTTTAGCACCTTGCTCAATTTCCAAATATTATCACATCAGAACTAATCTCAATTCCTGTTCTTTTCATGGATGGTATACCGATTTAAGTTACCACTCCTGGTCCTGCCTTTTTGCTTGAACCGGGAAAGTAGAGGCTGTGGCCAGCAGCCAGATACCTTTCAGGTTCGAATCTCAACTTGTTCTTTTCCTCTTTATTTGCTGCTTCACATTTGCAGCATTATTTATTTGTCATACTTCTTTCTTACACATCTTACAGGCTTCAAGTCTGGTTCTAGCTTATTCACAGATGCATATCTTAACGAATGTTATTTTAGGAATGCAAATGGGTACTTTTATATTCATTTATACCATAATTCTAATTGATCACATGACCTTGGTCCATAATTTCCGTTACAGCTTTATTTTCCCACTTTTCCTTGATCATTTCCAGAGTATTCTTGGACTGGTCAGTATTTTGCCTGGGGTGATCTCGCGTTGGGTTGGGTGTCTTTCACACCTTTCCATGAACCCTCACACTCCCTTGCACACCTTCCACACCCTCAATCTCCCATAGAAATACCTTGTGTCTCTCAGAGATGTCTCAGGTTACCCTCCCAGGGTTTGTACCCAGCAATCTCCCGTTTAGACCCTGTCCTACAGAGGTTTCTCAGGTTAGCCTTCTAGCGTCACCTTCAACCTCTCCTTCGGACACTTAAACCCCCCGGGGTTCCCCTCTTTTGATGTGCATAAAAGCTCCCTCTTTTTCCGTTCTTTTAAGATAACGACAGATCACAAAGAGCAGCGAACCTGCATGCCCTGGTGCGAGAAAAAAGGCAGTTCTTACCTTATCTTTAAGCCGGCCGGCTTTTCTCCTAGTTCGTCTCACCAAAGCTGCTGTTCGCCCCCTTTGGTCTGCTTTATCGTGCCGCACTACGACAAATGTGGAGATCAGGTTCTATAGCTGATTGAAATCAAGCAATGTCTGCGCTGATCATGGTAGAGAAGAGCTTTTAATGGGCACCAAAAAGTATATACACGAGAGTAAGTGAACAGAGAATACCTACAGCATTCCAGCTCATTCAAAACTCTGGCTCGCAAGCAGTTAGGTTAACTATTTATAGATATTTTGTTATGCCCCCACCCGCTTTTGAGCACATCTGCTTCTTGTAAGATAACAACATCTAAGCACTGTTTTCTCTCCTAGATTGTAAAGCATTCATATTTCCCATGCAAGATGATCTGTTGTTGGTTAATGTGAGAGGCAGATCTTCATCACAATATATTTTATCTTTTCATTGTATTCGCCAAATTTCCCATTCTAAGGAGTCATCAATTCAATGAGGACAAAGGTTACTTTGATTGTTTAAAGTATTTTCACCAACACTGGCTGAATTTTCAATGTTGGTGATGTTCCATGCTCAATATATATATATATATATATATATATATATATATATATATATATATATATATATATATATATATATATATATATATATATATATCTGGAGTGTGCATGCATTGGAACTCATATAAATAGAGTGTGTGTGTGCATTGTAACTCATATAAATGGAGTGTGCATGCATTCTCACCAAAATAAATGGAATGTGCATGCGTTATAACTCAAATAAATGGAGTGTGCATGCATTGGAACTCATATAAATGAAGAGTGTGTGTGCATTATAACTCGTATAAATGGAGTGTGCGTGCATTATAACTCATATAAATGGGGTGTTCGCACATCATAACTCATATAAATGGAGTGTTCGCACATTATAAGCCATATAAATGCAGTGTGCGTGCATCATAACTCATATAAATGGAGTGTGCGCACATTATAAGCCATATAAATGGAGTGTGCGTGCATCGTAACTCATATAAATGGAGAGTTTGTGCATTATAACTCGTATAAAGGGAGTGTGCGTGCATTGCAACACAAAAATGGAGTGTGCATGCATTGGAACTCATATAAATGAAGAGTGTGTGTGCATTATAACTCGTATAAATGGAGTGTGCGTGCATTATAACTCATATAAATGGGGTGTTCGCACATCATAACTCATATAAATGGAGTGTTCGCACATTATAAGCCATATAAATGCAGTGTGCGTGCATCATAACTCATATAAATGGAGTGTGCGCACATTATAAGCCATATAAATGGAGTGTGCGTGCATCGTAACTCATATAAATGGAGAGTTTGTGCATTATAACTCGTATAAAGGGAGTGTGCGTGCATTGCAACACAAAAATGGAGTGTGCTTGAATTCTAACACATATAAATGGAGTGTGTATGCATAATAACTCGTACAAATGGAGTGTGTGTAAATTATACCCCATATAAATGGAGTGTTCGTGTATTCTAACCCATGCACATGGTGTGTGCATACATTATAACTCATATAAATGGAGTGTTCATGCATTATAACTCGTATAAATGGAGTGTGCGCGCATTAGAACTCGTATGAATGCAGTGTGTGCATTATATCTCGGACAAATAGAGTGTGTGAATTATAACTAGTATAAATGGAGCGTGCCTGCATTATAATTCATATGAATGGATTCTGCATGCATTAGTACTCATATAATTGAAGTTTGCATGAATTATAACTCATATAAATGGTGTATGCATGCATTATAACCTGTATAAATGGAGTGGTCCACATGATAACTCCTATAAATGGAGTGTGCGTGCATTAGAACTTGTATGAATGGAGTTTGTGCATTATAACTCATAAAAATGGAGTGTGCGTATATTATAACCTATACAATGGAGTGTGTGCATTATAACTCGTATAAATGGAGGGTACATGCATTATAACCCATATAAATGGTGTGTGCTTGCATTATAACATGTATAAATGGAGTGTGCATGCATTATAACCTGTATGAATGGTGTGTGCATGCATTATAACTCATATAAATGGTGTGTGCATGCATTATAACCTGCATAAATGGAGTGGTCCACATGATAAATCCTATATATGGAGTCAGCGTGCATTAGAATTCGTATGAATAGATTGTATGCATTATAACTCATTCAAATGGAGTGTGCATATATTATAACCAATACAAATGGAGTGTGTGTGCATTATAATCTGGAAAACGGAATGTGCGTGCATGATAACCTGTACAAACGGAGTGTGAGTGCACGAAAAGCATATGATGTAGTGTCCATGCATTATAACTCATATAAATTGAGTGTGCTTGCAATATAACCTGTATAAATGGAGTGTGCGTGCATATAATCCGTATAAATGGAGAATGCTTCCGTGATAACTTGTTTTAATGGAGTGTGTGCATATTTTATCTCGGAGAAACCGAGTGTGGACACATTATAAACCAGACAAATGGAGTGTGCATGCATTATAACTCTTATAATTGGAACGTGCATGCATTGTATCTCATATAAATTGAGTGTTTGTGCATTGTAACCCATACAAATGGATTGTGCCCTCATTATAACTCATAATTTGAGTGTTGGCACATTATAACTTATATAAATGGAGTGTTCAGACATTTTATCTCACATAAATGGAGTGTTTACACATTATAGCTCGTATAAATGGTGTGTGCTTGCATTATAACTCGTATAAATGGAATGTGCTTGCATTATAACTCGTATAAAAATGGTGTGTGCATTATAACCTGAATAAATGGAGTGTTTGTGCATTATAACTCGTATAAATGGAGTGTACGTGCATTATATCTCGTATTAATGGAATGTGCTTGCATTCTAAATCGTATAAAAATGGTGTGTGTGCATTATAACCTGAATAAATTGAGTGTTTGTGCATTATAACTGGTATAAATGGAATGTGCGTGCATTTTAACCCAAATAAATGGAGTGTGTATGCATTATAACTCATATAAATTGAGTGTTGGCACAATATATCTCTTATAAATGGAGTGTTCCCCCCTTTTAACTCATATAAATGGAGTGTGCCTGCATTCTAACCCAAATAAATGGAGTGTTTGTGCATTATAACTCGTATAAATGGAGTGTGCATGCATTCTAACCCAAACAAATGGAGTGCGCATGCATTATAACTCATATAAATTGAGTGTTGGCACATTTTCTCCCTTATAAATATAGTCTTCTCCCCTTCTAACTCGTATAAATGGAGTGTTCTTGCATTATAACTCGTATAAATGGTGTGTGTTTGCATTATAACCTGAATAAATGGAGTGTTTTTGCATTATAACTCGTATAAATGGAGTGTGCGTGCATTCTAACCCATGCAAATGGAGTGTGCTGCATTATAACTCATATAAATGGTGTGTGCATGCATTATAACCCATATAAATAGAATGGTCCACATCATAACTCCTACAAATGGTGTGTGCATGCAATATAACCCATATAAATGGAGGGTGTGGGCAATACAACACATACAAATGGAGTGTGCCTGAACTCGTGGGGGTGGGGAGGGGGGTTGAACTCAAGGTCATATGATCCCATGCCCACCACCCTAACGATTTTGCCAAAACCAGGCATAAAGGTTTCAACCTGCATCGATTCCATGCAGATAGATACCCAAAGGAAAGAAATTGAAATAATATAGTTAGTCTTACAAACTGACTTTGTAAACCGACTTTGTGGTCGTTTCTGTGCTGTTTCAGTTTTAGTCCCTTGTGTGTAGGCCTACTTTTTTTTCAGGTGTTGTAATCATATTTTAGTTGGCAGTTGGTTATATCTCAGAAGAATAGGTAAATTGTCATGATACATATCAAGAAGTTCCTGGCAAAATTGTTTTCAATTAAATGTCACTCATAAGTCTGTGATGTAGGCTTGCTTTCGACTTCACATTGTCACAAAACCATATGTTGTAATGAAGGTTTGTTGCGTCCAAACAACTTCCTGGAGGAATCAGAAGAGTGTGGAAAAGGGAGAAACAAAGAAAATATTCATAGAGCATATCGTGTAGTAGATAGTAGAAAAATCGTGCAAATTATGATACAAGCATCAAATTTGGCATTTCTGTTCTGCAGGGCTTTCCGATAAAATCTGCCCGATTAGCCATTTGAAAATCCAAGATGGCGGCCATTTTTCAAGATGGCTGCCAAGTTAGCCTCCCAGAGTTGACTTTTTGCTTAGAAGTATTTGTAGTTGTCCGATTTGCATGATCTAAGTGTGGATTTAAGTGTCAACCTGTACCGTGAAGCATTTTCATTACTGGCGCCTTACTTCTTTGCGAATAACAATGTCAACTATGCCCGATGGATCCCAGTTCACCTCTGAGATATGATGTCGCTTGAGCAACAACATCCAGATGTGGCCAGGGAGTTTCACAAAGGGAACTTCGTTATACACAAGTCGAGAAGAGAATTCTCTGCCCGGACAATCGACCAAGCCCACGAGCAAAATAATGCAGTCATCAAAGGTGACGGAGGAGCAATTGGGTTGACAGAAGACCCGGCACTTATAGTGTGACCCCACCCGGCAGCACTTCGTAGGTGGATGGTCGCTGGATGCGATGTGATTCATCTAGTAGCTGGATACGAGGCCATGTCTGGAATTAAAGATGCAATCAACAACAGCAGACACCATGAGTTGACACTGAGTTCCAATAAATCTTTCTTTGAAAAGATGAAAGCACTCTCTGCAGTAATGCAGGAGATGGGCAACCCATTCCCAGAAGAATCAGCCGACCTACTATTTCTAGACATGAAGAACATTGCAGACCAAACGCTAGTTGAAATGGTAGCTACACATCACCAGCGGGACAAAGAGCTGTTACATTCATTCAATGAGGGGCTACAGAATGAAGGTGGATATCCTTTCTATCATCCAATCAAGAAAAACATTGTTTATTTTTTCAAACAAGAGCAAGCTGGGGTAAATTCTAAGGAGAAAGTCCTGAAAGACGACTGTAAGCTGTTCTCACGACTGTTCATCTCATGCCAGAACAGGCAGTGTGACTTGCAATAATTCTTCAAGCATGAGAATCAGTCACACTCTGCCTCTCTCAGTGACAGCGGCAAGCTTCATACATGTCAGAAGTCACAGATGGCTGAAATTCTTGAAGCACAAGTGAACATCCCACACAGAGAACCAAGGGGAGATGCAGTCATCATTGATGGTTCAGCACTTATCAATGCTCTACCTCCACGCACTTCAATGATATTTGATGACTATGCCAAAGAAGACATCATCCCAAAGGTAGAATCCTATGCTGCCAGGTACGAGAGGGTGGATGTAGTGTTTGATGTGTACAAGAAGTCAGTTCTGAAGTCTGAAGCAAGGTCGAAAAGGGGGCAAGGAATCAGAAGAAGAGTGACAGGAACCAGTAAGAATCCAAGTAACTGGAGAAGCTTTCTTCGTGATGACAACAACAAGACTGAGCTGTTTCACTTCCTTGTGGAAAAGATGTGTGAAGCACAGACGACAAGCACAGTCATTGTCACAAAAGGAGAAGATGCCATTAGCAACACAAGGAAGTCACTGGATGCTGTGTCTCCATGTTGTCATGAAAAAGCTGACACTCGAATATTTGTACACGCCAGGGATGCATCGATGGATGGTAGCAAGTCCATTATCATTAAGGCTAATGACACGGACGTGCTAGTCATAGCAATATCTGTACTGCCATCCTTACAGGAACTAGGTCTTGAGAACATGTGGATTGCCTTTGGCCAAGGAACCAAGGCGTAATGGATTCCAGTCCATGAGGTAGTTTCTGAAATATGGCCTGAGAAAACTTGAGTGATCCCATACTTCCATGCATTTACTGGATGTGACGTCGAGTCTGCCTTCCACGGTAAAGGGAAGAAAACTGCGTGGCAGACTTGGAATGTCTTTGATGATGTTTCTGAAACATTCGCCAATCTCAGCCAGCATCCAACATTGATTCGTGATCTTGACCTGCAGAGGCTGGAGAGATTCGTTGTCCTCATGTATGACAGATCAAGCGCAGCCACTGGTGTGGATGGAGCAAGACTGGATCTCTTTGCCTGCAAGCAGACGCCTTACAACTCAATTCCACCAATGCAGGCAGCCCTCAGAGAACATGCAAAACGTGCGGCCTATCAGGCTGGGATCATCTGGGGCCAGGCAACCATCTCCAATCCAGACACGAGCAGTCCCACTGAATGGGGATGGACACAGAAAGGAGAGACGTGGCAGATATGTGGACAACACTACCCCTTATTGCAGCCAGCTGTCAGGAACTGACCAAGTGTTACTGTAAGAAAGGTTGCAACTGGAGATGCAAGTGCTTTCAGTCAGGGCTCCCCTGCACAGCACTCTGCAGCTGCATATGTGGACAGTAGCAGCTGGAGGAACATTCACATGGTATGCATAACTTTGAACATTTACGAGCCAGGACCCGGTTGCAGAAAACCCTTAGCTTCATATGACAATCATTAAAGTGGTGCAAAATCAGAAAAAGTGTGTGTCAGGGGGCTTTAGAAACAGGAAAATCCACTCCAGCAGGCTTGAAAACATAGGGATTCACACCGAGATCATGCAAATCGGACAACTACAAATACTTCTAAGCAAAAAGTCAACTTCGGGAGTCTAACTTGGCGGCCATCTTGAAAAATGGCCGCCATCATGGATTTTCAAATGGCCAATTAGGCAGATTTGATTAGAATCCCCTGGAGAACAAATTTGCCAAATTTGATGCTTGTATCATCATTTGCACGATTCCTCTCAAAAATTGCTGTTATGTGCCCCACTAATATGAAAGAACTGGGGGAAAAGGGAAACCATTGAAGATGAGAAATTTAATTAAAATAGAAAACAATGAAGGGTTACATTCACTTGAATGTTTCAATTTCAGTACTCATGTTGAAATAAATGAAGAGTTGAGAAAAGAATAACCCATTCACTTCCATCTCATCTCCATTTTAATGCAACACTTTTATTCCTCCTTTGTTCTTTCTAAATTACTTTTTTTCCTGTTCCCTTCGATTGCAAAGAAAAACTTTCCCTCTTCAAATCTTCTAATGGAGTACACACACTTGCCTCTCAGCTATCTTGCCTGGGTTTGAATCCTGACCCTCCAATATATACTGTCATCCTGTTTTACAGGTTTATTGTTTTATAATAAACAATATTGTTTATTACTTTATAATATTGTTCATTGTTTGTTGTTATACAGGTTTTACTGTTTTACAGTCCTGGTGAATCATAAATGCGCCTTCCGTCCCTTGAATGGACGTGAAGCCGGGTGTCATGTCTGCTAGTATTCATTCGTGGACGTTAAAAAGGAGGGAGGGTGTGGGAAGCAGGAAGAGAAGGAGCGAGGGACCGGGACGCATGGAGGGTGTAAGGAAATGAAGGGGGCAGGCAGTGGAGGAAGCAAAAAGGTTGCGAGGATTGAAAGAAGCAAAGTGGCTCAGGTCTTTATGTAGCTCTCACCTAATTAATTACCTCTTGGTGGTGAGGATCTTTATATAATTAACCCCCCTGCTATTCTATTAAAATAAAACTGCCCAAGACAAACAAGAAAAGCTCCACAAGATAAGCATTTTGTTGTTCCAAACCATACATGGGTTCCTCTGCAGCTGAATACATTCACAAGTCTCATCCATACATGAACAATCAAGTGCTCCAAACATCCTCAACAGCTGGACTGGTTTCATCAACTCGTGCCATTCTGAAATTGATCAAATAATCTCACGTCAAATGAGTGTGAAAGCTGCATATCTCTTAATTAAATATCACTTCACTGGCTTCACAGTAATCATGATACAATGTGGTGGTGTTTCTGTATTGGGGTTATGGTATCGAAATAAAGTTTACCAAAATAGAATGTCCTTCGACGTTTTTTGCGTGGAACAACACCTATGGTCCTTGAAAAAAAATGACAGGATCTGCCTATAATTTTGATATCATAAAACCTTTTATACCAAGAAACTTGGAGGGATGATTCACTCAAAAATATATCATTTATAAAGATTCTCATGAATCTTTAAAGCGTAATTTGTTTGATTATTGATTTCTTTTTCAAAAGCTATGGATTTGTCTTGGGACATGAAATTGGTTATTAAATGGCTAATGAGGATATGCAAGAACACAGGTCATTGAAACAAATGTTTATGGTTCTGGTAGAAAATAAAAACTTGATTTAAGGGAGTTATGGATCAGAAAGTGTATTCAATAAGTTTTTGCATGATGTTTTATTATTTTATGATGAATAGTGACTTGTTACATCCAATTTTGAGCCCAATACAACAAAGCATTGGTAACTGTAGAGTATTAAAGATGGGTCGAGATTGAGTTGTATACAATGAAAGACGATGAATTGTGCAAATAATGGACATTTTGGTTTAACCCTGCCTCCTCCCATTCCCTTCTCCTCCTCCCTACATGCCCAGAGGGTGCAGCAGAATGACATTAGCTATGAAGCATTCCTTGCTTTCCTAGAGAAAATGGACAATGTTCTGCCAAACCCACAACTGTTGTTCAAAGAGAAGAAGCGCGAATGTACAAGTTGTGCCATAGTCGGAAATTCTCAGAACCTCAAGGGATCAGGTCTTGGAAAAGCTATTGACTGCCATGATTACGTTTTCAGGTAGGTTCCTAATATCAGGACAGGAAGCAAGCTGCTGGTATATAGCATGACTAGCTCTGATAGCCATCACTGATGAGAAAGAAGTACCCAGCTGTTTGAACTTATTTAGATTATACTTATAACAACGTGGGATTTTAATAATGTGTTGAATATTGAAACGCTATGGAGTTCTTGGCCTCATCCTGGTTAACAATGGACCACGGGTTGGCGGCAGCACTGCATTCTTAGGCCATGTTCCAATATACACTTTATAGCAGCTTTTTGTGGCTTCAAAAGGCCTAAAAGGGCCAATGTGCAGAAGCATGAAACTTTACCCATATTCTGAACTACTTAGACCTAATATTTGGGGGCACCAGGTACTATGTTTCAGCCGTGAAAGAATAAGGTACAATTGCACAAACACACAAAAAACATACAAAGTCTTGAAAATATGTGCAAAATATATATATATATATATATATATATATATATATATATATATATATATATATATATATATATATATATATATATATATATATATATACATATATAAATATATTGACCTTCAGTGTGTATATCTAGGCAGTAACATTTTCACAAATGGAGCTTTTAACACCAAATCTTCAACAAAACTTTTTGATGAGAATATATCGAACACAAAATTAATAAAATGCTTAAAAATGTATTTTATTTGTAGTTTTCATCGTTTAGTTCAGTGCAAAGTGGATGCAATTGGGCTTTGCATTTCTGTTTTTGTTTCACACAGAATAAACCGTGGTCCTGTAGAAGGCTATGAGAACGACGTGGGGACCTTCACCACACATCGCTTTATGTATCCTCAGAGTGCCACAAAAATTCCTCCTGGAACAGGTCTCATCTTCATCCCTTTCAGCATGAATGATCTGAAATGGCTGAACAACACGCTGACTAAGTACGCTGATGCCGACCTTATTCTCCAAAGTGAGAATGTTGTTTTTTTATTTATTAAAACTTGTCAAGCTGTTATAACTCGAGGCCCATGGTATTTTCCTCAAGATCACAAGTTCTTCGTTTTCACTGTGAGTCTTTATGGGTTCTGACAAAATTGGAGTCAATCATTCTACCAAAATTAGGAGACTCCACACAAAGCAGTACAAATATAATGCTGAGGAACTTGTCAAGGGAGTAAAATGGATAATTTGTAATAGTTATTTATTAGTGCATGTCAGTGTAAGTGCATTCTAATTTCCTTTGATCGGTAAAGTGTTTAATCAGCTTTTGTCTTTCCCACCCAAATGTCTGTTTATGAGGTCCCCCCCCCTTTGTTTAAATGTTTATCCACTCCCACCCACATTCTTGAATCTTCCATGATGTTTCTGTCTATTTACGAATTTACGATGTTTTCATTTCAGTGATCAGCTAATCGGTGCACCCCCCCCCCCACCCCCATATCCTAAACCACACTTCGCCCATCACAGTTGCTGGGCGAATGACAGGATACCAGACAAGACAAGTGGTGTTTGTGGCTTTGGGGTTCTCTTCTAGAGAATTGTTCCTGGAGAGGGTTGTGCTTGTTCTGTTCACGTTCTGATTTGGGCTGGTTCAGTCGCTGGTGCTAAAAAGCACATCTCTCCTGTGGTCCCGTGCAATTGCGATCCAGCAAAGCTCTCAGGTGGTCTCTCATAGTTATAGTGTGGATATCTTTCGACCTGGTTGGCTCACAGAGTGTGGCAAGCACAGCGTGAGAAGCAGCTTGCACAGACCGCTGTGCAAAGCCCCCAACATGTGGCGAACATTTTTTAACACAAATCCCGTTGGTTCATGAGAACCTTTGTGTGCTCATAAATAAACAAGCTTCAGAGTGCAGAGATGATTGAGTATTCACCCATTTAAAGGCAGTGAGGTCCACGCATGAAAAGTCACCAGAAAGATGAATTGTTTGATGGATGTCACTTGTTCAATCTTGTCAGGCTAATCTGTTGCGGTCATGTGGTTTTGAAACACCGATCATGCCCACATTATATGGAGAGACGTGGAGTCCCCTCGTCCCTTACCTGCCTGGTGGCACGACTGTCTTTAAGACCTGTGACCATCACAATAATTTAAGAGTCGTACTAATGAAGGTTGCATTTTTATTCAAAGGACAGTCTGTTGTATTTTTTAATTACTTCAATACGTTTCCAATATGTGACAAAATCTTTGTCCAACATATTGCTCTTTGACGGAACAGAGATCAGCAGGGATGGAATGTGGCAAGATTGGCTTGGGTAACTGAGTAGTTGTGTATTTATAAACCTTTTGCACACAATCACAGCCAAGTTAATTAACTCACAAAATAAAAACAGTTTATATACAAACTTTGGGGTAAAACACAATGCATAAATAAGCGAACGAAAAAGAAAAATACACAAACTAATGAACTCCAAATGAAATCCAAGGCTGAAGGAATTGCCAAACTAAATGTATTGCTTCTCACCCTTTGGATGGAGGACAAGGCTCTTGGACAAACTCGGACATACAAAGTGTGAAAGGGGTAAAATACGACATTGGCAAAAGAGTCTGAATCGGCTTGGGAACCAAATCTAGTGGAATCTTGTGGAATCCCACACTGAACCGGAGCAGAGTTGATGTATACATACATGAGATTATGGCTTCTCTGGAGCAAACAAGCCGTGCAAGTCTCACTATGAAAACATCAGCCAACACCTCACTTGGATGGGATGGATCTTCATACAAGCCACCCAGTTCGTCTTCCACCAGTTGAACTCAACTGACTCTCTCTTTGCCGCCAACCTCAACAACTGCCATCACCACGAACAAACGACTTTAGGATAACCCTCAACACCATCAGCACCTTCACTGACCTCAACCATTTCAATGAGCAGGTCAGGTCAGGTATGGGAGCATGTGCCAGAACAGCGCGTCGCTGCGTCCACTTTCCGCTGGTACTCCAGGGGCCTCCGTCTGGCCATCCCCCAGGCAGATGCCAGGCCCATCCCCATCTCCTTGAGATGATGGTCAACCTGCTGCAACCATGAGGCACGTGGTCGGCCCACTGGCCTCCTCCACTCATGAGACTCCCTCGCTGAGAGAATCTGGTAAGCAGGATCAGCGTCAGGAAAATGAGCCACATGTCCATACAGCCGCAACTGACGCTCACGGACTATGCAGGTAACAAATCTCATCCGAGTCTCTCTCAGCAACCGCTCGTTGGATACAAAATCCGACCAGCGATAGCCAAGGATTCTCCAAAGAGACCTGGTACCAAAGGAATTAAGTCTCCGTCTCAGATCCTTGGTCAGAGTCCAAGTCTCGCACCCATAGAACAAGACTGGAAGTACCAAGGACCTGAAGACTCGGACTTTCCTCCTCCCGCACAAGTACCGGCAGCGCCACACCCCATGATCCAGTGAATCCATGACTCCCCAGGCCAGACCCAGACGTCTATTGACCTCTGACTCGCAGCCAGCAGAGACATGAATATCACTGCCAAGGTAAGTGAATCTCTCCACGACCTCAACATCCTCACCACAAACAGACACAGACAGGACAGCAGCATCCAAGATGTCACCAAAAGCCTGGATCTTAGTTTTGACCCAAGAAACCCGTAATCCCAGCGGCTCCGTCTCCTCATTCAGCACCTCGAGGGCCCCCAAAAGGATGTCTAAAGTCTCCGCAAAGATGACTGCATCGTCTGCAAAATCAAGGTCCGAGATCTTGACATTCCCAAACGATGCACCGCAACTTGATCTCTCCGACATTCTCCCTAAAATCCAGTCCATACAAGTGCTGAAAAGTGTGGGGGCAAGTACACATCCCTGAAGAACTCCAGTAACAACTGGAAATAAGTCAGAGGTGGTACCACCACACTTCACAGCACTCTCAGTACCAGAGTAGAGTTCAGACATCAGATCGATCAGTTTTGGTGGCACCCCACGAAGACCAAGAATCCTCCAGAGGACATCCCGATTCACTGAATCGAACGCTTTATAGAGATCAACATAGGCTGCAAGCAGCCCCTGCCGAAACTCTCGTCTGCATTCGGTGAGGACACGAAGTGTAAGGATACGGTCAATCGTTGACCTCTTTGGTGTAAAGCCTGACTGCTCTGGACGCTGGTGCTCAAGCAGATGGTGGCGAACCTATCAAGAATTATCCGAGCAAAGACCATGCCCGGCACTGAGAGCAGCGTCACCCCTCGGTAGTTGTTGCAGTCTTGGCGATCACCCTTCCCTTTCCAGAGAGGGACAACAAGGCCCCTCTTCCAGTCAGTTGGGATGATGCCTGTGTTCCAGGCAGAGCACAAAACTGCATGCAACGACACGAGTGCAGCATTTCCACCAGCCTTGAGAAGTTCAGCATGGATGCCACAGATCCCTGGAGCTTTGCCCCGTTTCAACTGGTTCACCGCAGCCCGTGTTTCCACAAGCGAAGGTGGACCACAGTTGATTTGAGGGTCAGCAACAGGGATTGTAACACGCTTGACGTCCAACTCGACAGCTGGGGGATCAGCCTGGTACAACCGCTCAAAGTAACCGGCCCAGTGGGCCTTCACTTCAGACTCCTCTGTCAAGAGCCTACCACTCTCTGCTCGAACTGCAGTGCTCCGAGGGATGGGCTTGGATGAACGTAATGCGCGAATTCCCCTGTAAGTGGGACGAGAATCACCTGTCCACAGGTGATGCTCTACCCCCTCACAGATTCCTCGCACATGGGCCTCCTTGTCCACCCTCAGTGCACGTACAGTTTTACGCCTCAGCTCCCTGAACAGCTCAGCTCTGCCATTTAGCCTGGCCCTGCGACTCTGGTCAATGGTATCCAGTGTCCCTCGAGAGACAAAATTCTTCTTTGCCCTGCGGTGAGTTCCAAGACATCCACCGGCAACATCAAGGACAGTGGTCTTGAAAGCGCTCCACAACTCTTCAGGACCCCCCAAAGCACCCAGACCCCCCAAGTGTCCACTCAGCCTGTTCGCAAACTCCTCAGCTACTCTCTCATCCCTGAGCTTGGCAACATCCAGCCTAGGCTTGGATGGTACCATTCTCCAGGATTTAAGGTGCAGCTTTAGAGTTGCTACAACAAGCCTGTGGTCAGTATTGAAGAACTGAGCACTCCGGTAGACCCTGCAGTTCTGGATCATCCTCCAACATGTCAATGATCATGTCAATGAGGACATGGTCAATCTCCTTTGCCACACCACCAGCGTTGGAATACCAAGTCCAGCGATGAGCTTCTGGGCGCTGAAACCATGAACCAGCCACTCTAAGTCCATGACTTCTTGCAAAGTCAAGGAACTTAGTGCCATTCTGGTTCATAGTTCCTGACCCATGGGGACCAACACACACCTCATAACCATCCCTATCAGTTCCAGTCGATGCATTGAAATCCTCCAAGACTAGAAGTGTATCTCGTCTGGGGCACTGATCAACCACAGACTCGAGTGTGGCGTAGAATGCATCCTTCACGGTGAGATCACTCGCCTCAGTCGGAGCATAAACAGAGACCAGGGAAATGACACCTAAGGAGTGACGAATCCTTAATCTCATAATATGCTCGTTGACCGGTGTTACCTCAATTATCATTGGGGTCAGCTTATTGGACACAGCTACAGCAACTCCTTGGGTATGGTAACCATCAGAGCGACCAGACCAATAGTAGGTGTAACCACCCACCATTATCTCGCCGCAATCCGGTCTCCGAACCTCAGCGAGAGCTGCAATCCCGATGTCCAAACGCTTGAGCTCAGATGATAAAAGAGACAGGTGATCATCCTCTCTTAGGGATAGGACATTCCAGGCACCCACCCGAAGGGACCGCCTCAGGTTAACCCAAGGAGACCGCCGTCTGGTGGACGACATCAATGAGCATGACTTCATCAATGACCACAAGACCACCAACACACTCTCTAAACGCCCATTTGTATGATTTCAAATCTGTCAATTCATCGATTGATCAGCTTCCACAATACTAAGACCCACAGGCGATAAGTTTCAACCCTCAGAAGATCTCAAGAATACCAGAGCATTCCAACATGCTCGAAAGAGGTCCATGGTGGAGAAACAAAGTCAAATTTATACGAAGAAGGTTCGATAAAACACTCCCCCAACAGGTGTGATTGGGTGGACCTCACCTTTACAGTTCGCCTTCCAACAGCTGAACCCTTTTCTGCTGCGAACACCAGCCACTTAGATCATTCTCGTTTCACAATAAACTTGAATAGCTTATGCATACTGCAATGCATAAGCATACATGTTCGTCATTGCTGCATCTCACATCCAATAAACTTGCAGTGTATCCGCTATATTTAACATGCTGCCTCGATTACGAGTACGAGGACATGAAAATATACTTGGGTGCCGTGTTAAATATGTATCCATTTTACAGGCCCAAAGTTCTCGCCTATTTGAAATAAAGTACTGTTTTTATTGTTATGGGTTGGAAAGCTTACCACTGAGGGAAGAGCATACATGGACATGTAGGTGAACCAAGGATCAGTTATTTCATTATTATTTGTGTGGATAGTACCTGGTCCCTTGTCAAAGGGCTTTCCAGGGTCATGCATAGGCTCGGTTGTATGTCGCATGTAATGTCTTCCCCCTCTCCCCTCTGTTACTTTCAATCTTTCTTCCTTCACACCATCGTTCTGTTCAATCCCTCTGCAACTTTCAATATTCCCTCCTTGACCTATCGGCTCGTTTCAACAGTCCACCAAAAATCTCCCCTCCATCGAACATCCTTTCAACAGTCCCTCCTTCACCTCATTAATCGGTCTTCCTTTCCATCCCGTGGCCGTTCAGTCGTTTCTCAGTCAGACGGAGTTCCGTTCCATGTTCCCGCCATCACCACCAACAAACCTTTCATAGCCAACAAACGCAATGCAAGCTGATAATAAATACTTGCATCGCTTAATATCCTATCGGGTGCTGTTACAAGCAAGTTCATGTTGTATCTCACATGCATGTTCTTGACTCTTGGAGCTCGTCATGGTCTGCGAGGTTTGGCTCTTCTTGTAGGTGTGGTTCAGTGTGAGTGGGTTTTTGTGCATGCAGGAAGAGGGCTGGTGGTTCTAGTCATGGCTTTGAGTGCATTGAGGCCAGGGCAGTGGCTTCATTGAAAGTTTCCTCAGATTGGCATGAAAATTTCAACAAGAGACGTCGTGCACCCATCCCCATTGGCTGCGGAACAATGGGAGGGGGAGAACGATTGTGCGAAAAGAGAAGAGAGCTGGAGTGAAGAAGAGACAGAAAGGCAGCATCACACAGGACAGGTTGTTGCGAGAAGAGACAAAAAGCCCTCCTGAGTAGATGGCTCAGAAAAGCCTAAAGTCTGATAAAAGCAGAAAGCAGAAGAGAAGGCTCGTGAGGGAAGGAACATAAACATGTGAGTGTAAAGTCAGGAAGGTTTCATGAGCAGTTGGTGTTGAGCTTCTGTGTAAAAAGAACACTCCTTCCACGAGCATCATCCTGCCCTCTCGAGCCTGTCAGCCATGATGGATGAGGAGGGTGAATGGCAGCACCTCATTGATGGGGTCCTGTGGAGGAAGAATTAAGGAGACAATGGACGGCAAGTCGCACATCCAGCTCACATATCTGGGATGCCAGTGAGGACTCGCCAATTGAGTCGAGGAACCTCAGGGACGTGGCAGCATGTCCCCATCATGTCACATCGCCACTGCCAATCTTCGCCCTCATTTTCCTCCACATTCTCCTGTATATTTGTGTAAGGTGAGGGAGAGAAGGAAAGACTGCTTTCCTTTTCTCCATACATTACTTTGTTTTAAATTTAAAGTCCTTCTTGCTTTATTATTTGCCCCTGAGTGAATGATGGCCAAGTCTTTTGTGTAAGTAAGATTGAAAAAGAATACGTGTTATGGTTAAATATGCTCAGATGTGCCTTTTTGCTTTCTTGCTGATAAATACTTTCTTTTAAATGATTACTTGTTTGTGTGTTTGTAATAAATAGATAATTATTTGTTGTTATTTCCAATCTGGCTCGTTTATCATTTCCTTTTTGGTCCTCTGCAGAGCACAAGGTTAGACGGGAAGTTCTACCCCAGCAATTTGCTTTGTTAGCCAGCGCACACTCACTGTAACTCTCGGCAGTAATCCAAGTTTTCGCTGAGGGAACGTGACCCCAATTAGCCAGCCTTCCACAGATAAGGTATCACGCAAAGTAGTGTAACCCTACCTGGATTGGCCATGCCAATCAGCGTTCGTCGTTGCTTTTCACAACCTGCTGGTATGCAGAGTTATCTCAACCTGGTGGCCTCAGGACCGAGTATTCAGGAGGGACCCAAGTGCTTTCCCTCGTGGCAAGCCTCAAACCCCGGATTCGCGACAATATGATGGGGCTCTCATACTGAATGTGGTACATATTGAGATGAGATGAACATTATTAAAGGCCCGGTCACACCTTGACGTTTTAGCCAACGTATGCCGATTTTTGAATTTATTTTCTAAAACGCTGGCACACATTGAATACGTTATGGGTAAGTTTTGATAACATTGAGAGCACGCTGAAAAACACTGCCATACGTCGTTGTACGCTGGCTTTAAACGTTGTACTTTTCGGTTGTCCTCAAATTTTTTCATGCTTGAAATTTCACGACGTATACCGGCGTATGACTCACACGTTCCGCTACGCTGGCCACAAGTTGTATGCACGGTCTGGGATCGTTGACAGACGTCAACACAAGCTACTTGTAAGTTAATCATAAGTTGAGACACGCCGAGGTAATGTTTAGCATACCCGAAACTTATTTCTAACCTATGATTAACGTGTTGTTGGCACGTTACGCGATCGTTGCCACACATCGACAGACGTTACTTTTAAGTTACTCATAGGCTGAAAGACGTCGGTATAATGGATCGTCCTTGCGTCAGCGTCCACGGCCACGGCCAGGACACTTATTTGCAGCATTCTTCAAACTTTTCTTCGGCATGACGAGGATGTTCACACTTCGATGTCTAGCTTGGCTATGATTCCAATTGTCCATCGGCAGCGTCTATTTAAAATAGTCGAGTTTGAGCGTTTTAACACATTCAGAAGAAACGCTTCAAATTTCCAAACCCCAGCGTCAAAAAACAAAGGCGAGTGACAGCAATTTAAATCGTTCATTGTAAACAATGAAAATAGTTGAGTGGTACCGTTTAAAAGTCGTTGAGTGTAAAAAAATCCAATTGTTGAGCGCAAGCGTCTACTTTCAATAGTGGGGTTTGAGCGATTTAACACGTTCAATAGAAACGATTGAAATTTCCAAACCCCAGCGTCAAAAAACAAAGGCGAGTGACAGCAATTTAAATCGTTCATTGTAAACAATGAAAATGGCTGAGTGGTACCGTTTAAAAGTCGTTGAGTGTAAAAAAAATCCAATTGTTGAGTGCAAGCGTCTACTTTCAATAGTGGAGATGCAGCCATTTAAATCGTTGAGTGGCAGCCTATGAACCTACCCGTGGACACGTGGACGCAAGGAGGATCCATCATAACCCACACCCTCCCCCTCACACTCACCTACTACTGCCAACATGAACAAACTACTACCAATACTAATACTAATACTAATACTAATACTAATACTAATACTGATACTGATACTGTTACTGCTGACATGGACATTGACTCAAAAAGGACTCGAAAACACTGTTGGGTTCCCCTTTTATGAACACCATTTTTATATACCAATTCCCAAAACCGCTGGGAACACGTCTTTATATGGCAGTTGTAAGCTAGAAACACATTCATTTTTTTTGTCGACCGGAAGACGTCATTGGAATACGTCTACATACGTCGATGTGTGTTGGGACTACGTAAAGAATTGGTTCAAAGCACGTCAAACATAAGTTAGAAATAAGTTTCGCGTAAAAAAGACATTACCGCGACGTGTTTCGACTTATGAGTAGCTTATAAGTAGCCTTTGTGGACGTGTGTAAGCGTCCACATATCGTGTGTAAAACTTATCCCCATCGCATGCGGAACGTGTTTCATACGCCGAGTACGTCGTAAAATTTTGAACATGTTTAAAATTTATTGACGTACTCTACTTACTACGACGTATGATAGCATACTTTAGCATTCTACTCACGTATACCAAACTTACTCATACCGTATTTGACGTGCCCCCAACGTTTTAGACACATTTTTCTTAGGTCGGCATATGCTGGCAAGATCGCCAAGGCGTGACCGCGATGTTGTCACTTCCATTTCTACGGCAGTTATGATTCGAATCGTTGTGCGTCAGCCTTTTAATAGGCTACGTCACGACATCATCGGCGATGCGTGCAACGCGCTATGCCGAAGTTAGACTATCGTTGGGAATAGGTTGTGTAGGCCAACAACAGGTTCAGCATTCGTTGGTATAAGTTATCTATAACACAACGAAACGTTCTGTGTCCATTACTAATATGTTATGCATACGACCAACTCGTTATGAATACGTCCGAATCTTAAAAAAAAAACATCAAAAGTTCAACGTCAGCCAGCGTTTTACATACATTTTAATACGTTGCCATCGCTGGCTAAAACGTCAAGGTGTGACCGGGCCTTAAGGAATCAATTGTTGCTACAAACTAGACCCTTACAACATGTAAGATTGAGCATGTGCTTTTGTTTGCAGAGTATCCGACAAAGGGGAAAGTATTATCGCCACAGAAAGGAACAAGGTGAAACACCAAAATCTGCACTTTCTGTCTAATAATATATTATCGAGTTGGAGGTGATTACCAACATGTTTGCTTCTGCACTGGAGTTCTTACGAATGTCTCCACATATTTCGGAAATGGTCTCTTACTGCAGCGTTCAGAGAAATTAATGTACTCTTTTCCTTCCCCAAAGTCTCCCAAATTAACCAAAATTGATGGTACACATGCAGGAGGGAGATGGATGGATGATGTTTTCTTTTCTTTTTCAGGGTTTACCAATGAAGAGTATTTGGAAATAACGTGGATGGGACGAACAGTTTGAAACAGTCCAACCTAAACAGATTGACACAAACAAAAAAATGGGGGCGTGCAAACTTATGTAAAATGATGAATATAAATAAATAAAACCTAACCCACAGAAGGCACCACAGATTGTATTTTGAAAAACAAGAGAATTGCAGGCAAGGACTTCCGTTTGCGATGTGTGGAGTGGAGAGTGATGGTGCAGCCCATTGTGGAAGTCGGAGCGAGACAACAACAGCCATGGATAAAGTTAGCCAGCGACTAAGTCAGCTCGAGACAAAGAGTGAGAGGAAACTGAGTATGATGTTCTTTTCAAAAGGACCCATTCTACCAATGTACGGGTTTGTCAAACCCAGCACTCATGCCTCAGTCCTTCGTCCACTGCTTCTTCTGCACACTGAAAGCTCTTTTGTGCCCTATGTACACTTTGTGTCAGTGCATCCTCTACAAACGTTCTTCTGGTCTGCCCCCGGTCCGCGCTCAAAGTGCTCCTTCCTCGAGCTTCCCCTTCCTTCTGAGAGGAGTCCTAATCTGGGTCATCCCACCCAGGGGGGATGTCTATTGCCTCTTCGCCCAATAAAAATAAAACGCAATTGCCTCTCCTGGGCCCCACCCACACTCTGCAGCCATAGCTGGCACACACACTGACCAGAGAGATTGTGACTCTTTTTGGCTTGTGCAGCATTTTCCCTGTATGCCTTTTTGGGATAGGAAGTCCTCACCTGGCCCTACCCACAAACAAGAGGTGTTTATGCATACAATGTTATCCTGACTATCATGTCCATAATTTGCATATGCTACCTCCTCAGCATCACATTTTTCAAAATGACTTACTCTGACAGGTCCCTGATACCTGACATTCTAACCTAATCAAAATGCACAGACTGTTGCACTTGTCTAGTTGTGGATCCCCACCCACTTGCACGTAACAATATATAGTGTGATCCAGAAGAACAAATCAAATGTTTCTTCATACAGAGATCTCACTATCTCAGCTCATGTAGGAATTAAACAAGAGAGGGCAAGAAAAAAAGGTAAAAGGAGAAGAGGCAAATAAAAGTGCATGGTCACATTGCAAACGACAATGACACTCATTAAATGATACCTCTGCCAAGGATAAACAGTATGTTGTAGCCTACTGATCGGCAGGATCTGCATCCATACTTTAACCAAAATCAAACAGCTTGTTCTTGTCACCTACCCAACTCATCCATCAAGTATCAACAGAATCCATCCCGAACTTTTTGAGACATCATTCCATATAGCATTTTTGGCCCAATCTCACAATCGTGAAGAATCACATAGAAAATTGTAGTATCTGGCTCTCATTTTCAGCAAAAGCAAATCAAATTGACGTCATGACACACCCAACTTGTACACCAAGTTTCGGCCGATTCCGTCCATTTTTTTTTTTAGCTATCCTGCTCTCAGCCAGATAAACAGGCGTGAAAACATAACCTCCATCCACCTTCAGTGGTGAGGGTAACTAGATATTTGCGATTGCTTGCGACTTACCCTTGGCAGATCATTCCAGTGATGGCCATATTTTTTCATATGACCTTCACCTTCAACATTTATGGATAGAGTGTAAATTACGAAAATGTATCTCCATCTACAACCTGTCCATAAAATTCAACATCATAAAATCGGAAGAAAATTATTCAATTTATGATCGCGTAAGTGTTTTTTGTTAGTTAGATCACAAACCGAAAATGTATATCAAGCACACCAATCAAATAACTTCAGTGCAGGTATGTTATAATGTTGCAAAAACATCTTGGAAGGCCAAGCAGTCTTTGAGATTCCACATTGGCAGAATTGAGCAATGACAAAAAAAAAACGTTTTTTATATTTTTCAGACCGCCATTTGACAGGTCGCTCATGCCTTGCTCAAGCCCTCACTCATTCCCCATTGTTATACAAGTCCCAGTGTTTAATTTTCGCACCATAGTTGGATTCGGCTTTGGTCATTTAACTCTGTGCACAAGTTTGATTATCCGATCATCCCTATCTGTGTCTGTAAACCACTAGATCTGTGCCCTTATTTATTGATTGTCTTATCTACCCTCTTCATAAGTCATTGTCAATAAACACCATTTTATTTGTAAGAAGTATTTTCCAAAGTTGACCTCTATCCTTTTGATCTCAAAAATAGTTGGTTTTCCAATTCAGGAATGCACTAAGCAAATCCTCGACAAATTTCAAGTCAATCGGATGAAAAATGACTTTCAGAAATTTGACCTCAAGATGACCTTTGACTTCAAAATCAATCGGCCATACATGTAAAGTTTTGCCCCAATGTGTTCAGCCATTTTAGAGAAAAAAATTTTTGAAGGTACAAAAGAAGATTAGGACTACCTCTACAACTTGGTGATGTTTCATGATGATTGCTTTAAAATTGTGACCTGAAAGCAATTGACAAACAAACAAGAAAAATACATTGTGCAGAGCACGTACATGCACAATCTACCCGCCTCCCCAAAGGTTGCCATGGATACATCAAATTGTCCATTTCATTAAGATTGCAATTGATAATCTCAATCAAAGCTCAGGTCAATTGGATGAAAATTGATTATATTTCAGATTGAAATTTATGATTTTAGAGGTTTGACCTTTTGACCTCAGAAATAGTTGGTTTCCAAATTCTGTGATGCACGATGAAATTGCTGTTTAATTTTCAAATCAATCGGATGAATATTGACGATTTCTCAGATAAAAATTGATGATTTTAGAAGTTTGACCTTGAGTTGACCTTTTCACCTCATATATAGTTGGTTTCCCAATCCAGTGATGCAATATGAAAATTTTGTTCAAATTTAAACTCAATCGCAGAAAAAGTGATGATTTTAGAAATTTGATCTCAAGATGAACTTTGACTTAAAAATCAAAAGGCTTCTCAGTTGAGGCTACCTCTACACCTTGGTAAAGTTTCATGACAATCGGTTTCGAATTGTGACCTGTACTACTACTACTCAACAGACGCATCCATGATCGAGTTCACAATGTCGCACCATGAGTCTTTGTTCATCATCAGTGGCTGCAAGTCCGCTATGTTATGCTGAATATCCCTGGCTACGCAGTCAAGGTAGTTCAGATATTGCAGTTTTACAGTCAGGTCAGGTCGTGGTTGACCTGATACTGGTAACATTTGACCCAGTACTACCTGCCTCATGGTCGAATTGGTCAGAGACTAAACTGGCTTTCCCACTCGACCCATCTCATGAGGAGGGTGAGTGGACACCCGGCAGTATTAAAAACGGGAGCTGAAAAGGGCAGATGAGCTTATCCAGAGCCAATGGCCATCCACAACTCCACTACAATTACACCCAGCACTTCACCACCTTTGCCACCTTGTGGGTCCTTACCACCTCACCACCAGGATTAGGTCTCTTGACGTAAGGGTATCAGCTACTGCCTTGAGGGTCTCTTGGATGAGTAAAGGTTTGGACACCACACATCGATATCAAAGGGTGGCTCTCGGGTGGCGTCCACAGATCCACTATATCCATCGACAAGATTTTAGTTATGTGAACTTTTAAGATATTTTCGAAAATTATGTGACCTGTGACCTTTCAGGCGATTGACAAACAGACAGACAGACAAACAGATAGAATATCAAAATCGACTGACCAATATACTTGAAAAATCTTTGACATTGCAAGTAACAAACAAACGGACCCAAATGCAATAATCTCTCCTTCAGCGAGGGTAAAAATTGTCTGCATGATGCAAG
>NC_140961.1:156521960-156544460 GCF_056783735.1 Eptatretus burgeri
CTCAGTATCTTTAACAAATGAAGAGATTGATTGAAACTTGTCTTTTGTGTCTTGAAACATTGTATTTATTAAGTGAAAAAGTTGGAGGATAAAATGTTTTTTTGCACAGATTTACCTGTAAAATAAACGAAATTTTCATCAAGAAAATTTTAGTTTAAGCAAAGATTTATTATATAAATATGGTGAATACAACATACTGCGATGTTTGTAATCACGAATATTAACATTATAGAAAACACCTCCGAACCAACAAACACACATTTAAACTATTTCATAAAATATCTCCTCTTGAGTTGGAAAGAAAACATTGTGATATCTGTTCAAAGGATGTTTTGAAGAGAAGTTATAACAGACATCTTCACTCACAAAAACACAAGAAAAATGAGTTTAAAGTAAAGGGAGACTATTATATTGAAAACACTGATGGTCATTTAAAGGGCATATAAAAATAAGGATTTTTCAATTTGGAGAACCCGGTCCATCATCAATAGCTGAATCAATTGAAATAGTGAAACCTGATGTTGAAAAAGTTATTAAAAAGACATTAAAAGAAATGAAAACTCTAAAGTTTTATATGGGAGTGAAAATGAATATGAAAAGACAAGATGAAGAACAAACTCCTTATATGAGAACAGATCTTCATTTTATAACATAATTTCAAGATTTTTTGAATAGTGGCGTTTATGAAGAACTATCAAAACAAGAGGAGGATGTTGATAATACAGTGGTAGGAAGTGGATTCAATATTAAAAAATCATCTTTTTAGATATGCACATTCTAAAATCAAACCCTCTTAAAGCTTCTTCTTATATCGAATTACCAAAATAAATAAAACTAAAGAAGGCAGTTGTTAATATTAAGAACAATCATAATAAATGTTTTCTCTGGTCTGTTGTTGCTCACTTTCATCCACCAAAATGTAATTCAGAAAGAGTAAAACAATATATGAAATATGAGAATACCTTGGACATTATAGATTTTAAATTCCCAATGCCACTAACAGATATTCCTAAATTTGAGAAAAAGAATAATCTTTCTATTAATGTATATGGATTAACGGATACAAACAAATTTCAAATATTAAAAATTTCAAACAACTATAAAAATGAAGAAACACACATTGATCTTTTATATTTTAGTGTTGGAAATAATTCACATTACACATACATCAATAATTTATCAAGATTAATCTCTTCTCAGGTATTCAGAACAGCAAACAAAATATATCCTTGTAAGCGATGTCTTAATTCATTTCATACAAAAGAACGATGAGAACAACATTCAAAATAGTGTAGTAATCATAAATCAGCTGTAATTACAATGCCTAAACCTGGTGAAAAGATTTCTTTTGAAGATCATAATAAATCTATCATGCACCCATTTGTGATATATGCTGATTTTGAGTGTATCCTTGAAAAGATAAATACTGCTTCTCCTAATCCAAAAGAATCATATCATAATCTAACAAATTATGATATTTGGGAGGGGGAAATTGAGGAGTCTAAAGTTAGGGATCATTGTCATCTTACTGGTAAATATAGAGGTCCTGCTCATTCCTGTTGTAATCTTAATTATAAATTACCTTCTTTTATTCCAGTCTTTCTTCACAACAGCGCCAACTATGATACACATCTATTTATAAATGAACTTTCAAAAACACCAGTAAATATTTCTGCCATAACAAACACAAGTCAAAAGTATATTTCATTTACAAAAATGATATTCACAAAACCTTTAACTCGTATTCGGTTTCGAGATTCTTTCAAGTTTATGGGAACACCACTAGCCTACCTCGCATCAAATCTAAGCTCCATAGACTCTTTTCCAAATCTTAATTCATTCTTTCCAAAAGAGGAAATTCTCACTAAAAAGGAAATTCAGATTAAAGAGAGAATTCAAAGTAAAGAGGAAATTCGAATTAATGAGGAAATTAATGAATAAATTCGAACTGAAGATGAAATTCTAATAATAAAGAAAATTCAAACAATGAATGAAATTCTAACTAAAGAGGAAGTTATGATTAAAGATGAAATTCTGATTAAAGAAGAAATTCTCACGAGAGAGGAAATTCAAACAAGGAATGAAATTCAAAGTAAAGAGAAAATTCTTACAAGTAAGCGAATTTATCCTTATGATTATATGGATTCATTTATGAGATTTAAAGAAACACAACTTCCTTCAAAAGAAAGTTTCTATAATAACCTTTATGAAAAAGAGATAAGTGATAAGGAATATAAACACGCACAAGAAATATGGAAAAAAGATAAAGAACCTTGGAGAATATCATGATTTATATCTAAAAACATGTTTTATTGTTAGCTGATTTGTTTGAAGCTTTTAGGTCACTCTGTCATAATAAAAATTGTTATGGATTAGAACCTGCCCACTATTTCACAGCTCCTGGTATAGCTTGGAGTGCAATGTTGAAAATGACAAAACAAGATATAGATTTAATCAGTGATGTTGATATGCTTTTGATGATTGAGAAGTCCAAGAGAGGTGGAATATCACAAGTATGTTCAAAAAGATATGCGAAAGCAAATAATAAATATCTTCCAAATTATGATAGTGAAAAAGATAGTAATTATTTGATGTATTTTGATGCTAATAATTTATATGGATGGGCAATATCTCAATCTCTGCCTTATGGTAAATGAGAGTGGGTGGAAGAAAAGGATTATGAAAAGGCTTTGATGAATATTGTTATTTCTTCTCAATAGGAATTGAATGACGAAGAAGAAGGTTATTATTTTGAAGTTGATTTGAGGTACCCGAGTGTTCTTCATAATAAGCATAAAGACCTTCTTTTTGCATGTGAGAAAGAAACCCCAAAGAAAGAATGGTTCAGTGATTATCACAAAAGTTTTAATATTAAAGGCAAATCAACAGAAAAGTTATTAACAACATTCTATGATAAAGAGGGATATGTTTTGCATCAGAGAAGCTTAAAACAGTTTTTGAGAGAAGGATTGAGAGTAGCTAAAATTCATAGAGATTTAAAATTTAAACAAAGTCCTTGGATGAAAAAGTATATTAAATTCAATACAGATATGAGAGCAAATACAAAAGTAAAATTTGAAGGGGACTTTTATAAATTAATGAATAATGTTGTATTTGGAAAGACTATGGAAAATGTTAGAAACAGGCAAAACATTAGATTCGCAACATCTTGGAAAGAAGCTTCGAGATTGATAAATAAACCAAGTTTTGAGAGAGAAGAGGTTTTTTCAGAGAACTTTTCTGCAATTCATATGAAAAAGGAAAGTATTGTAATGGATAAACCAATTTATATTGGAACAGCAGTTCTTGATTTATCAAAGATATTGATGTATGATTATTTGTATAATGACTTAAAGAAAGAGTATGGTGAAAATGTTTCATTGTTGTATATGGACACTGATAGTTTTATCCCAGATATAAAAACTGATGATGTTTATAAAGATATGAAGAAATATATTGGAGTATATGATACAAGTAATTTCAGCAAGAAGAGTGAGTTATTTTCCAAAAGAATGAAAAGGTTATTGGTAAGTTTAAGGATGAGTTGGGTGGAAAAGTAATGAGTGAGTTTATTGGATTGAGAGCAAAGGCATATGCTTATAAGTATGGTGATCAGATTGATAAGAAGTTAAAGGGAATAAAGAAATATGTAATAAAGAAATCAATAACTTTTATAAATTATTATAAATGTTTGATGAATAAGAAAGAAGAATATAGGAAAATGAATACAATAAGAAGTTATAAACATAACATATATAGTGAAGAAGTAAATAAAAAGGCATTAGGAACCTTTGATGATATATTTATTTTTGATAATGGAATAGATTGTATTCCATATGGATATTGTATGATAGAATGTGTAAAATAGATTGTGTTTTCATGATGGGAAGATGGGTTAGGGTTTTTTAAGGGCTACCGCCACATTTTTTCGCAATATATAAATGGTCAAACCAAGTATTAATCAAACTAAAGAGTGGAGAAAATCTCAGTCTTGGTATATAAATAGAAAACATGATGAATCTGAAAAATATCAAATAAGTCTTATTGAAAAAATAACTAAAACAAAGATAAATAAAACAAAAAAGCGAATCAATTTAAAAACTAGTAAGTTAGAGGATGTAAAGAAAAAAATGAATATCCTTGAATGGACTGAAAACTTTGATGGTTATCAATTGAACAATGACAAAACAATTTACAATAACGTCAAAATGATATGTGGCTCAGGAGGTGGTCAAACAAGAGCATTAAGAATAGTTTATCATTTCGTAATGGCACAAAAGGGGTATCTTAAAAAATATAAAGATTGAAATGTTTTGTTTTTAAATATTTTAGATGGGGATTATTGTGCAAAGAAAATTAAACTATTGAAGGAATTTGAGAATGAACAAATCTTTATAGGTTCAATGAGTGAGCAAAACAATATGCATCGGTTATTTGAAAAAGAGTGTCCCGAGGCTTAGACGTTTCAGATATTTCTTTAGAATCACCTTTAACAAATCACATTACCACTTTACTACTTGAACAAATCTTTATCTTATTGCATGGGTTATTTGAAAAAAAAATGTGTCCCCAGGTTAAAAGGGGAGACAAATAAATATACCTTGGGATAAAAAGGGGGTTTATTTTTTAGGGAAAAAAATATGAATCGCTGAAAATCCCCCATTCATTTACATGGGGTAAATTGAGCCAGATTCAGTATATTCACCCTCCTGACACTTCCCATTGAACAGGACTGTCTGTCCTCCCTCTGCAGTTCCAGAAAGGCCAAATCTTCTTCTGGGACGTTGGTCTCGGTGATCTTACCGCTTGCGATATCGAAGACATCTTCTAGGTCGCCCTTCCATACCTCCCTCTTTGTCATTGGCGGGAGGTGTCTCCTGCTTGGCTTCGTTCTTGAGGCTCAAGTACTCGTTGTAAAGGTTCTTGATGTTAAGACGGATCACGTGCTCTGCCTTAACAGGGAGGTTCGCTTTCTCCCACACTTCATGCAGCTTGAGAGAGGTGCTCTTGGCCACCTCCGGGAGGGTCTCCCTCCGCACCTGATGGTAGTGATGGAAGAACAGGAGGACATCTTCCCTCGAGGGCAGGCGGCTTCCCAAGAAACCTTGATTCGCTGACTTCTCCAGGAGCCAGAGAAGGTTCTTGCTTCATGTGGAAGTTATCATCTGGAAAAAAAAAACGTCAACATCCCATTCAAAAGTGTGCAACCTGTTAACATGGTCCGATTTCGCAAAGATTTTGCATGAAGCACTTTTTATAGGAAAGGTTCAAAGGCAAACCTGTGCTGATAAAATTAATGCACTTCACAAAAAGTAAAACACCCTAATATATATATATATATATATATATATATATATATATATATATATATATGTATATATGTATATATATATATATATATATATATATGTATATATGTATATATATATATATATATATATATATATATATATATATATATATATATATATATATATATATATATATATATATATATATATATATATATATATATATATATATATATATATATATATGTGTATATATGTATATATATGTGTATATGTATATATATATATATATATATATATATATATATATATATATATATATATATATATGTGTATATATGTATATATATACATATATATACATATATGTGTATATGTATATGTATATATATATATATATATATATATATATATATATGTATGTATATATATATATATATATATATATATATATGTATGTATATATATATATGTATATATATATATATGTATATATATATATATATATATATATATATATATATATATATATATATATATATATATATATATATATATATATATATATATATATATATATATATATATGTATATATATATATATATATATATATATATATATATATATATATATATATATATATATATATATATATATATATGTTATAATTAAACCCCCGTGTTAAATGTTCCAGTTTGTTGTTCGTGTTTTCTTTCATTGTATTGGCCTAGCAATGTCCGTATTGAGACATAGTGAGGTCATTTGGGCCAGTAAGTTGCCATTGGGTCCGGCGCGGCTTTGGTAGCTTCCGCTCGGTTACGCCAGATCCAAGTCAGTGATAGCGACTCGGTGCGGACAAAGTCGGCCGAGGGTGTGGTTTCCCCGGTAGTTAGACGGCATGGGTACTTAGGTAAATTGTAATTAGACAAGTGGACCTTACCTCACGCCGTCGAAATATTGACTACCACTGTCTTCTAAGTGACCCGTGACCTTTCGGAGTTGTCCGAGAGTCACGACCTAAATTCCAGGTGTTCGGTGGGAGACGGCTCCACTGCTCCGCCTGGTGTGTCGTTTATCACTGCCAAACTCCGGCCCACAACAGTTTGGTGTCAGGAGCGTGTTCGAATCCCTACAGCCCCAGAGAAATTAACGGGATTCTTATCAAGGGTGTACGGTGCAACCCCCCCCACCCCAGTTCCCTCCAAGTTACGAGCGTCAAAATTGTTCTCTCCATTGACCCCGATTTTTGTATATTTTTTATTTTTTAATGGCGTGAACAAACTTTGGTACATCTTGAGTGATGAAGGTTGTGGTGAAGTTTCAATGGGATTGCATGTTTAGTTCTTGAGAAGAAAGCAAATACCTCTTTAAGTGGGGAGCAACACCCTGTAAACCTGCTCCATCTACCCCCTTCGACCCTTATTATTATTATTTTAACATGAATAAACTTTGGTACATCACACACATGTAATGAAGGTTGTGATCAAGTTTCATCAGAATTGCATTTGTTCTTCCTGAGAAGAAAGCAAATATCTATTTTCAGTGGCAACCCACCCCCCCCCCCCCATAGACCCCAAAAGGGACCGATGCTTTTAATGCCGCAAACAAACTTTCATAACACATGGGTGATGAAGGTTGTGGTCAAGTTTCTTTGAAATCATATATGTAGTTTCTGAGAAGAAGTTGAAAGTGTTTGTAGACGGACTGACCGACGGACGGAAAATGCACCATCCGGTACGCTCATGGAAATATGTTCCAGGTGAGTTAATATCGAAAAGAGTATCCACTTCTGTGCATCAAAATTATATTGCCAAGACTGGCTATATGTGACAGCGACCTGCCTGGCCAACCACCACTTTTTATATATTTTTATTTTTATGTTGAAGGCTTCACACTCACGTACTGAATAGTCCTCATTGAGGCCAAGTCTTAAATAGAACTGCATTAATAGAAAAGTAACGAAAGAGAGACTATTCGAGGAGTTTTTGAGAAAGTATAAAATCTGCTTTTTAAAAAGGGGAAGAAAAGTGTTTGGGAAGACATGAGAAGGTAAAGAGTTCCAGAGTTTGTCAGGGATTGAAACAAACAAACATTGTAACAGCCCACACTTGAGTTGCCAATGGCCACACAATAATCATGAAATGTAGTGGCTTGTTGAGTATTCCTTGTTCTCGCTAATGGTGGAGGTACACAAGCAGCAAGTTCTTGTGAGCAGAAGCCAAACTAATATTTGTGGAAAAGAGAAAGAGAGCCTACTCTGCAGCATAATTTGAGTGGGTCAAGTTTTGAGGTCATGGTGGAAGAGTTTACAAGTAGAAAAACAACTTGACAACTTTTTCCTGTGGACAACTTGCTCCTATGACTTCATGTAACCCTGATTGGGAGGCTAAATGGTGTAGTATACCTTCCCCAAGCGTGGCCCATAGGTTAATGAATGCAAAGCCCACCTCCTTTAAGAAAGATTGCTTCCTTTACCCTGTTAAACCTTTTGCATTTGGTTTCAAAACCTCAACCACAATGTATTGATAGATTTGGATAGATGGTTTCCTTCTCCTCGATGAGCTGCCTGACAAAACTAATGAGCCCCATCTGCCTGAAACAACCGTTTTTTTCAATGCCTTGCAACCCAACCCGACAGTGAAATGCTTATATTACCAATCAACCTGACAGTGAAATGCTTACACTTGCATAGACCGTCGCATACCATAGAGTTCAACATCAAATAAATACTCATATTCCCTTTATACTCTGGAGCCATCTTTGTGATGTATCTGCATTGAGATTACAGAGACTCCAACAAAGCAAGACTTTTTCTTATTATGGGTGTAACTTAAAATGTAAGTATGTGAAACTATTTTTTGAGAGAACTATTTTAAGAATAATTATGTTCAAATGGATTATCCAAAGTGATCGTTCATAATGTTGTTTTTATTGAAATAAATCGAATTATGGTGATGACACCTCCATCAACATAATTACATTAATTTTAATATTAAAACTGACGATTAATTTGGTTTTATTTACATTTTGTATGTTTATTTTTTCTCCCGAAAGACTACTGTACAATTAAACTCAGAATATATAAATATGATTGTTAGTTGTAGAAGAGGAAACTTGTTCATTTCCAGCACTTCCATGGTGAAACACATGGATGTATTGAAGCAATGGTGCAGTGTTAATGGGAAACTGGATTGTTTTAAATGTCGACATAAACTTGTATTCCATTTTATTATGTTGTTATACATCCATGCAGCAGTGGCTGAGGAAGGGAAATGTAAGGCGATGGTCATACCGGGTTTACAGAGTGTTGTGAAACAAGGAGACGTCATGCTTGCTGGGTTTTTCCGTGTTCATGTATCAAAACCAAGTTCTGTTTTCATGTTCAGGAAATTGCCCCAACAGACGGATTGCTTCAAGTAAAGATTCTTCTGTTGCTTCCTTTTAAATTATCATCGATTTCTTTGCCATAGATAAATTATTATTCATTTCATTTTAAAATATATTTTTTCCATATTTTGTGCATTACAATATTTTGATCCTCAAGAAAATATAATTTATGAAGACTGTCACAGCTCCACTTAAAAGTTAACACATTCAACTTTCAAAAAATTGCAGTCTTACCTTCATTACATGGGTGTCAAAATCCTTTTATATCATGACAATAATGATAGAATTGTCAGAAAGAAATTAACGGGAATATGGAAATGCCTTGATGTCGTGTATTGTTTTTGAAAAGGCTTCCATATCAACTTTTGGGGATTCCATCTTTATTCTTTAATTTGTGTTCACTGCTTTCATCTTAATATATGTATTGTCTTTGATACGAGATTAAGGAGAGGATGATCATGTCACTGTGCACTCTGAAAAAAATCCAGTGACATTAATTATTTATTTCTAATTTTGATTTTACAATTTAACAGCTTTAACTGAACTATTATACCAGGCAGTGTAATGTAAGATTTACATTTGAACTGAACTATCACAATTTATAAAATTTGCTTATTTGTGAAGCCTTGGATTTAAAAATCAAACACTCTTGAGGCCAACGGTGTTTCTTACAAATCGGATATTTTGACAAAATTTCTTTCTTTCAACAGATTCAACCTTCGGACCTTCCGCTGGCTTATGGCAATGATATTTGCAATTAAGGAAGTTAACAATAACCCTTCATTGCTTCCAAATGTAACAATTGGTTACATGATTTATGAGGCCTGTTTTAATACCCACAAAGCAGTCAAAGCCACAGTAAGTTTCATTGGTTCAGAAATAGCACAAATGCAAGAAAATATCTGCAAACCAAGGGCGATAATCGGAAGTGCAAGTTCCACCTATTCTAGCATCATTGGACGCTTTCTTGGTCCATTCTATATCCCACAGGTGATAATCTCAAGTCCTTCGCATTGGTACAATGATCTGCAATTGGCAAAAAATATATATGAGTGACTTACCTGGTGTTTTGCTTGAGTGTGATGTGAATGCTTGTCTTCCTCTGATTCAATTTGGAACAAATTGTTTATTCGATATTACTGTATGCTTGGTGTTTGTTGGCTTCATGGTTAGCGTAGTGGGATTGGGATATTATTGTTGTGGATCCGGGGTGGCGGGATTCTCACCTGACTCTTGGCGGCACCCTCACCACCGCTGTCTTCTGGGTTTATAACGCTGGCTGGCTCAGCACAGGCTTCGGGTCACGCGTCTTCAATTGCAATACCAACGTAATGCTGGACCTTACCAGTTGGGGAAATAGAATCCGGGTTACAGACTGGTTTTGTCAGATGCCGAGCGTTTTCTACAAGTCTGTAACAATTTTGGTTTTATTTACCAATCAAACGGATCATTCCTCAACGTGACACAAATTAATCCATAGCGGCAACTTCAGACGAACCAACCAGATTTATTGTGGAACATCGGGTAACACAACACAAGCAAAATATTCACGACAATGTTATTAACAATCTATAACCCGTTCATAACTAGGGAACAAGGGATTACGGGTTTTGAGGGGGTCCCTACCGATATATGCCTTAAACAACATGCAGACAAGACAGACAGACAACATGCAGACAAGACAGAGTACTTGGTGATGTTTCATGGACAAGAGGAAAGTGTTAAAAGCATGAATGTCACTCGTAACAAGCCGATGTCCACGGATTCAAGCCCAAACTCGAACATGCCGCGTGGCTAGATGGTGCTCGCCTTCCCTTTTCGCACCACACGCGGTCTCTGCGCGCTCTGACCCCGCATAAGGTCAACGGCACAAGACTGCCAGATCGATGATGGGTCAGAGCTGGTTTCTCTCAAGGTCCAGCATACAAGTCCAGGCCTGGCCTGTTCACCAGGCCTCCTTCACCAAGCAGATCGCAGTAGACACACCCGTCCCCTACACAGCAGATCACGACTCCCACCAGTCGTCTCTCATACAGCCGAGGGCAGACAGACCTCCTGCCGTCATTTTGCTGCCTTTCCTTCAGCCCTGGCTCGCTTCTGCGGGCCACAGAAGGCAGACCTGGCACGCCCAGGTCCAGTTTCTCTCCCGGCAAAATCACCAATGTTTCTTCTTCTTTCTTTCGCTCGCTTCAAAGCCACTGGCTCCTCCCCTTAGCTCCACCTCCCTCTCCAGGCGACTCCCCCTCAGCCCACAAGGTGGGGCATATCATTCGGAGAGGGGAAGGAAGAAGAGGAAGCTCTCGGCACACCACCACTATACGGACAATAAAAACATGCATCCTAGACCTCCCGACACACATGTAATGTCCATTTTACCAAACAACCTAGCTAAACATGCATTTAATGGGGGGATCTGAGCTAATCCTATATTTCGTAGCCTACTAAGGGGCATTTCCGTAACAATATGATCTTGAGTTCAAATCCCACTCGGCATTTGAGTAAATGCCAAGTGGGGTTGATTGTGCCTGTCATCCTTCCGAGGTTATTAAAGTGATTGCCAGCTTGCTCTTGCTGGTATTGTGTGTCGGAGTGGTGACCTGACCAGGATTGTGTCCAATTGCCAAGGAGACTGGTTAGGCAACACCAATGCTCTGCACAGAGTATTATCCCAATGGATGGATGGATATAACTGTGACATTTGTTAAAGAGAGATGTTTATTCTATAAGTTTAACACACAAAAACGGTAACATGTTGTATGTAATATTGTTTCGAATTTAAGCAGTACTGAACGTTTGTCAGTTGAGAGATTTTCTGGATTTTGAACTATCTCATGTGAATGAGCAATTTTGAGCATATTGTTGTCAATGAAACACCTCGAATTATGACTTGCGATATGCTTTCACAAATGTTTTTCCTTTTAGTACATACAATTTGTGAAATAGAATAACAAAAGAGAAAATAAGAATAAGATACGAATAAGAATCCGTTGCTTTGTTTGACAGTGACATGTCCTTTGTTACCTCCACCAACAAAGGTTGACAGAGGTTACGTTTTCACCCCTGTCTGCTTGCCGGTCTGTCTGTCGGTTTGTGTGCATGATATCTCAAAAAGTTCCTGACAGATTTGGTCAAAATTTGGTGGACAGGTTGTGTGTGTGATATGGATCAATTGATTTGATTTTGGTTAAGATACTGATCCCAAAACGAGAATTAAAAAACAATTGTTTGTTTGTTTTTCTGTCTTTGAGCAGGATATCTCAAAAAGTTAGGGATCAATTAGAAAAATCTTTGTGGACAGGTTGGGTGGATGACAAGGATTAATTTCTTAGAATTTATTTAAAGACTCGGATCCGAATCCAGGTACTATAATATTTTTAATTATCAAATAATTATTCACTAACGACAGATGGAGCCAAAAACGATATAATAACATGATATCTCGAAACGTTTTGAGTGTGTTATGACAATACTTTGTGGATGCATTGGCTTGGTGACAAGAACAAGCCGATTCGATTTTCGATTCGAGATTTAGATCCAGCTTAACAGAGGAATACAACACGTAAATTGTTCAGCCTGGTAAAGCTATGCGCTTTATTGCCATTCTTGTTTATTTCATGCGTTTTATCCTTTAAATGAATTCAAGGTAAGATGACACCTGCCTATAGGTTGGACATCAATTGATTAAAAGGCTTTGGAAGCAATTCATTGTGTTCAAAATGAATAGGTTAAAAGGAGCAGTGTGTGTGCGTGTGTTTTTTTCAAATTTTTTAACAAAGCTTTATAATGAGAATGTGGAGAAGGCAAATTAATAATTTTGCTTACAACTCAAAGAAGGTAATGTATGTTTTGTATGCAATGATCACAGCAGTGGTCTAATGTACACTGCGTAATGAATGTGCGTTAATTTTCAAATTTTGCACAGGAAATCAAATGGTTGTCTTTCATAAATATACTTTACGTTTTCGCGCCAAAAGCTTCTAAGCAAACCGATGGATATGTAACACATGTTCTGTGAAGTGAATAAACATTAACCGCAGCTTCATCTTGAAATACCTGCTTCCGTAATTAATGTCTAATCCTGAAGACAATGCGTCTTCTATCATTAAATAAACCTCCTCTTTTGAGGAAACAAAATTACATTTTCATTTCAACTCAAATGCGGTAATTCACGTTTTATTTGCAACAATCGCAGCAGCGGACTAATTTTCACCGCCCAGTGAGGGTCGGTGTTTGCTTGATTGCTTCAGCCACTTGGTGTGTTCTCCACAAGAAACGTGAAACTGAACACAAGCAATTACACTGCTGTTTTTTTTTTTGGATACAATGCCGAGGCTCGTCGTGGAGCTAACACACAAAATGTATAACAAAGGAGCAGGGGAGAAGAGGGGCAGGAGAGGGAAGCACAAACAGTGGGGAACAGAGTCATTAGGTCTGTGGAAGGGAGAGGGATGGGGTGGGGAACATGGGGTATACAAGATGGACACTACAGGGACTTTCAGGAAGGAAAGTATGGAATTTGAAGGAGGTGGGTTTGGGGTGGATTAACGGGGGTAGAAAAGATCATGCTTTTGGAAGGGTGAATACAAGAGATGGTGAAGGGAAGAGTGGGATTGAAGAGAGTGTGGGAGTTTGTTCCAGAGGCAGGAAAATAGAAAGAAATGAAAGACTGAAGGTGAGCAGGAGCAGTGATTATTTATTTTCGTAGTTTCACCAGAAGGGGGTTGCTGTTGGACATTGAGCACCTGTACAAATATGGGGGGGGGGTCAGATCACAGACAAAACAGGTGTGCCAAGGAAGGACTTTCCATGATGGAAGATGCCCAGTCGGGGACACTGGCTTTGGAGTCCAGCTTGGAAAAGTGGCTTTCTCAGGAAATATCATGGCAGATTGTGACACCTAGAAGTGTAAATGAAAGGACTTATTCAAGAGGATTGTTGAGAAAGTGGATGGGGGCAAGGGTGGGGGGGTGTTCCAGATGGTTATTTTGTCGAGACATTGTGTGAGTGTGAGATTTGTCAAGATTGAAAGACATGTTCCAAGTGATAGGCCAGCTTGTGATTTTATCCAGATCTGCAGAAAGTGAAGAGGCTGCTACCTGCTGATTGAGGAATGACAGATGGTATGGCAGACAGTGAAGTCATCAGCAAAGAGATGAAGTTTGTAACTAGACTTTAAACTAACGTGAAGCAACTTTGTAACTAACGGAGGAGAAGAGAAAGGGTTGGGTTGGGAGGAGGCAGGGGAATGGGTTGGAGGAGGCAGGAGAAGAAGTGGGGTTGGAGTAGGTCGGTGATGTGGTGGGGTGGGATGAGGCAAGGGAAGAGGTGGGTGGGAGTCTGGAGGGACTGTGTTTGGAGGAGTAAGGGGTGGTATTGGAAGAGGCAGGTGATGATGAATAATTTAAAGGTTATGTGGTTTGATGACGATATTAGATTCTAGGAAAACAATTAAGTCAGGTTTTCTCTGGATAAAGAGGACGTTATGGGGTAGGTGTCTAATTGAAGTGGGGTAGCATTGAAGTGTGGTTCTATCAATGTGGTGCGTCATGGTACCTGGCCATAACTGCTCGCATTTATAAAGCATAGCGCCTCCAATTATTATTATCATTATTGTCATTATTATTATAATAATTATTATAATGAGCAGAGTACCAATACAACAGGCAATCTTGTTCAAAGCATCCAACACGTTCTTCTGATACATATCTTTATTTGGGTGGTGTATCGGCAAATGACAGCTTTGTGTTGGCAAAAAACACAATAAACCCGGGATACGAGCACGGAGCAAATCAGGCCGACTGCTAATAATTCAAAACATCTCACAACATTAGAAAACGTGGTGACAGGAATACTGTTCCGTAAATGGTGGAATCTTTCAACATTCTTTCTCACCTGGAGGTGGCGCTACATGATTTCACATTTACCGAGAAAATTTGCGTCCCCTCCCTTTCCCCCAAAACCAATATCAAATATAAAAACACCTCCATACAATAATTTGGGTCATGCTGATTAGTCTGGTTGAAATCGGCCAAAAAAATATTGGGTTTTCCGAGTCCTAGGAGACTTCTGGGTCCTTGGGGTCTTTTGGGTTCTCGGGGTCATTTGGGTCCTCGGGTATTTTGGGTTATAAGGGTATTTTGGGTCCTTGGGACCATTTTGGTCATTGAGGTATTTTGGTTATTTTTTGGACCACGGAGGAGGGTCGGGGAAGGGGGGGGGGCGGAGGAGGGTGTTGCTTCTTTGGGTAATTTAGTTTAAGTATTTCAGGTTATAATTGTGAGTGGCATCAGGTCAGCTGTCCAACCAATGGGTGAAGAGTGGACATACATACATACTCCCCAAGCATTTCTCTCTGCGATGTCAATGATGATTCGCCAATAAGTGATGAAACTGGTTCGGCATCTGAGGGGGTGTGCCACATTCGGATTCTCATGTATGTTATCTTTGTGAATGTCTTTACAGTTGTGGAGGAACTCTGGGAAAGGTTTGAAATAGCAAAGAGCTTACCTTGGGTAGCCTTTCATGGTTGTTTAACCAGCTTTGTCAGCGAGAAGAGCATGGTTGAAGTTGACATATATATATATATATATATATATATATATATATATATATATATATATATATATATATATATATATATATATATATATATATATATATATATATATATATATACATACAGTCATGCGCCGCTTAACGACGTTCCGGGCAACGACGGATCGCATATACGACGGATCTACCAGCTCTGAAAAAAAAAAAAAAAATGAAAAAAAAATGTACTGAAAAATTCCCATCTCCGAGTGATGCAGCCCCGTATAAAAATAGCACATACAATTATGTACACTGTACAGTTCATAATACCTCATAATGATAATAAACAACGACAGTGTGGCCCTGTTATAATGTGATCGTTGAGGTCCATATAATGTCATTGCTAAAAAAAACAGGATCGTGCTAAATCGGGATTCAAGGAAATCGGCTCTCAAACTGAACCAATGTTTGCACGTTTACCTTCTAGCAAGTACATAACCTTTGAATTGAAGAATTCCGCGAATAAATCGTTGTTCTTAGTCGACATTAAAGCACAGATTTTTTTTGGTGAAGCTTTTTATGTTGTTAAAACAATCGCACTATTCCGAAAAATATATATATCACAATTGACAGGAGCTCGTTTCTTCATTTGTAAATTATAACATCGATGCAATGATAACTTATTTATAAAATCCAAACGCTAATATAATTCACCTTTCTATAATCGATGCGAGAGGAGGTTGTAAGCTGCTGCTAACAATCCCGATGGCTGCCATGAACAGAAAAAGGTAAATCTAAAGGCCCAGTCACACCTTGATGTTTAAGCCACAATGGCAATGTATAAAATGTATGTAAAACGCTGGCTTACGTTGAACTTTTGATGTTTTTTTTTTAAAGATTCGGACGTATTCATAGCAACTTGGTCTTATGTATAACGCATTGGTAACGAACACAGAACGTTTCGTTGTGTTATAGATAACTTATACCAACGAATGCTGAACCTGTTGTCGGCCTACACAACTGATGCCCAACGATAGTCTAACTTAGGCATAGCGCGTTGCACGCATCGCCGACAATGTCGTGACGTAGCCTATTAAAAGGCTGATGCACAACGATTTGAATGATAACTGCCGTAGAAATGGAAGTGACAACATCGCGGTCACACCTTGGCGATCTTACCAGCGAATGCCGACCTCTGAAAAATGTGTCTAAAACGTTGGGGCACGTCAAATACGGTATGAGTAAGTTTGGCATACGTGAGTAGAACGCTAAAGTACGCTATCATACGTCGTAGTAAGTAGAGTACGTCAAGTAATTTTAAAAATGTTCAAAATTTTACGATGAACTCGGCGTATGACACACATTCCACATGCGATGGGGATAAGTTTTACACACGATATGTGGATGCTTACACACGTCCACAAAGGCTACTTATAAGCTATTCATAAGTCGAAACACGTCGCGGTAATGTCTTTTTTACGCGAAACTTATTTCTAAGTTATGTTTGACATGTTTTGAACCAATTATTTACATAGTCCCAACACACATCGACGTATGTAGACGTATTCCAATGACGTCTTCCGGTCGACAAAAAAAATAAATGAACGTGTTTCTAGCTTACAACTGCCATATAAAGACGTGTTCCCAGCGGTTTTGGGAATTGGTATCTAAAAATGCTGCTCATAAAAGGGGAACCCAACAGTGTTTTCGAGTCCTTTTAGAGTCGATGTCCATGTCAGCAGTAACAGTATCAGTATCAGTATTAATATTAGTATTAGTAGTAGTTTGTTCATGTTGGCAGTAGTAGGTGAGTGTGAGGGGGAGGGTGTGGGTTATGATGGATCGTCCTTGCGTCCACGTGTCCACGGGTAGGAGACATCTTTTCACCATTGTTCGAAGTTCTTCGCGGCTAATTTTTTATGGGGCTTTTTCAACAATGAGCTATAGCTTGTTTTTACGATTAGGTCTATTCATAATGGGTTGGACAAATGCACAATGAACTAATAATGTGCATAGAGCGCTTTGATTACTTATAGATACGATATACCAACGAATAATTATCGTGAAGCCGGCGTTCACAAACTATGCCCAACGATAGCCTAACTTATCCATATCGTGCGGCAGTTTATCTTTGCCGGTGACGTAGGGTTTGCTATTCATAGGCTGCCACTCAACGATTTAAATGGCTGCATCTCCACTATTGAAAGTAGACGCTTGTGCTCAACAATTGGATTTTTTTTACACTCAACGACTTTTAAACGGTACCACTCAGCTATTTTCATTGTTTACAATGAACGATTTAAATTGCCGTCACTCGCCTTTTGTTTTTTGACGCTGGCGCTCAGAAATTTTAATCGTTTCTATTGAACGTGCTAAATCGCTCAAACCCCACTCTTGAAAGTAGACGCTTGCGCTCAACAATTCGATTTTTTTTTACACTCAACGACTTTTAAACGGTACCACTCAGCTATTTTCATTGTTTACAATGAACGATTTAAATTGCCGTCACTCACCTTTTGTTTTTTGACGCTGGCGCTCGGAAATTTTCATCGTTTCTATTGAACGTGCTAAATCGCTCAAATCCCACTATTGAAAGTAGACGCTTGTGCTCAACAATTCGATTTTTTTTACACTCAACCACTTTTAAACGGTACCACTCAGCTATTTTCATTGTTTACAATGAACGATTTAAATTGCTGTCACTCGCCTTTGTTTTTTGACGCTGGGGTTTTGAAATTTGAAGTGTTTCTTCTGAACATGTTAAAACGCTCAAACTCGACTATTTTAAATAGACGCTGCCGATGGACAATTAGAATCATAGCCAAGCTAGACTTAGAAGTGTGAACATCCTCGTCATGCCGAAGAAAAGTTTGAAGAATGCTGCAAATAAGTGTCCTGGCCGTGGCCGTGGACGCTGACGCAAGGACGATCCATTATACCGACGTCTTTCAGCCTATGAGTAACTTAAAAGTAACGTCTGTCGATGTGTGGCAACGATCACGAAACGTGCTAACAACACGTTATTCATAGGTTATAAATAAGTTTCGGGTACACTAAACATTACCTCGGCGTGTCTCAACTTATGATTAACTTACAAGTAGCATGTGTTGACGTCTGTCAACGATCGCAGACCATGCATACAACTTGTGGCCAGCGTAGCGGAACGTGTGAGTCATACGCCGGCATACGTCGTGAAATTTCAAGCATGAAAAAATTTGAGGTACAAAAATACAACCAAAAAGTACAACGTTTAAAGCCAGCATACAACGACGTATGGCAGTGTTTTTCAGCGTGCTCTGAATGTTATCAAAACTTACCCTTAACGTATTCAACGTGTGCCAGCGTTTTAGAAAAAAAATTCAAAAATCGGCATACGTTGGCTAAAACGTCAAGGTGTGACCGGGCCTTAACGTGTCTTCCGTCTCTCTTGAATGCGTGTTACAATTGCCGACAGTATTCAGTACAGTAAAATGCTGTACAGGTTTTTATCCGAGGAGCAATAGGCTACACCATATAGCCTAGGTGTGTAGTTTTGTGTAAGTACGATATTCGAAAACGAAAACGAAAAAAAAAGATGTTCGCACAACGACGACGTCGCTTAACGACGTGTTTCTCAAAACGTAACCCCGTCATTAAGTGGCTCATGACTGTGTGTATAAATATATATATATATATATATATATATATATATATATATATATATATATATATATATATATATATATATATATATATATATATATATATATATATATATATATATATATATATATATATATATATATATATATATATATATATATATATATATATATATATATATATATATATATATATATATATATATATATATATATATATATATATATATATATATATATATATAGTTAAGGATTTCAGAATATCTGGTCTGATGAATGCATCCACACATCCAGGTCCTCAGACAGTTATTTCCTTCAATGCATGTTCAGAATTGCCCCATCCCCATGTCTAATGGGATATTAAATGTGATGCATTGAGAAGGGTAAACGATAGAACGATAGATAAGATAGAGAAGGGTAAACGAGCTCCGACGCCCGCCATTTTTGAGAGCGCATGGGTCGTCATAGTAACAGTGCACAAGTGAGGCAGGGTGAGCTTGGGGAGGACTGCTCCCGCAGAGACAGCCCAGAGAAAAAAATATGAATGGAGGTCCGTTCTGAGGCGGGAGGAAAGCGTCGGCGAAAGAATGCGGAGAGTAAAGCAGGGGTGAAAGAAAGCCAGGGAGGGATAAGAGAACGAGAAGTAAGCTTTTTTTTTGACCTAAAACTTTTAAAAACCACAGTTTGCCATGGATGCTCGCTTTCCATCAAACATTCTTTTTTTCCAACTTCAGTGCCAACTCACCCCCCTCACCCCTCACTCTCACTCTCAAAGCAACCATCCCACTCTTCTCCCTCCAAGCCCCCCTCTCACCTCTCTCAAAAATCCCCCCCTCACCTTTCTCCCACCTTTCATCCCCCTCACTCTTCCTTCTCAAAGTTGCCCCCTCTCATCCACCAACCTGCCTCCCTCCACTGCCCTCTCACCTCCATTTCTTCACTCCACCTCCTCAAATCCTCAACTGCCTTCTTCCTTGTCTCTTGTCCCCCCTCTCCCCCAGCCCCACCGTGCCTTTTCTCCTCCTCATTCGTCCCCCCCCCCTCGCTGTTCTGCAATACACCACGCTCCATCAGCAACCCTCCTTACCTGCCCCCCTCATCCCTTGTCCTACCCTCCCCCTCCCCCTCCACCTCCTGCACCCAAAGCCTCCTCCCCTTCCTCTTCATTAAAAGTGTGGACCTCAAATATCCGGGGCCTTCGCTCAAACCTTTCAGATCTTTCCATACAGGTTGCCACTGACAAACCAGACATTATCTGCCTAACAGAAACTTTCCTCTCCCAAGACGTGTCTGACTCCCAAGTATCTCTCCCTGGCTACTCCCTCTTACGGTATGACAGACCTGAGCCTCGTCCTGGTGGAGGTGTTGCTCTCTTCATCAAAGACTCTATTCCTCACTCTCCATGCACTGCTCTCACTCCCCCACACCCCCAGGAATACCTCTGGTTTCGGCTTCCCCTTCACTCCCACCTCATGTTTATATGTGTACTGTAACGTCCACCGAACAGTGATGACTCCATCTACACCTCACTATCCGAAAACATGGACCATCTTCTATCTTCTCATCCAAACTCTCTCTTCCTCTTATGTGGTGACTTCAATTGTCATCACGCCAGTTGGCTCGGTGTGGATACCTCTCTCACCTGCCATGGCACCTCAGCAAAAGCTTTCTGCGACTCATTGGGACTGACTCAATCGGTCAACTTCCCGACCCGGATCTCAACCAATGGTACTCCATCTCTTCTGGATCTGATTTTGACAAATTTCCCTGACAATATCTGTTGCTCTTCCTTCGCTCCAATTGGTTCTTCTGACCACGTCCTTGTCAAAGTGGACATCTCTCTGGCTGTTATCAGAGAACCACCTCACCGCCGTCGAGTCTGGCATTTCACTCAAGCCGACTGGCAGGGTCTCCGAGCAGCCAGCAAACTTACAGACTGGTCTCCTATCACTACTTTATCAAACATCAACTCATCCTGGGAATTCTTTCAAAGAAACTTGCTCTCCCTCATGCACAGATTTATCCCCTCTCGTGTTCAGTTGTCTTACCCTTCCTCCCGCCCTTGGTTTACTGAAGCTTGTGGCGAGGCAGTTGTCCTGAAACAACTTGCCTTTGCCTCATGGAAAGCAAACCAAACTGAGGGCAATCTCAGTTCTTTCCACAAAGCTCGGAACAAGTGTGTATCTACCCTCAGGAGAGCCAGAAAACAACATCTTTCTCATCTCAAGTCTGAACTCTCAAACCTCTCTCCCTCCTCAAAATCCTTTGGGCGTTTAATCAAATCTGTTTAAGGTGTATGTTCCCCCTCCATCCCCTCCCTTACCTCAAATGGCCGCACTGCTGATTCCACACGTGATAAAGCTCAATGTCTAAACTCGGTGTTTGCAGCTAAATCTTGTGTCCTAAACCCATCACTATCTCTACCCACTTTACCCAGTCGCACCCAACTGTCCCTGGACTCTGTATCCTTTTCTCCTGACAAGGTGGAGAGCTTGCTTTCAAACCTCGAGTCAGATTCTGCAACCGGTCCAGACGGCTTCAGCCCACGTGTCCTCAAAGCCTGCTCTTCTGCTCTTGCTCACCCACTCTCTGTTCTATTCACCCTCTCATTTGCCCAAGGTCATCTGCCATCTGCTTGGAAATCTGCTAACATCACTGCCCTGCATAAAAAGGTGCAAAAACAGATCCCTGTAACTACAGACCAATCAGCCTTCTCCCAATCATCAGCAAGGTGATGGAATCCATCATCGCCTCAGATATGAAATCCTTCCTCTTCTCCAATGGCTTGATTTCCAATCATCAATTTGGTTTCAGACCAGGTCACTCTACCCTGGATATGCTGCTTCTGCTCTCCCATCAATGGATGGAGGTCCTCAATGCCAGACAGGAAATCCGAGCCGTATCCCTGGACATATCACGTGCTTTCGACACAGTCTGGCACCCTGCCCTACTCACCAAACTCTCTTCCCATGGTATTCAAGGCCATCTCCACTCATGGCTCGCAGACTTCCTCTCCTGTCGCAGTCAACGTGTGGCCCTAAATGGAGTTCTTTCATCCCCTCTTCCTGTGCAGGCTGGAGTTCCTCAAGGTAGTGTTCTGGGCCCTGTTCTTTTTCTGGTTTTCATCAATGATCTCTCAGACTCTCTGGAAAATCCTCTATTTCTCTTTGCCGACGACTCCACCCTCTGCCGTACGATCTGTCATCCCTCAGACCGGCAAGCAGCAGCTTCTTCGCTCACTGCAGATCTGGATAAAATCATAAACTGGTCCAACACGTGGAACATGTCTTTCAATCCAGACAAATCTCACACTCTCACTATGTCTCTTCGAAAGGACCGTTTACAAAACCCCCCCATCCACTTTCTCAACAATCCTCTGGAAGAAGTCTTTTCTTTCAAGCTTCTAGGTCTCACTATCTGCCATGACCTTTCCTGGGAAAGTCACATTTCCAACCTCGCCTCAAAAGCCAGTCGCCGACTGGGAATCCTTTAGACATCCTTTAGACATGCGGAGACTTTAGACATCCTCTAGGGGGCCCTCGAGGTGCTGAATGAGGAGTCGGAGCCATTGGGATTACGGGTTTCTTGGGTCAAAACTAAGATCCAGGCTTTCGGTGACATCTTGGATGCTGCTGTCCTGTCTGTGTCT
>NC_140961.1:156549460-156629460 GCF_056783735.1 Eptatretus burgeri
CACATCCTTCCCAGCTCGGTCCCTCTGTCTTTCCAATCGGTATAAATCCTTTTCCCCTTCTTTTGCATCCAACTTCTCATACAGCTCTCCAAATGCCTTTTCCTTCGCCTTTGCCACCTCTCTCTTTGCCTTTCGCCACCACTAATTGTACTCCTGCCGACTTTCTTCATCTCTCTGACTATCCCACTTCTTTTTCTCCAACCCCTTCTTCCATATACTTTCCTTTACTTCATCGTTCCTCCACCAAGTCTCCTTATCTTCCTTCCTCTGTCCAGATATCACACCAAGTACCTTCCTAGCTATCTCCCTCACAACTTCTGCTGTAGTTGCCCAATTATCCAACTCATCTTTACCACCATCTAAAACCTGTCTCGCTTCCTCCCTATATTCCACACAACAGTCTTCCTCCTTCAGCTTCCACCATCTGATCCTTGGTTCAGCCATCACTCTCTTCCTCAACCTCACTTCCAAAATCATCCTACAGACCACCAATCGATGCTGTCGAGCTACACTCTCCCCTGCCACCACCTTCCAGTCTCTAATCTCTTTCAGGTTGCATCTCCTGCTTAAGATGTAATCCACCTGTGTGCACTTTCCTCCACTCTTGTACGTCACCCTGTATTCCTTCTTCTTCTTGAAATACGTATTTACCACTGCCATTTCCATTCTTTTTGCAAACTCTACCACCATTTGCCCTTGCACATTCCTTTCATTGAGACCGTACCTACCCATGACCTCCCCATCCTCGTTATTCCCTTCCCCAACATGCCCATTGAAATCTGGTCCAATCACCACTCTTTCATCCTTGGATACACTCTCCATCACTTCATCTAACTCACTCCAGAAATCTTCTTTATACTCCATCTCACACCCCATATGCGGGGCATATGCACTGATGACATTCATCACCACCCTTCAATTTCCAACTTCACACTCATCACTCGGTCCGACACTCTCCTCACCTCCAATACCCTCTTGACATAATCCTCCTTCAGGATTACCCGACACCATTTCTCCTCCCATTCACACCATGGTCGAACAGTTTGAAACCACCTCCAATGCTCCTAGCCTTACTCCCCATACACTTGATCTCTTGTACACACAGTATGTCCACCTTTCTTCTCTCCATCATATGAGCCAACTCTCACCCTTTGTCAGTCATAGTCCCCACATTCAGAGTTCCAACTCTCACCCCCAGATTTCTACCCTTCCCCCTCTCCAACTGCCTCTGGACTCGCCTTCCCAGTCTCCTTCTCCTCCTTCGCCCAGCAGTAGCACAATTTCCACCCCTACGCCGCTGACCAACAGTTCCGGTAGCGGTCGTTGGTAACCTGGGCCTCGACCGATCTGGTATGGAAATTCGTTTTGTTGTCCGCATAATGATTTGGCATAGGTTTTTACGCCGGATGCCCTTCCTGAAGCAACACTGGTCGCCTCATACGACACACAGGGATATGGTATACCTATTCTAACCGAGGCATACACCGGGCTCAGTTACACTGGTACTCATTTCGCCGACCTTGGAAGGATGACAGGCTGAATCAACCCCCTGGTGTATGTACGACTGAGTATGTATATATATATATATATATATATATATATATATATATATATATATACATATATATATATATATATATATATATATATATATATATATATATATATATATATATATATATATATATATATATATATATATATATATATATATATATATATATATATATATATATATATATATATATATATATATATATATATATCGATATATCGATATATGCATTAAAATTGTTCATTGTTCATTTGTATATGAAACTTATTTCCCCGATATAAAGTTTAAATCTTTATTATTATTTGTTCTTATGTTTCTGGTGTTTAATTTCTCGACAAAATATATCACATAAAAGCTGAAATGGTGTTTTACTTTATTTATTCCAGATAAGCTATGTTTCAACGTGCAAATGCCTAAGTGACAAAAAGGAATATCCATCTTTTCTTCGCACTGTACCGAGTGATTCTTTTCAGGCCAGAGCAATGGCTCGCATTGTGTCTCATTTTCATTGGGTTTTTCTGGGAGCATTGCAAGAAGATGATGATTATGGAAAACAAGGAATCGCTCAATTTGTAAATGAGGTGGAAAAGAAAGGCCATTGCCTGGACTTTGTTGAAACGATTCCAAATTTTATCAAAGTTGACAAAATTAATCTTCTTGGTGAGGAGATTGTTCTCTATTCCAAAAGATTATCACATGTGTGATTTATATTATTTTCACTATTATAAGACTCGATGAAGAAGTAGCGATATTAAATTTACTTTCAAGAATTGCCAATGCATGATTTATATTAAAAAATGATAAATTGTTTCAGGAGTTTAAGTTTGCGAATAATTCGACACCAATGAATATTTCCATTCCCACTTTGAAACGTCATGTATATACAGTTCTCATATAAACTCTACATCCCCTTTCAAATTTTTCACCTTTTGTTGCCGAATAGCCTGGAATTTAATTCCATTCAATCAGACTTTTTCCACCTTCATTTACACATCGCAACCCAAATCTTCCAAGTGAAAAACAAATTCTACAAATTTCAGAAAATTAATTAAAAACACAAAACTTGAACATCTTGGTTGGATAAGTGTCCACCCCCCCCCCCCCTTGTAACAGCAATAGTAAGTTAGCTCAGGTGTAACCATTCTCCTTCAAAATCACATCAGTTAATTGGCCTCCACCTGTTTTAATTGCAGTGATTCTGATTGTTTCAGAATAAAATCAGCTGTTTCTGTAGGTTTCCTCTGATGGGTAGTGTTTTACACAGGAAACACTCAACAATGAGCAGCAAATGGCTTTCAAAAGACCTTAAGGATAAATTTCTGGAATGTCACACATCAGGGGATGGGTGTAAGAAATATTTCAAAGGCCTTGAATATCCCTTCTTGGGATCCTAGGATCCTGAGTTCAAATCCCACTCGGCTGTTGAATTAATACCAGGTGGGGATTTCTCTGGCTGTCATCCTTCTGAGGTCTGAAAAATGAGTGCCAGCTTGTTGCTATTTGTGTCAGAGTGGCGACTTGTCCAGGATTGTGCCCAATATCCAAGGAGACTGCTTCGGGAGCACCACCACTCTGCACAGAGTATGGTCCCATTGGATGGATCCTTGGAAAACAGTCAAGACAATCATTAAGAAGTGAAAGGTGTATGATACCACCAAGACCCTGCCTAGATCAGGCTGTCTACTCCTGCCAAGGAGGAGATCGATCAGAGATGCCACCAAGAGGCCAATGTCAACTTTGAAAGAGCTTCATGTCTTCATGATAAAGACTGGTCATGGTGTACATGTGATAACAATATACCACGCACTCCACAAATGTTGCCTGTGCAGTCAGGTGGCAAGAAGGAAGCCATTACTCAAAAAATCCTACCTTGAGTCCTGCTTGAGCTTTGAAAAAAAACACTCCAGTGATTCTGACGCCAAGTGGCAAAAAGTTTTTTGGTCTAATGAAACCAAGATGGCTTTCGTTTTTAAATGAAAAATAAAGTTTTTTTAAAAAGTTTGAAAACTTTTTGGCCGAAATGCAAAACATTACATTTGGTGCAAACCAAACACAGCACATCACCCAAAGAACACCATCCCTATTATGAAGCATGGTGGTGGCAGCATCATATTTTGGGGATTTTTCTCATCAGCTGGGACGAGGGCACATGTCCGGGTAAAAGGGACAATGGATGGAGCAAAACACAGAAAAATCTTCGAGGAAAACCTGCTGCTCTCTGCAAGAAAGCTGAAATTGGGACGGAAGTTCACCTTTCAGCATGACAACGACCCAAAGCACACAGCCAAAGCTACAATGGAGTGGTTAAAGAGCAAAAAGATAAATGTCCTTTAGCAGCCCAGTCAATGCCCTGACGTAAATCCAATTGAAAATCTGTGGCTTGACTTGAAGAATGCTGTCCATCAACACTCCCCATGCAACTGACTCAGCTTGAACAGTTTTGTGCTGCAAAAGAATGGGACCTAATCACAACTGACTCACAGCTGAATTTACTGTCAATGGTGCTTCCACCATTTATTAAGTCATGTGTGTGGATACTTATCCAACCAAGATATCCTTGTTTTGTGTTTTTAATTAATTTTCTGAAATTTGTAGAAATGGTTTTTCGCTTTTAAGTTATGGGTTATGATGTGTAAATAATGGTGGAAAAAGTTTGTTTTGATGCAATTTAATTCCAGGCTACAAGGCAACAAATGGTGAAAATTTTGAAAGGATGTGTAGAATTTCTAAAAGGACTGTATGATTTGCTGACTTAATTGAACTCAAAAATGATAAGGGTTACAAATATGCTTTAACTGTTATTTATTTATGGTCACAATATGCATGGGTCGATGCTTTCAAATATAATACAGGTAGTACTTTAAAGTTACCCTTCCAACAGATAATTAACAAAAGTAAAAAGTTGCCAAATAAATTATGGACTGATGAAGAAACTGAGTTCCACACTTAAACATTCATGAATCACCTGAAGGATAATGGTATAACAGGTTGGTCATCATTGAGCATTTTAATCGCACTTTAAAAGATATTTTGGGCAATTATTTTTACAGAACTCAGCCATTAAAAAAATTATCAATAATAAAATGCATTATTGTAATCATATCCAGATCTTGGAGAAGATTACAATAATACATTTTATTTCACAACAAAATAAAAACCAAAGGAAACATTTCCAAAATTAGAATACTCAATGGAGATTATATTGGTCAGTCGATTTTGTTATTTGTTTGTTTAAATTTTTTTTATTTTCATTTTTATTTAACTCAAATCAATGGTAGTCTCAACTGAAAAGACTATTGATTTTGATGTCAAAGGAAAAAGGCCACCTTGAGATAAAATTTCTAAAATCATCATTTTTCATCCGATTTACTTGAAAAGTAAACAGCAATTACATAGTCCATCACTGAATTTGGAAAGCAACTATTTTTGTGGTCAAAAGGTCAAAGGTTAACTGAAGTTCAAACTTCTAAAATCATCAAATTTAATCTGAAAAATCATCAATTTGAACATGATTAACCTGAAAATTAAACGGCAATTGCTTCTAAAATTCTAAAATCATCAATTTCAATCTTCTTCTTCTTCTTCCTCTTTCGGCTTGCTCCCGTTAGGGGTCGCCACAGCGGACCAACTGTCTCCATTTCGCTCTAAAATTTCAATCTGATTTCATCAATTTCTAAAATTTCTAAAATTTCATCAATTTCAATCTGAAAAATAATTATTTTTCATTTGATTGAATTGAGCTTTGATTAAGATTGTGAATTTTAATTTTATCGAGATGGACAATTTGATGTATCCATGGCAACCTTTGGAGAGCGGTTTGCAAGACGTCTTTTCCTTGTTTGTTTGTGAGTTTTCTTGTTTGTGAGTTTGTTTGTTTGTCGGTTTGCTTGTCAGACTACTCTTCCTACCATTCTGGCCCAAATACATGCAGACTGGCTGCAGAGGATCACCATAACCACAATTTATGTATAGGGGTATTTTTCTTTGCTGGTGGTCTGGGGGGAGGGGGTGGGCAGGGGAGAGGGATGAGAGGGGGGGATGCAAATTCTCTTTCTAAATGTGTATCATGCAGCACCAACTTTAGGTGGGGGAGGGTATGACAAGTATCCACAATTTGCAGTACAGTATTCCTGTCCCCACGTTTTTTTAGTGTGGTGAGTTGTTTTCGAATAATAAGCAGTATGTATGTTTTTACTTCAGGCACATAACCCAGGATATTTATTTTTCTTATACCGAGCTGTCAGTTGCCTATACACTGCCCAAATATAGGTATGCATCAGGAGAACGTGTTGCATGCTTGGAACAAGATCGCCCATAGAGCAGGTACGCTGCTAGTTGTTGGAATAAAAATGGAAAAAAAAACATTTTTAGAAGGGTTATTCCAAACGATGGACTGGTGAGCTTTTTTAAATTAATGATGTACTGGAGAGAGCTCCTCTGACTTGTAAATTGTATGATTTACACGATGAATAGATTTTAGGTTCATCTTATTCAGAGACATTACAAAAGCAAAGATAATGATAATAGAAGAAAAATGAAAACAAACCAACAACAGAGTACTCTTTCTGGCAATCGGTCGGCGTTTAAGACTTCTCTGTTATACACCTCTGTGGGCACTCAAGGACCAAACCCGGGATTATATAACAGGGAGTATCTGCTGTTATTTGATAATGTCAAAACCGACATCCAAAATCCGAGAACCCCACTCATATACCAAACCCTCACAACCAGAACCCAGACCAAATCCAAACCATAACAACCAGAACCCCAAACCCCAGTACCAAACCCATATCCCATAACCCACCCACATCCCTAACCCTCACCCATATCTTGAACCTTCACATGAAAATTTCCAAATCAAAAAATAGCTTTCTTATTTTTTGCCTTTTTAAATAATTTTTTTTTGTTTTTTTAAACAACTTTTTAGCTCCACTGTTGATGTCACCAGTGGCGTAATATTTTTGGGTTGTCTGTGCATATGTACATATGTCTGTGCTAATTTTCTGTTTTCTCTGCAACCACTTATCCGATTGACACAAAATTTTCAACATATGTGTTTTTTTTGTTTGAAGTTTCTTTTTTATTTTCTTCCAGTTCAGTCTTGATAATGAAGTTTCATTTCTTTCAAGTTAAAGAAGAACAACTCATAATGTGTTTCCCCCAAATTAATGAGTCTCCAAGGAAGTGTGGAAGTAGTTTTCAAATCAAAAAAATTAAAAATGAAATGTCCAAATGGGTTTTTTATTGGAAACAATGTGAAATAATGTAAGGGAGTTAGTCACAACCTTTTTTTGCTCCCTTAATGCATTTTTTGTTCCTTTCAGCTCAAACATTTTAAGTTGTAACCAATTTAAAATGTAAACATTTTGCCCATATCACAATATTGATTAAAACCCATGTGACATGCTATAATTAAGAAGACCCTGTTAGGAACATTCATTTTTTGTGTTCTGCTAATTTACAATAATTTATGTATAAATCAAATTAACAATAACGATTTAGTTATTTGATTAAATAGCTTTTATAACTATATATTTAAAAACTATTTAGAAGTGCCTGTTTGCTGCAGCTGGCTTTGCATTTCATCATTGAATGTTGAGAAAGTTGTTTGTGATTTTGAATTTGCTGAGGTCATCCTCCACAACCAGTTTTTATCTTGTCTTGCTCAAATTTTCTCATTGCTTCATTATTTGCTTGAGTATGTATAAGAGACACTCTTGAGCACTTAGTCAGAGAGGACTCCACCGTTGATGGGGTGCCTCCCTCCATGTGTATGTTTTGAGTGATTCAACTCTGTCAAAATTAAATGGTAAATAACCTGTGAATTAATTTTCTTGTGCAGTTTGCATCACATGTTGAACAATCAAGGCAGAATTTGTGTTGTGAGACTTGGTCACTCAAATGGTCTTCTGCCAAATTGATGAACTCACCACTCATTTTAACAAAAGGGATGTTTTCAGTTTGGATTTCTGAAAGATATCCTGTGGAAGGAAAGAATAAAGTATTAATTAATTCCATTAATTTAATATATAATTATTTTATACACAAATCAGGCTGTTTTAAATATAGTAACAATAATAATAAAAAAAATGGCCTTCACATATTTGAGGTTCACTTCCAGTAAATCAATTTGGAGGTGTGGATCATCACAGGAAATTGTTAGGACACTGTTTATCCAGAGCAATTCAAAATCATGCAGTCAGTTAATCAAACTCCATTCTTCAAGCATGCAATGGATTTCAAAAAATCAGACTGCTCCGTCTGACTTTTCAAAGCTAAAGGGGTTGGCTTGTTTGAGAAAATTTCTTTTTTTACAGCGAATAAGCAAGTGTGGCTCCAAACAAGATGTATGGGCATTGGGCCAAAATTTATTTTTGGCAGGATTCAGTTTCCTACCATGGTTGTAACACATTGAATGTTGACTTTATTCTGAGACAGTGTGATTTATTGTGGTGTTAAAAGGAAAAAAAATCACGAATGCATTTCATGAAATATCTCTGCTCAACAAAGATATATAAACAAAGAAGCAAATTCCAACGTACTATTTATTCACATTATCGTTGGTGATGGAAGTCATCAGAAAATAAAACACTTTCAGAAAATGGAATACAAATTGATATTCATCGGCTCTCTTCACGAGTTTATTGTTCACAGAGACAACATGTTTACAATTAATTGATGCAGATATGCCAATTTGTTAATATGATAATATGATAAGTTGCTAAAATGTCATTATGTCATTATGTGTCAAGATGTTAAAATGTTAAATTTATAATGTGAGGCTTAAAATTTTGGAGAGAAAATATCAAAGCTTAAACCGAAACTATGGATATGCGCAGTAGATTTATTCATGGTATTTAAAAAAAATGGTTAATGGGGCTTTGAAGAGATTTATTCCCTGAAGAAGATTAACCCTCAAGGGCACACCTGGGGTCAATTTGACCCAACATGCAGGTTTTTGTGTTAAAAAAAAATATTAGCCCGATATCAGCCCACGGTCTCTGTTTATCCTCACCCCATATATGTACGTTATCGCTGTAAAATTTAGCGAATATAGGGTAACACATATGGGAGATATTTGCAGGAGAAAATAGTGGGGTCCATATGACCCATGCTGGGAGAACTCCCAAAAAACATTTACGTTCATAACTATGAACATTTTATCCCGTTTTCTTTTCTGAAATTTTTATTATTTCTCGAATAACAATAAAGGTGTTTCCCAATTGTTTTCATTCTGTTATAATCTGTATCATTCTGTGACAAAAAGGGATTGGAATGGTTCCGGGTATTGCTCTTTCCTGGAAATGGGATATTCCAGAAATCGAAACTGCAGTTCAAAATTCTCGTGAATTAGCATTTTCCTTCAAACCATGGCCAACCAATGGAGAGCACGGTATTCTGTTGCTGATGTTCTTAGACAAATATTTGAAGATAAAAGTGACAGTGAGTCTTTATCTGATCCAAGCGATGATTCCTGCATCCCAGATGAGGCTGCAGTCCGTGATACATCAGATGAAGATCAGGTTTCTGACGTTGATGAACAGCCAGATGAAATATCTGCTGATTCTGGACATTCTTACAATCAGTCTGATAATGACAATGCTCAGCAAGGCCAGGCCAGAGCAGAAAGGCCACGTGGTCGCGGTCGTGCCAGGGGTCGAGCTCTGGGCAGAGGTCGTGCTCCTGGGCGTGCTGAGGGTCGTATTGTTCAACCAGCTGCCCCTACCGATAACCATTTGACAGGAAAAATGGCAAGGTTAGTGTACCATGTTGTCTAGCTAATTGACATCTGAGCCTAATTGTGTTAATTGGTTTGCGAAAGTTTGATTGACATTTTGTACATCGAAATCTTGTGTCATATCGAATGTGATAATTATGGTATTTTCAGGTATGGGATGTCAATCCACCTGCACCACATAGACGAGAATTGCAAGACATTCTTTGCAACCCACCTGTTGTTACAAGAGCAGGTACCGTCCAGGAAATGGAGGCATCACATGATCTTTTCATAACACCAACTATTTTGGATATCATCATGAGAGAAACTAATAGGGAAGCAACTCGAGTTTATGCTGAATGGAATGCTGCAAATCCCAATAACGTGAAACAGTGGACGCCTCTTTCAATCCCTGAGTTGAAGGCCTTCATTCGGTTGTTACTCATTGCTGGTCTACACCGAGCACATATGGAACCGATACGTGAATTATGGTCTCCTGAGACTGGAAGACCCATTTTTGCTGCGACAATGTCTCTAAATCGCTTCATAATTCTGGTGAGATTTCTGCGATTTGATAATAAAAACACAAGAGCTGTAAGGAGAGCAACAGATAAGTTGGCCGCATTCCGTGATATATGGGAATTATTCCAGGATCGTCTGAAGTTATGTTACATTCCTGCACCAGATATGACGGTCGATGAGCAACTTGTCCCATTTAGAGGTAGCTGTCCTTTTCGGCAATAAATACCAAGCAAGCCTGCAAAATATGGTATAAAAATATGGTGGAACTGTGATGCAGAAACCTCTTATCCACTAAAGGGTGAGGTATATCTTGGTCGACACCAGTTGAGGCCAGACAAGTTGGTCTCGGTTCAACTGTGGTGTTGAATACTACTGGCCCTTGGCTTCGAAGTGGCAGAAATGTTGCATGTGATAACTTGTTTACGTCCATTCCTGTGGCAGAAAATTTGCTTCAACAACATACCACAATTGTTGGAACTCTGCGCCGTAACAAAGCTGAAATACCACCTGAAATGCAGCCTGCAAATAATAGACCCAAGCGTTCATCTTTGTTTGGAATTGCTGGTAATCTGACAATCACATCATATGTTTCTGCTGAAGGTAAGGCTGTTCTGGCATTATCCACCATGCATCATGATGAAACTACGGAAGGCGAAAAACAGAAGCCTTCCATCATTCTTCACTATAATGCCAAAAAGGGCGGCGTGGATAACGTGGATCACCTGGCTACATTACTGTCCTGCAAGCGCAAATCAAACCGATGGCCTATGGTCTTGTTTTACAACCTGTTGTATGTGGCTAGAGTTGCTGGATTTGTTATATGGATGTCTCTAAATCCTGAATGGGCTGCAAATGACAGAAAGGGTCGACGTCGTAAATAGCTCAAGCAGTTGGCATACGGCCTCACCAACGACTGGATTAACTTGCGCACTCAGAATGTTCATTTTCTCCAGCCGGCTGTCGTGACCGCATTACATCAACTTGGAAAGGTTTCTGCAGCAATCCAGAGACCACGCCAGGCTAGAAATCCTGCCAGGAAACGATGCCAATTATGCAGGAGGCCACAGGACAATAATACCTCAACTGTCTGCTCAAATTGCAACAAATATGTTTGTGGTACTCATTCAACCACCGTTACTACTTGTACAAATGGCGAAGCAAAACTAGAACAACGAACCTCATAAATCTAGACACTACAATGAAAAATGTCTCATATTTCTTTCATTATTCTGGAAACTGCCATATTTTAGTTTTGTATGTTATGCTGTTGCAGCTTTCTGTATAAAAAAGTTAATTAGTAAAATGTGTAGCCATTCGCACATTAATTTCCGATTGTTTTTCTTACGGATATCACGAGATATCGAATACATTTCAAATGTCTCATCAACTTCTCAATGTTTTACACTGTTTTGTACTAACTAGGTATGATATATTTGACAAATGTTGCAACATTTGGCCTGTGCATCGACCAAATCAATGACCATTTTGAATGGGGTCAAATTGACCCCAGGTGTGCCAATGCGTGAGTTTTGGTATGCGTGCCGTTGAGGGATACACTTAATGATCTTATCACCAGGAATTCAGACATTTTTAAAATTTAGTTCACCAATGAGTACTTGCAGAAATGGTTTGACACATACACAAAAAAATGTCAGCTTTGAGCGTGCTCGTCTGCTTTCCCAAGAGCCACTACAATTTGTAAAGCACCTCCCTGCTTAATATGCATCTTACTCCTCTGCAATCGCCCTCTCAGAGCAAACACTCCAGCCAAGACACTCACAGCCTCGTCTTCTTCCTCCTTGTTTGCATGTTCTCCATATATATATATATATATATATATATATATATATATATATATATATATATATATATATATATATATATATATGTATATGTATATATATATGTATATATATATATATATATATATATATATATATATATATATATATATATATATATATATATATATATATATATATATATATATATATATATATATATATATATATATATATATATATATATATATATATATATATATATATATATATATATATATATATATATATATATATATATATATATATATATATATATATATATATATATATATATATATATATATATATATGTATATATATATATATATATATATATATATATATATATATATATATATATATATATATATATATATATATATATATTTTTTTTTATTATAAGATATAAACCTGCAATATAACTTGTAACTTATATTGTTATCATTTGTAAACTTAATTTTTAAATCACAGTATATCAATTATCAGAATTATCATGGAACAATCACACCATCAGTAGCTGAGAAAACCTCTTATTCCTCTTCGCTCGTGTGTTCTGCTTAGATCTATTTTTTTTTATCTTATAAGTTACAATAAGCCTGTTGTTGGCTTAGTGGCTCTGTTGGCTGGCTAAGAATCCTAGAGTCCTGAGTTTGAGCACAAATGGTTGCTGAATTAACACAAGTTTGGGTTGATTCAGCCTGTTATCATTCTGAGGTCATTGCAATGAGGAGCAGTGTATTGGCAGACGGGCACAGCATCATGGCACAGCAGTAGTAGGGTGAATATACTGGTTCTGGCTCACTTTTCCCCATGTAAATGAATGGGGGATTTTCAGCGATTGATTTTTTTTCCCTAAAAATAAACCCCCTTTTTATCCCAAGGTATATTTATTTGTCTCCCCTTTTAACCTAGGGGCTCTCTATTCAAATAACCTATGCAACAAGATAAAGATTTGTTCAAGTAGTAAAGTCATAATGTGATTTGTTAAAAGTGATTCGAAAGAAATATCTGAAATGTCGAAGCCTCGGGACACTCTTTATCAAATAACCAATGCATATTGTTTAGCTAACTCATTGAACCTATAAACATTTGTTCATTCTCAAATTCCTTCAATAGTTTAATTTTCTTTGCACAATAATCCCCATCTAAAATATTGAAAAACAAAACATTTGAATCTTTATATTTTTTAAGATACCCCTTTTGTGCCATTACGAAATGATAAACTTCTCTTAATGCTCTTGTTTGACCACCTCCTGAGCCACATATCATTTTGAGATCATAGTAAATTGTTTTTTCATTGTTCAATTGATAACCATCAAAGTTTTCAGTCCATTCAAGGATATTCATTTTTTCCTTTACATCCTCTAACTTACTAGTTTTTAAATTGATTCACTTATTTGTTTTATTTACCTTTGTTTTAGTTATTTTTTCAAGAAGACTTATTTGATATTTTTCACATTCATTATGTTTTCCATTTATATACCAAGACTGAGATTTTCTCCACTCTTTAGTTTGATTAATACTTGGTTTGACCATTTATATATTGCGAAAAAAACGCAGCGGTAGCCCTGAAAAAACCCAAACCCATCTTCCCATCGTTAAAACACAATCTATTCTATTCACTCTATCATACAATATCCATATGGAACACAATCTATTCCATTATCTAAAATAAATCTCTTATCATCAAAGGCTCCTAATGCCTTTTTATTTACTTCTTCACTATATATGTTATGTTTATAACTTCTTATTGTATTCATTTTCCTCTATTCTTCTCTCTTATTTATCAAACAATTATAATAATTTCTAAAAGTTATTGATTTATTTATTACATATTTCTTTATTCCCTTTCACCTTTTATCAATCTGATCACCATACTTATAAGCATATGCCTTTGCTCTCAATCCAATAAACTCACTCATTACTTTTCCACCCAACTCATCCTGAAACTTACCAATAACCTTTTCATTCTTTTTGGAAAATAACTCACTCTTCTTACTGAAATTACTTGTAACATATACTCCAATATTTTTCTTCATATCATTATAAACATCATCAGTTTTCATATCTAGGATAAAACTATCAGTGTCCATATACAACAATGAAATATTTTCACCACACTCTTTCTTTAAGTCATTATACAAACAATCATACATCAATATCTTTGATAAATCAAGAACTGCTGTTCCAATATAAATTGCTTTATCCATTACAATACTTTCCTTTTTCATATGAATTGCAGAAAAGTTCTCTGAAAAAACCTCTTCTCTCTCAAAACTTGGTTTATTTATCAATCTCGAAGCTTCTTTCCAAGATGTTGCGAATCTAATGTTTTGCCTGTTTCTAACATTTTCCATAGTCTTTCCAAATACAGCATTATTCATTAATTTATAAAAGTCCCCTTCAAATTTTACTTTTGCATTTTCTCTCATATCTGTATTGAATTGAATAGACTTTTTCATCCAAGGACTTTGTTTAAATTTGAAAACTCTATGAATTTTAGCGACTCTCAATCCTTCTCTCAAAAAGTGCTTTAAGCTTCTATGATGCAAAACATATCCCTCTTTATCATAGAATGTTGTTAATAACTTTTCTGTTGATTTGCCTTTATTATTAAAACTTTTTATGATAATCACTGAACCATTCTTTCTTTGGGGTTTCTTTCTCACATGCAAAAGGAAGGTCTTTATGCTTATTATGAAGATCACTCGGGTACCTCAAATCAACTTCAAAATAATAACCTTCTTCTTCGTCATTCAATTCCTCTTGAGAAGAAATAACAATATTCATCAAAGCCTTTTCATAATCCTTTTCTTCCACCCACTCTAATTTACCATAAGGCAGAGATTGAGACATTGCCCATCCATACAAATTATAAGCATCAAAATACATCAAATAATTACTATCTTTTTCACTATCATAACTTGGAAGATATTTATTATTTGCTTTTGCATATCTTTTTGAACATACTTGTGATATTCCACCTCTCTTGGACTTCTCAATCATCAAAAGCATATCAACATCACTGATTAAATCTATATCTTGTTTTGTCATTTTCAACATTGCACTCCAAGCTAAACCAGGAGCTGTGAAATAGTGGGCAGGATCTAATCCATAACAATTTTTATTATGACAGGTCAGGTCAGGTATGGGAGCATGTGCCAGAACAGCGCGTCGCTGCGTCCACTTTCCGCCGGTACTCCAGGGGCCTCCGTCTGGCCATCCCCCAGGCAGATGCCAGGCCCATCCCCATCTCCTTGAGATGATGGTCAACCTGCTGCAACCATGAGGCACGTGGTCGGCCCACTGGCCTCCTCCACTCATGAGACTCCCTCGCTGAGAGAATCTGGTGAGCAGGATCAGCGTCAGGAAAACGAGCCACATGTCCATACAGCCGCAGCTGACGCTCACGGACTATGCAGGTAACAAATCTCATCCGAGTCTCTCTCAGCAACAGCTCGTTGGACACAAAATCCGACCAGCGATAGCCAAGGATTCTCCGAAGAGACCTGGTACCAAAGGAATTAAGTCTCCGTCTCAGATCCTTGGTCAAAGTCCAAGTCTCGCACCCATAGAGCAAGACTGGAAGTACCAAGGACCTGAAGACTCGGACTTTCGTCCTCCCGCACAGGTACCGGCAGCGCCACACCCCATGATCCAGTGAATCCATGACTCCCCAGGCCCGACCCAGACGTCTATTGACCTCCGGCTCACAACCTGCGGAGACATGAATATCACTGCCAAGGTAAGTGAATCTATCCACGACCTCAACATCCGCACCACAAACAGACACAGACAGGACAGCAGCATCCAAGATATCACCGAAAGCCTGGATCTTTGTTTTGACCCAAGAAATCCGTAATCCCAACGGCTCCGACTCCTCATTCAGCACCTCGAGGGCCCCCAAGAGGATGTCTAAAGTCTCCGCAAAGATGACTGCATCATCTGCAAAATCAAGGTCCGAGATCTTGACATTGCCAAACGATGCACCGCAACTTGATCTCTCCGACATCCTCCCAAAAATCCAGTCCATACAAGTGCTGAAAAGTGTGGGGGCAAGTACACATCCCTGATGAACTCCAGTAACAACTGGAAATAAGTCAGAGGCGGTACCACCACACTTCACAGCACTCTCAGTACCAGAGTAGAGTTCAGACATCAGATCGATCAGTTTCGGTGGCACCCCGCGAAGACCAAGAATCCTCCAGAGGACATCCCGATTCACTGAATCGAACGCTTTACAGAGATCAACATAGGCTGCAAGCAGCCCCTGCCGAAACTCTCGTCTGCGTTCGGTGAGGACACGAAGTGCAAGGATACGGTCAATCGTTGACCTCTTTGGTGTAAAGCCTGACTGCTCTGGACGCTGGTGCTCAAGCAGATGGTGGCGAACCCTATCAAGAATTATCCGAGCAAAGACCTTGCCCGGCACTGAGAGCAGCGTCACCCCTCGGTTGTTGTTGCAGTCTTGGCGATCACCCTTCCCTTTCCAGAGAGGGACAACAAGGCCCCTCTTCCAGTCAGTTGGGATGATGCCTGTGTTCCAGGCAGAGCACAAAACTGCATGCAACGACGCGAGTGCAGCATTTCCACCAGCCTTGAGAAGTTCGGCATGGATGCCACAGATCCCTGGAGCTTTGCCCCGTTTCAACTGGTTCACCGCAGCCCGTGTTTCCACAAGCGATGGTGGACCACAGTTGATTCGAGGGTCAGCAACAGGGATTGTAACACCCTTGACGTCCAACTCGACAGCTGGGGGATCAGCCTGGTACAACCGCTCAAAGTAACCGGCCCAGCGGGCCTTCACTTCAGACTCCTCTGTCAAGAGCCTACCACTCTCTGCTCGAACTGCAGTGCTCCGAGGGATGGGCTTGGATGAACGTAATGCGCGAATTCCCCTGTAAGCGGGACGAGAATCACCTGTCCACAGGTGATGCTCTACCCCCTCACAGATTCCTCGCACATAGGCCTCCTTGTCCACCCTCAGTGCACGTACAGTTTTACGCCTCAGCTCCCTGAACAGCTCAGCTCTGCCATTCAGCCTGGCCCTGCAACTCTGGTCAATGGTATCCAGTGTCCCTTGAGAGACAAAATTCTTCTTTGCCCTGCGGTGAACTCCAAGGCATCCACCGGCAACATCAAGGACGGTGGTCTTGAAGGTGCTCCACAACTCTTCAGGACCCCCGAAAGCACCCAGACCCCCCAAGTGTCCACTCAGCCTGTTCGCAAACTCCTCAGCTACTCTCTCATCCCTGAGCTTGGCAACATCCAGCCTAGGCTGGGATGGTACCATTCTCCAGGATTTAAGGTGCAGCTTTAGAGTTGCTACAACAAGCCTGTGGTCAGTATTGAGGAACTGAGCACTCCGGTAGACCCTGCAGTTCTGGATCATCCTCCAACGACCGTCAATGAGGACATGGTCAATCTCCTTTGCCACACCGCCAGCGTTGGAATACCAAGTCCAGCGATGAGCTTGCGGGCGCTGAAACCATGAACCAGCCACCCTAAGTCCATGACTTCTTGCAAAGTCAAGGAACTTAGTGCTATTCTGGTTCATAGTTCCTGACCCATGGGGACAAACACACACCTCATAACCATCCCTATCAGTTCCAGTCGAAGCATTGAAATCCCCCAAGACTAGAAGTGTATCTCGTCTGGGGCACTGATCAACCACAGACTCGAGTGTGGCATAGAATGTGTCCTTCACGGTGAGGTCACTCGCCTCAGTCGGAGCATAAATAGAGACCAGGGAAATGACACCTAAGGAGTGACGAATCCTTAATCTCATAATACGCTCGTTGACCGGTGTTACCTCAATTATCATTGGGGTCAGCTTATTGGACACAGCTACAGCAACTCCTTGGGTATGGTAACCATCAGAGCGACCAGACCAATAGTAGGTGTAACCACCCACCATTATCTCGCCGCAATCCGGTCTCCGAACCTCAGAGAGAGCTGCAATCCCAATGTCCAAACGCTTGAGCTCAGATGATAACAGAGACAGTTGATCATCCTCTCTTAGGGATAGGACATTCCAGGCACCCACCCGAAGGGACCGCCTCAGGTTAACCCAAGGAGACCGCCGTCTGGTGGACGACACCTCAGCACCACTCCGACACACTCTCCCGCAATCTGACCCAGGGATGTTACCCCGTGGTTTCCCTCCTATCAAAGATTGGGGGTCCCGAAGGCTTTGCCCCAATCCCATCATCCGGTGAGCTGCCCTGCGAAGGGAAGCTGCACAGGAGGTACTCCCACGGAGTGGGTTTTCAGATTTTTTTGCGTTTTTGCGTTTTGCGGAATGAAGCGTTTTACGGTGGCTGGAGTGCAAATCCTGCCACCAACCTCCTAATAAGAAGTAACCCAACTGCAGGAGGACGTCTGCAGACACAGTTGGGCACTAGATATGGATGGCCGTTGGCTCACAAGGAGCTCCTCCGTGTTATTATGACAGAGTGATTTAAAAGCTTCAAACACATCAGCTAACAATAAAACATCTACTTTTCGATATAAATCATGATATTTTCCAAAGTTCTTTATCTTAAATATTTTCCATATTTCTTGTGCGTGTTTATATTCCTTATCACTTATCTCTTCTTCATAAAGGTTATTATAGAAACTTTCTTTTGAAGGAAGTTGTGTTTCTTTAAATCTCATAAATGAATCCATATAATCATAAGGATAAATTCCCTTACTTGTAATAATTTTCTCTTCACTTTGAATTTCATTCCTTGTTTGAATTTCCTCTCTCGTGAGAATTCCTTCTTTAATCAGAATTTCATTTTTAATCAGAATTTCCTCTTTAGTTAGAATTTCCTTCATTGTTCGAATTTTCTTTATAATTAGAATTTCATCTTCAGTTAGAATTTCTTCATTAATTTCCTCATTAATTCGAATTTCCTCTTTACTTTGAATTCCCTCTTTAATCTGAATTTCCTCTTTAGTGAGAATTTCCTATTTTGGAAAGAATGAATTAAGATTTGGAAAAGAGTCCGTGGAGCTTAGATTTGATGCGAGGTAGGCTAGTGGTGTTCCCATACACTTGTAAGAATCTATAAACCTAATACGAGTTAAAGGTTTTGTTTGTATCATTTTTGTAAATGAAATATACTTTTGACTTGTATTTGTTATGGCAGAAATATTCCCTGGTGTTTTTGAAAGTTCATTTATAAATAGATGTGTATCATAGTTGGCACTATTGTGAAGAAAGACTGGAATAAAAGAAGGTAATTTATAATTAAGATTACAACTGGAATGAGCGGGACCTCTATATTTACCAGTAAGATGACAATGATCCCTAACTTTAGACTCCTTAATTTCCCCCTCACAAAAATGACAGATATTGTTCTTTCTAAATTCTAATTTTTCTTCTTTGGTTAATGACATCGGTTCATTTGTTTCTTTCATTAATTTACTGAGTCTTATACAATCCTTTTCTAATCCTTTTACAAACTCTTGTGAAGCTTTTTTTCCACGATAATGTTCAAGTTTGTTATACTTTTCTCCAACAGATGATTTGATATAATAACAGAAACCACAAGGAATATGTTTTTGATATTTATTTGTATATGATTCTTTTGGATTAGGAGAAGCAGTATTTATCTTTTTAAGGATACACTCAAAATCAGCGTATATCACAAATGGCTGCATGATAGATTTATTATAATCTTCAAAAGAAATATTTTCACCAGGTTTAGGCATTGTAATTACAGCTGATTTATGATTACTACAATATTTTGAATGTTGTTCTAATCGTTCTTTTGTATGAAATGAATTAAGACATCGCTTACAAGGATATATTTTGGTTGCTGTTCTGAATACCTGAGAAGAGATTAATCTTGATAAATTATTGATGGATGTGTAATCTGAATTCTTTCCAACACTAAAATATAAAAGATCAATGTGTGTTTCTTCATTTTTATAGTTGTTTGAAATTTTTAATATTTGAACTTTGTTTGTATCAGTTAATCCATATACATTAATAGAAAGATTATTCTTTTTCTCAAATTTAGGAATATCTGTTAGTGGCATTGGGAATTTAAAATCTTTAATGTCCAAGGTATTCTCATATTTCATATATTGTTTTACTCTTTCTGAATTACATTTTGGTGGATGTAAGTGAGCAAGAACAGACCAGAGAAAACATTTATTATGATTATTCTTAATATTAACAACTGCCTTCTTTCGTTTTATTTCTTTTGGTAATTCAATATAAGAAGAAGCTTTAAGAGGGTTTGATTTTAGAATGTGTATATCTAAAGAGATGATTTTTTAAAATATTGAATCCACTTCCTACCACTGTATTATCAACATCCTCCTCTTGTCTTGATAGTTCTTCATAAACCCCACTATTCAAAAAATCTTGAAATGATGTTATAAAATGAAGATCTGTTCTCATATAAGGAGTTTGTTCTTCATCTTGTCTTTTCATATTCATTTTCACTCCCATATAAAACTTTAAAGTTTTCATTTCTTTTAATGTCTTTTTAATACATTTTTCAACATCGGGTTTCACTATTTCAATTGATTCAACTATTGATCATGGACCGGGTTCTCCAAATTGAAAAATCCTTATTTTTATATGCCCTTTAAATGCCCCATCAGTGTTTTCAATATAATAGTCTCCCTTGACTTTAAACTCATTTTTCGTGTGTTTTTGTGATTGAAGATGTCTATTATAACTACTCTTCAAAACATCCTTTGAGCAGATATCACAATGTGTTCTTTCCAACTCAAGAGGAGATATTTTATGAAATAGATTAAATGTGTGTTTGTTGGTTCAGAGGTATTTTCTATAATGTTTATATTCGTGATTACAAACATCGCAGTACGTAGTATTCACCATATTTATATAATAAAACTTTGCTTCAACTAAAATTTTCTTGATGAAAATTTCGTTTATTTTACAGGTGAATCTGTGCTTAAACTAAAATTTTCTTGATGAAAATTTCGTTTATTTTTCAGTTGAATCTGTGCTTAAAATACAATTTTCTTGATGAAAATTTCTTTTATTTTACAGGTGAATCTGTGCTTAAACTAAATTTTTATTGATGAAAATTTCGTTTATTTTTCAGATGAATCTGTGCTTAAACTACAATTTTCTTGATGAAAATTTAGTTTATTTTACAGGTGAATCTGTGCTTAAACTAAAGTTTTCTTGATGAAAATTTCGTTTATTTTAGAGGTGAATCTGTGCTTAAAACCATTTTATCCTCCAACTTTTTTACTTAATAAATACACTGTTTCAAGACACAAAAGACAAGTTTCAATCAATCCCTTCATTTGTTAAAGATACTGAGAAATATGTCAAGGATGTAAAATTGAACAAATATAAATATAACAACTATTGAATAAAAACAATCATGGTGGATATGATGAGTTCTTCAATTTACTTCAGTGGAAGGGCTTTTATATACCTGGAAGAACATCAATTAAGATATCTCTAACAAAAGTTTCTCCTCTCCTTCTGGCAATATATTCAATACTAGAAAAATCAATGAAACAAGACAAGGTATCAAAAAATAAAAACCTCATGGATGAAGCTTTAGAAAGAAAAGATACGACCATCTGTAATATGCAAGGAGAAATTTGTATTTTTTTCAACACCCGAAAGATATAAATCCTGATGAAATAAAGGATGTTAATATATCAGGTGAAATGACATTTCGTTCAATTGTAGTTAAGGATCATTTTAAAATTACCTTTAATATAAAAAATGTAGCAGTTGAATCTGTTAATGAAAAAAAATGTATATAGATATCCATGGTAATGTTTTTTCTACTAATTAAATATGAGTCAATTTTCAACTGAAGATTTTGAAGATTATGAGAGTGATTATGATACCGAGAGTTTGCATTCAAACGATAGTTATGACACCGAGAGTTTGTGTTCAAAAGATTGTTATGAAAGTATAGATGATTCTGAAAGTATCGAAGATGATATCGAAGATGAATTTCAGTTTAAGTAAAGTTTTACTTTATAAATATGAATAGTTTACGCGATTTTGAGCCTCTTGAATTCCATGATTCTCGATATGACAAATTTGAGAATTGTCATGCGTGTGAAAGACGCGGATTAAACACAGAGTCAAAAGCCTATAAACAATGTATATTCTGTGATTATCTTCTAATTAATGACAATCAAAAATATAAAAAGGAAAATAATTGTTTTAGATTTACACCAAAAATGAATAACTTTACAAGATTGATTAGAGAAAAGAATGTAAAGTACGAGGGTGATAACACACCTTTCCTTACAAGGGAAGAAGCTGAACGTATTAGAGAAATGATCAAAGGATTGTTGTTATATATTATTCATGGATGTGATTTTCAGGGAAATATCAACACAAGATATTGCATAAATAAAATAATGGATTATCTTGAAATTAAACCTGAACTTAGGATAAAATATAGAGTTTCGAAAAAAGTCAATAATAAATTAAATAACCTGTTTTTCAAATATATAAATGAATGATTTTTTTCCCATTTGGGAAAATAAGATAAAATTTGACAACCATAAAAATCTCCCAAATTCATTAAGATGCCTCATAGTTGGTACAAGTGGAAGTGGAAAAACCTGCTTACTTTTAAAGATGCTCCTCACTCCCAACTTTTTAGATTATGATAATTTAATAATTTTCACAAAGTCGAGTTTTCCACCAGAGTATCAACGACTCTCACAAGGTTTTAATGCTGGTCTTCAAAAAGAAGATATAATCGGTTTATTTAAACTTCAAAAAAACCTAAATGATGATAACATTGAAGATATAATACAACTATTTTGTGAAACACAGAGATGTAAAAAGAAATCAAAACTAATAACTTGTATTCTTCGTGATAATACGGATGATATACCGTCTCCCCAAGATTTGGATAAATCCAAAAAGAACCTCGTTATCTTTGATGATTGTGTTAATGAGAGAAACCAAACGGTAATGGACAGCTACTACACAAGAGGGAGACATTTATCTTAGACAATCGTACTTTCAACTTCCTCGTCGTTCCATCAGAAACAATGCTAATACTTTTATTTTATTCAAGTTAAATTCAATAGATATAAACAATTTTTGGAGAGACAATTGTTCGACATCATGTAGTAAAAAGGAATTTGGGGATGTCATGAAACACACGACTGAAAATTATAAATATATTGTTGTGAAACAAGATGAGATATTAAATGATATTTTTCAATAAATAAATGGATGCGAAAGAAAGAGCAAGAAGATTTAGGGAACATCAAGAGTTGGTTTCAAAAGTTCTAAAACAACAGGAAGACATAAAGAAGAAACACAGACAAAAACTAACGAGTGAAGAAGCATTTGAAAGAAAACAAGAGAAATTTTTTTGATCCACATTTAAAAACTTCCCAAGAAAAAATTATAGATGTTTCCACAGTTCCCACAATAAAATATACTCCCAGAAAGCTCCAAATGTTAAAAGATTTCAGTAAAATGACGGAGGAAGAATTAGAGCATATTGGAGAATTAGAATATGATGATGAAGGATTATTTCAACAACTGGAAGAGATGAATCGACCCCCTGATTATATTGTGAATGCTCTTCAAAACAATGAATATTCAGCGGATTCAAAAACCAAAGCAGGACTCATTCCAACAGAACAACCAGCAATATTTCATCTTGTTGAAGAAAAGGTATTGATATTTAATGATGAATTAAGGTTCTTGAGTTCTGCTCAACCTCCTGTCAAACTAACTCCAAGATTAATGTTTCTTCTCACAAAAGATGGAAGACAAGGTTCAACTGTGAGGGATGAGTCAAAGTATATTGATAAACCATTGGATATGAAAAATAATGATGATAGAGTATATATTGATTTGCTGAACACTCTAAATTATAGGGTTATTCTTTCTGGTCAAAGTCGGTAGAATGAGAAGGAGAAACACATTATTCAGGCTTTAAGTATCCTTGGTTCAGGTGTTAATTTTCTTCCAAATGACCCATCACAATTAGTTAATAGACTGTTATTGTTGTTAGGCAGTAAGAAGGCTGGAAATAACAATTGTTTTAATGAAGCATCAGCCATTTTAGACCAGTTGATGAACATGAAAATAATTAATAAATATCAATATAAAGACATTTTATCTCATATTAAATAAGATGAGAAGCACAATCCTGAGTTTCAATTTCACAACAAGCGACCACACATCTTCATTCCCATACCCACTACAACTTGACACAACAAAAGAATATGAGGCATCTTTATTGTCCATGGAAACTTATAATACCTTATTTAATATAACCGAGAAAAATGACAAGTTTAGTTATAATCCGGGAAGTGGATACAAAAGGATAACAGTCTCACCCGGAGCATATGAGATTTCTCAAATATCTTCCGAAATTGCTTGTCTTATGAAAGAACAGGGTGATGAACCAAAAAATATTGTTATAGACATTCAAAAACATACTTCAAAATCAACGATTAAAGTTAAAAATAACTACAAGGTTGATTTCACAATTGATAATTAATTTAGAGAGTTATTGAGTTTCTCCTCAAAAAAAATTGAAACTAATGGGACGTTTTACAGTGATAATGTCATTCAAATATCCTCAGGAATAAATTCGGTGTTAATTCACTGTGATTTGATTGATGGTGCTTATAATGATGGAAAAAAAACAAATACAATATTTTCATTCAGCGCATACTCAACCCCAATGGGTTATAAATTCAATATGGAACCTAAAAATTTGGTAAAATAAAATAATTTAATAAGGGTAAATATAATAATGGTTTTGCCCTTGTTTATATCATGAAAACAGAAAAAAACAGGATTATATATAATAAGTAAGGAAATACAAAATGATTTAACCATGGGAAGATGGGAAGGTGTTTCGTGCCATAATTTTATTCTTACATATATTTCTAATACATAAATGACAGCAAGAAGGCTTCAAGAAAATTATCATTTCTGTGTCAAAGCATACCTTCAAGAAAAGGGTATTCGGTATTTTAATAAATATGTTCTACAACATAAGAATGAGGTATTTTCAATAAAAGATTGGCATTATGCTGATGTTGATAAACCGACAACTTTAGATTTAATTAGAATGTTAAATAATGAAAAAATTATACAGTTAAGAAAAGATGAGGCTCTTTTCGAAATTCAAAAGAAATTTTATTGGTTTCTGTTGTAAAAAAATTATTTTGGATACAGGAATAACAAGAAATCCTGATGAATATATGTATGATATTCTATGGGGTGTAAGCGATTCAAGGATAATAAGGGATGAGGAAGGAGTTGAAGAAGAGAGGGAAGAGGAGGAAAAGGAGAAGAGAGAGAAGGAGGAGAGGGAGAAGAAAGAGATGGAGGAAAAAGAGAAGAGAGAGAAGGAGGAGAGGGAGAAGAGAGAGAAGAGAGAGGGAGGAAAGAGAGAAGAGAGAGAGGGACGAAAGGGAGAAGAGAGAGAAGAGAGAGGCAGGAAAGAGAGAAGAGAGAGAGGGAGGAGAGGGAGGAAAGAGAGAGAATGAATAAATATCAAAATATGGAAAACAGTGAGATTGAAAAAAGATTAGGGGTATTAAAGAAAATAACTCATCCCACCGAGGAGGAAAACAAAGAAGTGACAAGTCTATTTGCAATATTTTCGAAAAGACTATTGACATCGACAAGATATGGATTTTAATTCAAGTTTTTCATTTTTTTTTTTTCTTAAATAAATGGAGGAGAGAGTGAAGGCATTTCTGAGGATTCTTTATGTTTTAAAAATTAAGATTCAAATGTGCATGTTGGAAACTAAAAATGTTTTTGCACTCTGCAGCAATTTTTCTCATAAATAAATGAGTTATTGTCTCAAATGTAAAAAGAAAACTAATACTAAAAATATTTCATATATTAAAAGTAAAAATAACAGGGTTATACAAAAAGGTATATGTTCGGTGTGTGGTTCAAAAAAAAATCTATTGATCTCCAAACACAAACTAGGAGGAGATATACAAAAGTTTTTATCAGGAAGTAAATTTACAACTACTGGAATACCAGGGGAATTACATCTACCAGGGTATTCTTTCTGTGGTCCAGGCACAAACTTGGATAAAAGATTAGATGAGGCAGACAATCCTAAATCCTGGAGTGAGCCCATCAATAGAGTTGATGAAGTGTGCATGAGACACGATATTGATTATGGGAATACCACAACTTTGGAAGAAAAGCATGATGCCGATAGAGAAATGTTGTATAATTTGTCTCTGATACAAAATCCAACCTTGAGAGAAAAAGTTGATCGGTTCATTGTGAAGAAGATGATCAGTGCTAAATTGAAACTTTGACTTGGAAATTCAAAAAACTTGTAAGCTCTAATGATGTCATTAAGATTGAAGAGCAATTAGCTGATGAATTACATAAGCCAATATTCACAAAGTTTCAGAGAAGGAAAGTTTATTCCAAGGAAGTAGATTATATCTGGTCTGCTGATTTGATTGAACTCAATAATGATAAGGGGTACAAGTATGCTTTAACCGTTATTGATTTGAGGAGTAGATACGCATGGGTTGTACAATTAAAAAACAAAATAGGTAATACTCTTATGTTAGCCTTTCAACAGATGTTTAATAAAAGTAAGAGAAAACGTAAAAAATTGTGGACTGATGAGGGTAGAAAGTTTTTTAACAAGACATTTATGAATTTTCTAAAAAATAACAGTATTACATGATACACTACCTTTAATGAAGGGAAGGCAGTTGTTGTTGAACGTTTTAATTGTACCTTAAAAGAGAGAATATATAAAAAAATTCACACAACTCGGTTCACTACAATGGTCATCTTTTATTCAGGATATTGTGGATAAGTATAATGACACGGTTCACACGTCAACAAATATGAAACCATCAGAAACATTTACAAAATTAAAATATGAAAAAGAAATTAATGTCAGAAAACCTAAGTTCAAAGTTGGTGATATCGTAAGAATATATAGTTGGAAATCTCATTTTAAAAAGGGTTATACTAAACGATGGATGAACGAAATTTTTAAAATTGTTGATGTAATAGATACGGTTCCTTGGACTTATAAGATATATGATTTGGAAAGGGAAGAGATTTTAGGTTCATTTTATTCACAGGAATTACAAAAGACAAAGATAAATTGAAATTTTTTGACTCCGCTCCTTTTTGACTCCACCCACACAAAACCCACCCACATAAACCCCACCCCACACAAGCTCCACACAAACCCCACCCCACACAAGCCCCACACAAACCCCACCACACACAAACCCCCACAAGCTCCACAGAAAAACCGCACCCGACACAAGCTCCACCCACACAAACCCCACACAAGCTCCACCCATATTCATCGTATTCACATAATTAGTGATTTTTTCATTAGTTCCCCACACACAACATGTTTATTTAATTAAAAAATTATCCACCCTTCCACACAAGCTCCACCCATCCACCCATCCACCCATCTCTCCACCCATCTATTTATCCACACAAACCTCATCCACATTAGCCTCATCCACATTCACCCCTCCCACATAAGCCCCACCGAAGCGCCGCCCACATAAACCCTGCCCACATAAACCCTGCCCACATAAACCCCTCCCACACAAGCTCCACCCACATAAACCCTGCCCACACAAACCCCACCGAAGCCCGCCCCCATAAACCCCACCGAAGCCCCCCCCACGCAAGCCTCACTCACATAAACGCCCTCCCACAAGCCCCTCCCACACACGCCCCGCCCACACAAGCCCCACCGAAGCCCCACCCACATAAACCCCACCCACACAAGCCCCGCCCACACAAGCCCCGCCCACACAAACGCCGCCCACATAAACCCCACCCACACAAGCCCCACCGAAGCCCCGCCTCCACAAGCCCCTCCCACACAAGCCCCACCCCCCTCTTCCGCCCTGTGCCCCCCCACCTTTGACCCACCACCTCCCTCATCCCACACACACACACACGGGGAGGGGAGGGGGTGGGATGAGGGGGTGATGCGTCATTGGGGGAGCGCACCTACCCTCACCCCTCTCCGTCCCCCCCTAAATCAAGTAATTGTAAACAAAACAAATATAATTAATCAAAATTGAAAATATTAAATATTCATTTGCGAGAATGTATAATCTTTCCCAGCAATCTTCTTCAGATGTCTTGTGATTTCGAAACTCAGACACCATATTCTGTTTTGAAACAAAAAGTGGATAATAATTAGGTTTTATAAAGATAATTACATGGTAATATGAGTAAGCCTGGTGTTGGTTCTAAGTTCAAGCCTCGTTGACCACTGAATTAACACACCAGGAGGCCGACTCAGCCTGTCATCTTTCCAAGGCTAATAAAATGAATTCCAGTGTACTGGCAAATCCTCGTCCAAACTAATGATGCAACCAACATAAGGCGACATTCCAAAGAGAGAGTGATATTAATAAAATAATAAATAAACAAATAACTAAATAATAATTCAGAAACATTTACCTCCAGAAAATCATGTGTTGTACCAGATTGCTTCAACAGCTGATGTTGTGTGATCGAGCTGAAAAAAAAAATAATGAGTCAAGGGTATAGATGGAGAGACAGACAGAGAGAGGTAGGTAGAAAGACAGACAGAATGAGATACAAAGAGACAGACAGGGAGAGATCGAGAGAGACAAACAGACAGGGAAAGAGACACACACACACACGCACGCACGCACACGCACACGCACACGCACGCACACACACACACACACACACACACACACACACACACACACACACACACGTGTCTCACCATTGGTTTAATTCATTCGAGATCAGAGGCCGTGATAAGACTTCGTACCAGTCATTATAAATGTTTTTCAATTCTCTTCTAAAATCATTGACCTCTTCAATAAGAGCATTCATTTGATGCACCTCATCGTGATATGTAAACTCCACTTCTTCCAAGGACCTGCCAGGAAAAAATATATATTTTCGCATTATCACGATTTAATTTATAATCAATTGCTTCATCGTTCAAAGAGGAAACCATATACAAACTTACCAACTTTGTAGTGAGCTGTTATCTTCATCGGAAGAGAGTGAGTCCATGTCTCAGTTTTTTTTTACCATTGGTACAAGATGACAAAAATATCAGAGGCCGTGATAAGACGTCGTGTCAGTCATTAAAAATGTTTTTCAATTCTCTTCTAAGATGATTGACGTCTTCAATAAGAGCATTAATTTCATGCACCTCGTCGTGATATGTAAACTGCTCTTCTTCCAAGGACCTGCCAAGAAAAAAATATATATCAGAATTATCACGATTTAATTTATAATCAATTGCTTCATCATTCAAAGAGGAACCCATACACAAGCTTACCAACTTTGTGTTGAGCTGTTTTGTTCGCGGAAGAAAGATCGCTCATGTCTTAGTTGTAAAAATGAAAATCCCGTCTGGCAGAAACTTTGTCTGGCGAATCACTTATAAGGCAACGATGAGGAGATTGCTTAATCATTGGGTGTGGCCACAGGAAATGACACTTTGGGCGATTTAGCTTGGAAAATAACTGGGCGATATATTCTCAAATTGTATGAATCATTTTTAAAACATACTTAAAATGCCCTAAAATGATGTTGTTTAAACTTATGTTTAAAAGCCTGTTCGTGTTCTGAGATAAAATATAAACACGAGGCCTTGTCTCACAGAATAGTTCCTATTTTTTCACAGCATGACTGTCCAAAAACACTTCCTCATTTTCACAGCACGACCGTGTCAAAAAAAACACTTCCTCATTTTCATGGCACGAACTGAAAACATTTGAAACAAAACTTTTTTATGGCGTGGTTTATGCACAAAAATGATTTGCAACTCAGGCGGTGGCCAGATGAGATCATTAAGAGAAGTTTATCATTTCGTAATGGCACAAAAGGGGTATCTTAAAAAATATAAAGATTCAAATGTTTTGTTTTTAAATATTTTAGATGGGGATTATTGTGCAAAGAAAATTAAACTATTGAAGGAATTTGAGAATGAACAAATGTTTATAGGTTCAATGAGTGAGCTAAACAATATGCATCGGTTATTTGATAAAGAGTGTCCCGAGGCTTAGACGTTTCAGATATTTCTTTAGAATCACCTTTAACAAATCACATTACGACTTTACTACTTGAACAAATCTTTATCTTGTTGCATAGGTTATTTGAATAGAGAGCCCCTAGGTTAAAAGGGGAGACAAATAAATATACCTTGGGATAAAAAGGGGGTTTATTTTTAGGGAAAAAAAAATATGAATCGCTGAAAATCCCCCATTCATTTACATGCGGAAAAGTGAGCCAGAACCAGTATATTCACCCTACTCACAGCTGTGCTTCTAAGTAATGACCGCTACCTGGCAACTCGGCTGCCATATGTGTGAACAGAACAGACAAGTTATAATACTTTGTAACTTATAAATTATAATGTTATCCTTTTCTAAACTTAATTTTGAGCACTCACATTTTGAAATCACAGGACAGGATATCAATTTCTCAGAATTATCACTGCAGGATGTTTCCTACACTAGCTGAGATAAGCCTTCCATCAAAAGCCTCTGTTGTGCTCGTACACTTTTGAGCTTTCAGAGCATCTTTGAAGAAAAAATTTGGTTTTTCTCCACCGCACATGAGTACCTATGTACCAGTTGTGTTAACTGCTGCTTATAAACTATGTTTGTAAAATATTTTAAAATGAAACGATGGACATGCACAGTGGATGTTTTTCAGATTACTTTTATGTTTGGTCAATGGGGCTTTGAAGAGCACATCTTCAAAAGAAGATGAATAATAAAAGTCTTTGGACTCTGCCTGCTACCTTTTTTATTTGAAATGATGAACATATGTATTATAAGGCTTATAAATGGGGAGGAGAAGGCGGAAATTTTTAATCCGATTCTTTTCAAGTTCAGAACGTTTTTCTCTTTATCCCCATTAGTAGGGTGAATATACTGATTCTGGCCTACTTTCCCCCATGTTAATGAATGGGGGATTCTCAGCGATTCATATTTTTCTCCCGAAAAATAAACCCCCTTTTCATCACAACCTATTGAATTCTCTGCTGTTGAAATATCTAAAACATGTAAGTGAATGGAGATTTTAATAGCCTCCCCTTTTTACTAGAGTAGCTCATGGTGGTTTTGTATGCACTTGTATGTCCAGAGCTAAACTCTTCAAAAATCATCTAATTGAAGGTCATTGAGCAATTTTTGGTTGGTAACACATTCGCCACGGACGGCGAAATAGGTGAACTGGCCACGCCCCTTTTTAAGCGAAGTACTAACAACCGCCATTACTGTATCTCCAGAACGGTTGGACCTAGAAGGTTGTGGTTACCACTCAAAATGTTCGGAATCGCCAAATTATGGGGGTCAGTAATACATTTCCATGTCCAAAAGTCAATTGTTTTTAAGACATTTGCCAAAAACTGATTTCAGCATGGTCCGCACTACAGTTCTGACCCTTTATTATATTACCTGTTGTAATTTTGCACATTGTCCATATTTTAGAGTTTAATTCTGTGGATTTCTGCACGTTTTGCCTTTACTACAGCCACAAAACAGCACACATTTTATGTTCATTCCTTTGAAAGTGCATGTCTTGGTACTCATACATGATGTTGGACATTTGTATGGAAGGGGCAGGTCATCGGGCCTGCACGGTACTGGCAGCAGTATCAGTTGTAATTCCAACATCTGTTGCTTTATAACCATACTGGCGTGGATCTGGTTTGGGGACTGCAGGATTTGGAGCTTGAAACCACATCTTTCACTGCAGATATGCTCGCTTTATGTGTTCTCGTAGCGTTGAAGAACAGCACACAAGCTGGTTGAAGTCGAGCTGTTTCTTGGAGTTGTGGTACTGCTCCCAACGATACTCATCGAATGTGGAACAGTCGGTCTTCTTTAATCCAGACACAAGGAATTTTTCAGCATTACTTATCATCTGTGTTGACAGTTCCTCGACACCAAACCCTTCCAGTAGGGAGAGATCCATGGATGCTTTCATGCCAGACAGTTTTGGACCCACCTTGCTGGTACTGTCACACCGGCTAAGTGCATGAATCGCTGGGAGACACGACACCAACTAATTGTCCAGTTGATCAACTAACAGGTGGACTGGTACAGTTTTCTTGTTTTTCCGGTTACCAAGCTTTACAAACAGCTTTTGTAGTTGCCAGGTTTTCTTGAAGTCGAAGATGAGGTTGACAAAGACATTTGTGTCAGGTGAGTCAACCAAAACTGATTTAACCCCGTGTGTCACAACACCATCAATAATATGGAACATGATTCTGTCATCGGCTTCTTCTTGGTTTCTTGAGAGCTCTGCGATCTGTGTTTCAGTGCCAGCTAACTTTTTCCTACATTCACCCACATATACTTCTCCAAAGATAATTTCCTTTTCTGACACAACATTCTGCAGCATCCACTTGAAGACATACTCCTGCAACTTTACTTTGTTCAACATTGAGCTCCAGAACATATCAAGATCGACAGGGACTTTCTCATTGTCAGACCTAAAGGTTCTTACTTCCCCTTTCTACTTCATCAAACCTGAAAGCTTTAAAAGACATAATTGGAAGAAGAGAAAAAAAACATAAAAAAATATATTGTTGAAATACGTATATTAAAAAAGATTTTGTGTTGGGTGAGGGTTGCGTTTGGGTTGAGATTTTGAATGTGAGGGTAAGGATTGATTATGCTCCCTGTTGTTTTTTTTTTATCTCTCTCTCTCTCTCTCTCTCTCTCTCTCTCTCTCTCTCTCTCTCTCTCTCTCTCTCTCTCTCTCTCTCTCTCTCTCTCTCTCTCACTCTCTCACTCTCTCACTCTCTCACTCTCTCACTCTCTCACTCTCTCACTCTCTCACTCTCTCACTCTCTCACTCTCTCACTCTCTCACTCTCTCACTCTCTCACTCTCTCACTCTCTCACTCTCTCACTCTCTCACTCACTCACTCACTCACTCACTCACTCACACTCACACTCACACTCACACTCACACTCACACTCACACTCAATCTCACTCTCACTCTCACACTCACTCACACACACCAACAAAAGTTAAGCCTTGACTATTCAGTTGAGGATTCTGTGTTTGGGGTTCACAGATCTAAGAACCTCCCCCTTGACACACAATATATATATATATATATATATATATATATATATATATATATATATATATATATATATATATATATATATATATATATATATATATATATTTTAATTTAACCCTGTGAAACACATCGGACTTGGGACTCGAGTGTCCATAATGGTGTATAGTAGAGGGGAGTGAAGCGCCAATCTATTTCTCCCATGAGTATTATTTGCTTAGATTTGTCTTTTGTAATTCCTGTGAATAAAATGAAGCTAAAATCTTCTCCGCTTCGAAATCCTGTACTTTCTAAGTCCAAGGAACTGTATCTATCACAAGAACAATTTTTAAAAGTTCATTTGTCCATCGCTTTGTATAAACTTTTCAAAATGAGATTTCAACCCATATATTCTTATGATATCACCAACTTTGAATTTAGGCTTTATGACATTAATCTCTTTTTCATATTTTAATTTTGTAAATGTTTCTGATGGTTTCATATTCATTGACGTGTGAATCATGTCATTGTACTTATCCACAATATCCTGAATAAAAGATGACCATTGTTGAGAACCGAGTTGTGTGAATTTTTTTATATAGTCTCTCTGTTAAGGTACGATTAAAACGTTGAATAACAACGGCTCTTCCTTCATTAAAGGTACTGTATTATGTAATACTGTTATGTTTTCGAAAATTCATAAATGTCTTGTCATACAACTCTCTACCCTCTCAGTCCACAATTTTTTCGGTTTTCTATTACTTTTATTAAATATCTGTTGAAAGGCTAACATAAGAGTATTACCTGTTTTGATTTTTAAAGGGACAACCCCTCGCATATCTACTCCTCAAATCAATAACGGTTAAAGCATACTTGTACCCCTTATCATTATTGAGTTCAATCAAATCAGCTGACCAGATATGATGAACTTCCTTGGAATAAACGTTCCTTCTCTGAAACTTTGTGAATATTGGTTTATGTAATTCATCAGCGAATTGCTCTTCAATCTTAATGACATAATTAGAGCCTATAAGTTTTTTGAATTTCCAAGTCCAAGTTTCAATTTAGCAATGATCATCTTCTTCATGATGAACCTATCAACCTTTTCTCTTAAGGTTGGATTTTGTATTAGAGGCAAACTATACAACATTTCTCAATCAGCTTCATGTTTTCCTTCCAAAGTTGTGGTATTTCCATAATCAATATCGTGCCACATGCACACCTCATCAACCCTATTGATGGGTTTACTCCATGGTTTAGGATTGTCTGCCTCATCTCATCTTTTATCCAAATTTGTTCCTGGACCACAGAAAGAATATCCCGGGAGATGTAATTCCCCTGGTATTCCAGTTGTTGTAAATTTACTTCCTGATAAAAACTTTTGAATATCTCCTCCACGTTTGGGTTTGGAGATAAATTGACACTTTTTTGAATCACACACCGGACATATACCTTTTTGTATAACCCTGTTATTTTTTCTTTAAAAATATGAGATATTTTTAGTATGAGTTTTCTTTTTACATTTGAGACAATAACACATTTATTTATGATAAAAATTACCACAGAGTGCAAAAACCTTATTAGTTTCCAACATGCACATTTAAATCTTAATTTTCAAAAGATAAAGAATCCTCAGAAATGCCTTCACTCTCTCCTCCATTTATTTAAGAAAAAAAATGAAAAAATTTAAACAGTCAATCACACCAACATCATCAATAATATCATCTTTTTCTCCACTTTCTCGTTTAATATTGTCTCCCTGAAAATGATGTCAACAATCTTGACAAAAAGATTACTAATATACTTGTCAATTCTTTGTTTTCCTCCTCGGTGCGTTGAGATTAATTTAGTTTCTGAAATACCCCCAATCTTTTTTTTAAATCTCACTAGTTTCCATATTTTAATATTTATTTATTCTCGTTCTTTCCTCCCTCTCCTCTCTTTCCTCCTTCTCCCTCTTCTCTCTCTCCTCCTTCACTTTCTTCTCTCTTTACTACTTCTCTCCCTTCTCCCTCTTCTCCGTCTCCTCCGTCTCTTTCTCTCTTCTCCCTCTCCTCCTTCTCTCTTTCCTCCTTCTGTCTCTTCTCTCTTTCCTCCATCTCTCTCTTCTCTCTTTCCTCCTTTGTCTCAGTTTCTTCAACTGCTTCATCATCCCTTTCTATCCTTGAATCACTTACACCCCATAGAATATCATACATATATTCATCAGGATTTCTTGTTATTCCTGTGTCCAATTTTTTTTTTTTTTTTACAACAGGAAACCAATAGAATTTCTTTTGAATTTCTAAAAGAGCCTTACGTTTTCTTAATTTATAATTTTTTATTTAATTAATATAATTTTTTATTTAATTAATTAATACTTAATTTATAATTTTTTAAAAAATTTATAATTTTTTCATTATTTAACATTCTTATTAAATCTAAAGTTGTCGGTTTATCAACATCAGCATAATGCCAATCTTTTATTGAAAATACCTCATTCTTTGTTGTAGAGCATATTTATCGAAATTCCAAATACCCTTTTCTTGAAGATATGCTTGGACACAAAAATGATAATTTTCTTGAAGCCTTCTTGCTGTCATTTATGTATTAGAAAGATATGACAGAATAATATTATGACACGAAACAGCTCCCCATCTTCCCAGAGTTAAACCATTTTGTATTTCCTGACTTATTATATATAATCTTTTTCATTGTTTTGTCTGTTTTATATATAATTATATAAAATAGAATTGTTTTGTTTTGTCTGTTATATAATTGTTTTGTCTGTTTTCACTATATATGTCTGTTTTCACACTATATATAATTGTTTTGTCTGTTTTCATGATATAAACTCGGGCAAAACCATTATTATATTTACCCTTATTAAATTATTTTATTTGTTGTTTACAAATCGTGCTTCCAGAAAACTCATTCTCAATACCAAGTGGATAATATTCTTCCTTACGAGACTGATTTAATTGTTCCAGGCCTTCTGGGTCAATTTTAAATGACCAATTATACCCTAAACCATTCATATAATACCCCCATTGTTCTATTCTCAAACAAACGATATGCCCTTCTTTATAAAAATGTATTTTAGTTTGAACTGTGAATTCTGTTTGACCTGGAGATAAAATCAACACTTCTGTATCTTTGGAATACACGGCCGTTATATTTAAGGATATATATTGTGATAAATCACTTAATTTCACCAAGTCATTCGCGTCAGTCGGGCTTGGATAATTTTTTAATTTCTAAGCATTTTTCATATTAATATTTTTGGTTATACTATATTTCTGTTGTTCAGCCTGTGCCTTTGTGTAATAATTTGATAAATCAATATCCAGTTCTTGGGATACACCAAAGATAGAACCATCTTTACCAACATCAGTCATTTATATTAGACGATTTATATTTTTGTTGAGTTGAAATAACACATATAGACATAATTGACCACAACTCTTGGAATTTAATTGTTGGATGTGAATTGTTTGATAAACACCATTCTGTAAGAATTTTATGACTTCAACAGGTGGTGGAAGACAAAACTATCAAAATAATATTTGTCTTGACTATTAAAAATATAAACCCAATGAGAACCGTTCCCATTATTATCTTCTAACTTCATAATAATATTCTTCGTATGTTTAGGCACGTTTGTTAATCCATCTCTCATACAAATAACCACATTATGAATTTTTAATTTCTTGCAATATTTGACAAGTTGTAAATTTGATGTTGTTTTCTTTCCAAATTCTTTAAACCACTCATCAATGCTCATTTATTTATTAGAATGAGAAAATCCATTATGCCTTTTAGTTAATTTTACACCTGCTTGTGTGATAGAAGAAAGCATATCTCCAACTAACAATCTCGCTTTATCAGGCAGACTTTCAAGTTTTTCAGCAAAATCTACAGTTACACCACTTCCACTAATTCCACTTACACCACTTCCAACTCTTTCTTATGTCTTTCCAATTCTTTTGGAGCCAGGAGTTGAGCCTTCCTTTCATTGGCAGTTTTCACCGCTGTTGAAGTAACACCCTTCAATGCTCCAACCGCAATGAAACCAGCAAATAAAGGAATTACAAATGGGAAAAATCCTCCACTCGTCTCTCTTATTGAATATTTTTTCAACATTGGTTTTGTGATTTTAATTTTAAGTGAACCAGTATCGTTCAAGATTTTAACCTGTTCTCTTGTGAGCAAAACATCAATTCTTACTGCTCCTTTTCTCTGAATTGTATTAACATTAATCGTACAAGGCTTTTGATTTTGAAAACAAGATGATAGTTGATGAAGATTGATTTGATTAACATATACCCCAGTTGGTACTTTACCACTCATTTATTGAACAAAACATTATGTGAAACGAATCATAAGACAATTATCTGTATTAATCTGTAATTCTGTTTCTTCCAAAAGAAAACAATATGTATCAACTTCTTCACTCTCTCCTCTTTCAATATATAGGGAAGTATCCACTCGATTCTACTTCATAGTTTACTTTTGAGCACTCAGATTAAAACGCATAGATTGTATACAAACTTATAAAAGCTGTCATATACAAAATAGTTTCTTTATTTCCATAACTTTCACACCCCTTTTGGGAAGACTTGTATGCTTCAGCAAAATCATTTTTTCCCAATTAATTTCCAATCTATCTCGTGGATAAAATCTTCCATCGAGAGAAACACGAAGTTGTTTCTCCTTAGCATTCTCACTCAATGCATTATTCTTATCAGTCAGTTTCACCATCTGGTTTTTAAAAAATGATTCACAGATATCGTGGCTTTCCTTCGAGAACTCCCAAATTCCACATATCAGTGGTTTGGTTTAGTTTACCATGTTGACATCTTCTTTTGAGGTATGATACACTGAGTGGTTTCTTTGAGTTAAGTTTTATATTCAACATCTCTTCTGTTTTAAGATTAGGAGTATATTCATGAATATACCAACTCATTTCATCAATTACAAATTTATTCTGATCACCAAAAGCACTACCAACACCAAAAAGTAATCTATTTTCATTGTCATTCCTTTGTAGTTGAAACCTAATTTTAAGACCATACAGAACTTTATCATGATCACAAAATCCAAATATAGCTTTAAGAGGAATGACCACAGTAAAACTATTAACTGCTTTTGCATCATCATTATGCTCTCCTTTCCTTTGAATATATCAAGGGTCTGTGGTTGTTCCCATTGACATATCAGGAAGAAAACCTTCGACAGACCCCTTTCCCATTATATCACTAAATTAATATAGTGTAAATTTGATTATTTCATATAAAGCAGAGACATAATCAACTGCTTCAACTTCTTGTGTTCCAATGTACAAAAGAACACTATCAAACATTTATCAGAAGAAATCATTTACGAGTGTAGCGTTTGTGTTATTCCCAGCCTTATTGAATGTAAATTTACACAACAAGAAACTTTCGGATAGATTCAAATAAGTTTGTTGTTTATTTATTTCAAAAGTTTTTGTAACATTTGCATTCCAGTCTGTTCCAGTTATTGCATTTACCTTGAAGTAGTCTTCTTTTTTAGTGGAGTTTGAGATAAAAATGGTATCATCCAAATCATAGATAGGCTACTATCAATTGCTTACATACTTGTATTTATTTAGGAAAAAAGATGTTAAAACTTTTGAAACCCTGATCCAAGTATTCGAATTATTTTCTGTCGTTCTTGGGGGGGACAACTGAGTTTTGCCTTTCTTAATATCTTCAATGGCTTGTAATTTATGAGATTCCTTTTGGGCATCTTTTATGCTCTTTACAGCACCTGCTACATTTCCCAGAGCAGAAGCAGTTGAACCAACAAGGTCTTTATGTTTAAGAATAGTTTAACTGATACCTATCAGACAATCAATTTTCCCATCTCCTATAAATTGATGTCCGACACCCATTTGTCTCTTAGGTTTATAGTATCCTCTACCAAGATACATACCTTCACCCTTGTAGTATGGGGAAAGGAACATCCCATCCCCTGTAATTATTTTATATTTTCCCAACTCGTGTTCCTCACAATAACCATCATATTTATTTATTGCAAAATTCACGTTGGTGAATTCTGATGGATATAACTTCTCCATTAAAATAAATCATCCGATTATTTTGGTCTCTTATCCGTAAATTTACTCTGTGTGTGGTGTTTCCTGACACAGTGAGATAAACTAAATTTTTGGGTTCCATATTGAATTTATAACCAATTGGGGTTGAGTCTGCGCTGAATAAAAATATTGTATTTGTTTTTATTCCATCAGTAAAATCACCATCAATCAAATCACAGTGAATTAATACCGAATTTATTCCTGAGGATATTTGAATGACATTATCAGTTTAATACGTTCCATTAGTTTCAATCTTTTTTGCGTAGAAACCCAATAACTCTCTAAATGAATTATCAATTGTGAAATCAACCTTGTAGTTATTTTTAAGTTTAGTCGTTGATTTTAAGTATGTTTTTGAAGAACTATGAGAATATTTTTTGGTTCATCACCTTGTTCTTTCATAAGACGAGCAATTTCGGAAGATATCTGAGAAATCTCATATGCTCTGGGTGAGAGTGTTATAGTTTTCTATCCACTTCCCGGATTATAATTAACTTGTCATTTTTCTTGGTTATATTAAATATGGTATTATAAGTTTCCATGGACAATAAAGATGCCTCATCTTCTTTTGTTGGGTCAAGATGTAGTGGGTATGGGAATGAGGATGTGTGGTCGCTTGTTGTGAAATTGAAGCTAAGGATTTTGCTTCTCATCTTATTTAATATGAGATAAAATGCCTTTATATTGGTATTTGTTGAGTATTTTCATGTTCATCAACTGGTCTAAAATGGCTGATGCTTCATGAAAACAATTGTTATTTCAAGCCTTCTTACGAGCGAACAACAATAACAGTCTATTAACTACTTATGATGGGTCGTTTGGAAGAAAACTAAAACCTGAACCAAGGATACTTAAAGCCTGAATAATGTGTTTCTCCTTCTCATTCTTGCCACGTTTTCCAGAAAGACTAACCCTATAATTAACAGAGTTCAGCAGATCAATATATACTCTATCATCATTAATTTTCATATCCAATGGTTTATCAAAATACTTTGATTCACCCCTCACAGTTGAACCATGTCTTCCATCTTTTGTGAGAAGAAACATTACTCTGGGGGTCAATTTACCAGGCGGTTGAGCAGAACTCAAGAATCATAATTCATCATAAAATATCAATACCTTTTCTTGAACAAGTTGAAATATTGCTGGTTGTTCTGTTGGAATGAGACCTGCTTTGATTTTTGATTCTGCCAAATATTCATTGTTTTGAAGAGCATTCACAATAAAAGCAGGGGGTGATCAATCTCTTCCAGTTGTTGAAATAATCCTTCATCATCATATTGTCATTCTCCTATATACTCTCATTCTTCATCCATCATTTGACTGAAATATTTTATCATTTGAAGTTTTTTAGGAGTATATTCTATTGTGGGAACTGTGGAAACATCTATAATTTTTTCTTTGGAAGTATTTTAAAGTGGTTAAAAAAATATATCTTCTTTTCTTTCAAATGCTTCTTCACCCATTAGTTTCTGTCTGCGTTTCTTCTTTATGTCTTCCTGTTGTTTTACAACTTTTGAAACCAACTCTTGATGTTCCTTAAATGTTCTTGCTCTTTCTTTGGCACCCATTTATTTATTGGAAAATATCATTTAATATCTCATCTTGTTTCACAACAATATATTTATATTTTTCAGTTGTGTGCTTCATATAATCCACATATTCCTTTTTACTACATAATGAAGAACAATTATCTCTCCAAAAATTGTTTATATCTATTGAATTTAACTTGAATAAAATAAAAGTATTTGCATTGTTTCTGATGGAACGATGAGGAAGTTGAAAGTATGATTGACTAAGATAAATATAATTACAAGAAGAATGTCTCCCTCTTATGTAGTAGCTGTCCATTAACATTTGGTTTCTCTCATTAACACAATCATCAAAGATTACGAGGTTATTTTTTGATCTATCCAAATCTTGGGGAGACGGTATCTCATCCATATTATCACTAAGAATACAAGTTAACAATTTTGATTTATTTTTACATCTCTGTCTATCACTAAATAGTTGTATTATATCTTCAATGTTATCATCATTTCGGTTTTTTTTTTGAAGCTTAAATAAACCGATTATATCTTCTTTTTTGAAAACCAGCATTAAAACCTTCTGAGAGTAGTAGATAGGCTACTCTTGTTGAAAACTCGACTTTGTGAAAATTATTAAATTATCTGAATCTAAAAAGTTGGGAGTCAGGAGCATCTGCAAAAGTAGGCAGGTTTTCCACTTATGTTTGAACCAACTTTGAGACATCTTAATGAATTTGGAAGATTTTTATGATTGTTAAATTTTATCTTGTTTTCCCAAATGGGTAAAAAATCATTCATTTATATATTTAGAAAACAGGTTATTTAATTTATTATTGGCTTTTTTAGAAACTCTATATTTTATCCTAAGTTCAGGTTTAATTTCAAGATAATCCATTATTTTATTTATGCAATATCTTGTGTTGATATTTCCCTGAAAATGGCAATCGTGAAAAATATATAACAACAATCCTTTGACTATTTCTTTAATACGTTCAGTTTCTTCCCTTGTAAGGAAAGGTGTGTTCTCACCCTCATACTTTACATTCATTTCTCGAATCAATCTTGTGACCTAATTCATTTTTGGTGTAAATCTAAAAGAATTATTTTCCTTTTTATATTTTTTATTGTCATTAATTAGATGATAATCACAGAATATACATTGTTTATAGGCTTTTGACTCGGTGTTTCATCCCACTCTATCACACGCAGGCCAATTCTCAAATTTGTCAAATGGAGAATCAGAGAATTCAAGAGGCTCAAAATCTAGCATATTTTACTTAAATAAACATCATAAGTAAATCTTTACTTCAACTAAAATTCATCTTTGGAAACATCAATAAAACTACTTTCATAACTATCGATTGAACACAAACTCTCAGTGTCATACCTATCAGAATCACTCTCATAATCTTCAAAATCCAGTTGAATATTGACTGATATTCATTTAGTAGAAACAACATTGCCTTTGATATCTATATACTTTTTTTCATTACCAGATTCAACTACAACATTTTTTATATTCATGGTAATTTTAAAATGATCCTTAACTACAATTGAACGAAATATAATTTCAGCTGATATATTTACATCCTTTATTTCATCAGGATTTACATCTTTAGGGTTGTTGAAAAAAATACAAATTTCTCCTTGCGTATTACAGATGGTCTTAACTTTTCTTTCTAAAGCTTCATCCATAAGGTTTTTATTTTTTGAAACTTTTTCTTGTTTCATTGCTTTTTCTCGTTTTGAATATATTGCGAGAAGGTGACGAGACACTTTTGTTGGATATACTTTAATTGATGATCTTCCAGGTATACTAAAAGCCCTTCCACTGAAGGAAATTGAAGAACTCATATTATTCGCCATAATTGTTTTTATCCAATAGATGTTAGATTTATCTTTGTTCAATTTTACATCCTTGACATATTTCTCAGTATCTTTAACAAATGAAGAGAATGATTGAAACTTGTCATTTCTGTCTTGAAACATTGTATTTATTAAGTGAAAAAAGTTTGAGAATAAAATGTTTTTAAGCATAGATTCACCTATTAATGAAATGTAATTTTCATCAATAAAATTATAGTTTAAGCAAAGTTTTATTCTATGAATATGATGAATACAACGTACTGCGATGTTTGTAATCACGAATATAAATATGAGAAAAAAAACACCTTCAAATCAACAAACACATTTAATATATTTTATCAAATATCTCCTATTGAGTTGAAAACAAAACATTGTGATATCTGCTCAAAGGATGTTTTGAAGAGTAGTTATAAGAAGCACCTTGAATCACAAAAAGACAAGAAGAACGAGTTTCAAGTTCAGGGAGACTATAATATTGAAAACACTGATGGAGCTTTTAAGAATCACGTTAAAATAAGGATTTTTCAATTTGGAGAACCTGTTCCATCATCAATAGCTGAATCAATTGAATAAGTGAAACCTGTTGTTCAAAAAGTTATGAAAAAGATATTAAAAGAAATGAAAACTTTAAAGTTTTATATGGGAATGAAAATGAATATGAAAAGACAAGATGAAGAACAAACTCCTTATATGAGAACAGATCTTCATTTTCTTAAATCTTTTCAAGATTTTCTGAATATTGGGGTTTATGAAGAACTATCAAGACAAGAGGAGGATTTTGATAATACAGTGGTAGGAAGTGGATTCAATTAAAAAAAAAAATCATCTTTTTAGATATACACATTCTAAAATCAAACCCTCTTAAAGCTTCTTCTTATATTGAATTACCAAAAGAAATAAAATGAAAGAAGGCAGTTGTTAATATTAAGAATAATCATAATAAATGTTTTCTCTGGTCTGTTCTTGCTCACTTACATCCACCAAAATGTAATTCAGAAAGAGTAAAACAATATATGAAATTTGAGAATACCTTGGACATTAAAGATTTAAAATTCCCAAAGCCACTAACAGTTATTCCTAAATTTGAGAAAAGGAATATTCTTTCTGTTAATGTATATGAAGACCACAAGGGGAAAACCAGAGATGTCACTTTTTATAAATTCCAGGGTTATTGCACCTGCCAATAGTTGGCAACATAAGGTTTCCTCTCACAATATTACTTTAACATATAACCAGGAGTGTCACAAAATTTATATGGTTTCAAGTTTAGCCGTGCAATGAAAAAACACGTGTTGTCAAAGCTGAACAAGTAGAAACCCAGAGTTGTCAGTACTTTTCTCCTGGTTATCTCCCTTTCATTCATGTTAACTATTCCACCATAATATTCAGAGTTGAGAAACGAAAAAATGAAAGGTTGTAAAACTTTCACAGCATAAACTCTGAGCACTACAATAGCCTATTTGGTTATATCATGGGCTCCATAGTTGGTGCATATCGTGGTTCAAGCCTGGTCAAACCTTTATTGTGACTTTTATGGGACCCATGCCATGGCTTAATGGTTAGCGCGTCTGAGTACCCATCCTCATTCGAAGTACCCACCACCCAATCAACCAGATTAGGTATATGAGGGAGTCACATGAGGTGACGTCGGCTATCGCGGAGGTGGTTTATCTTTGGTTTCCTCCGGGTTTTCCATCATATTAAGTAGTACAGAGTAAGAAATGGAGAATCCGTCATCATATCAGCGAAATACCCTTGAGTATGACGTTGATCACCAATCAAACAAAAAAAACTATGACTGTTTAATGTTGAAAATAATAATCTGTGATCACCAAAGTCATGTAATGTATGCGAATAACCAACAAGCATGAATTTGTTTCACATCCTGGGTTAAAATTGCATGGCAGTTATTAAACAAGGGAATAACCAGTGATGTCAGTTTGCAACATTGATTCGTTCTTTGCTCTTAAATTAAATAATAGAAGCTTGGCAAATGCTACATGCTTAGTTTGATCGGCCAATGATCAATCTTCCTTTTACTGGAAAAGAAATCTATATGGCAGTTATTAAACAGTCCACCAAAGTCTTGAAACTTTGTTTTTCAGTTTCTTCAAAATTGACTTATCCTGACATCTCTGGTTTTCCCCTTGTGGTCTTCATATGGATTAACTGGAGAGAATAAAGTTCAGGTATTAAAGATTTCAAGCAACTTTAAAAATGAACAAGTACACGTTGATCTTTTATATTTTAGTGTTGAAAAGAATTCACATTATAATTACATCAATAATTTATCAAGATTAATCTCTTCTCAGGTATTCAGAACAGCAAACAAAATATATCCTTGTAAGCAATGTCTTAATTCATTTCATACAAAAGAACGATCAGAACAACATTCAAAATATTGTACGAATCATAAATCAGCTGTAATTACAATGCCTAAACCTGGTGAAAAGATTTCTTTTGAAGATTATAATAAATCTCTCATGCACCCATTTGTGTTATACGCTGATTTTGAATGTATCCTTAAAAAGATAAATCCTGCTTCTCCTAATCCAAAATAATCAAATGCAAATAAATATCATAATCATATTCCTTGTGGTTTCTGTTATTATATCAAATCATCTCTTGGAAAAAATATACAATAAACTTGAAAATTATCGTGGAAAAAAAGCCTCAAAAGAGTTTGTAAAACTTTTCGAAAAGGATTGTATAAGACTAAATAAATTAATGAAAGAAACAAATGAACCGATGAAATTAACCGAAGAAGAAAAATTAGAATTCAGAAAGAACAATATCTGTCATATTTTTGAGGAGGAAATTGAGGAAGAGGTCAAAGTTAGGGATCATCGTCATCTCACTGGTAAATATAGAGGTCCCGCATAATCCTGTTGTAATCTTTATTATAAATTTCCTTCTTTTATTCCAGTCTTTCTTCACAACATCACCAACTATGATACACATCTATTTATAAATGAACTTTCAAAAACACCAGGGAATCTTTCTGCCAAAACAAACACAAGTCAAAAGTATATTTCATTTCCAAAAATGATATTCACAAAACCTTTAACTCGTGTTAGGTTTCTCGATGCTTACAACTTTATGGGAACACGACTTGCCGACCGAGCATCAAATTTAAGCTTCATGGGCTCTTTTCCAAATCTTAATTCGTTCTTTCCAAAAGAGGAAATTCTAACTAAAGAGGAAATCCAGATTAAAGAGAGAATTCCAAGTAAAGAGGAAATTCTAATTAATGAGGAAATTCATGAAGAAATTCCAACTGAAGATGAAATTCTAATTCTAACGAAAATTCGAACAATAAATGAAATTCTAATGAAAGAGGAAATTCTGATTATAGATGAAATTCTGTTTAAAAAGGGAATTCGAACTAAAGAGGAAATTCAGATTAAAGAGAGAATTCAAAGTGAAGAGGAAATTCTAATTAATGAGGAAATTAATGAAGAAATTCTAACTGAAGATGGAATTCTAATTATAAAGAAAATTCGAACAATGAATCAAATTCTAACTAAAGAGGAAATTCTGATTATAGATGAAATTCTGATAAAAGAGGGAATTCTAACGAGAGAGGAAATTCAAACAAGGAATGAAATTCAAAGTTAAGACAAAATTCTTACAAGTAACGGAATTTATTCTTATGATTATATGGATTCATTTATGAGATTTAAAGAAACACTTCCTTCAAAAGAAAGTTTCTATAATAACCTTTATGAAGAAGAGATAAGTTATAAGGAATATAAACACGCACAAGAAATTTGGAAAATATTTAAGATAAAGTACCTTGGAGAATATCATGATTTGTATCTAAAAACAGATGTTTTATTGTTCGATGATGTGTTTGATGCTTTTTGATCACTCTGTCATAATAAAAATTGTTATGGATTAGATCCTGTCCACTATTTCACAGCCCCTGATTTAGCTTGGAGTGCGATGTTGAAAATGACAAAACAAGATATAGATTTAATCAGTGATGTTGATATGCTTTTGATGATTGAGAAGTCTAAGAGAGGTGGAATATCAAAAGTATGTTCAAAAAGATATGCTAAAGCAAATAATAAATATCTTCCAAATTATGATCGTGAAAAAGATAGTAATTATTTGATTTATTTTGATGCTCATAATTTGTCTGGATGGGCAATGTCTCAATCTCTGCCTTATGATAAATCAGAGTGGGTGGAAGAAAAGGATTATGAAAAGGCTTTGATGAATTTTGTTATTTCTTCTCAAGAGGAATTGAATGAGGAAAAAGAAGGTTATTATTTTGAAGTTGATTTGAGGTACCCGAGTGATCTTCATAATAAGCATAAAGAACTTCCTTTTGCATGTGGGAAAGAAACCCCAAAGAAAGAATGGTTAAGTGATTATCATAAAAGTTTTAATATTAAAGGTAAATCAACAGAAAAGTTAACAACATTCTATGATAAAGAGGGATATGTTTTGCATCAGAGTAGCTTGAAACAGTTTTTGGGAGAAGGATTGAGAGTAGCTAAAATTCATGGAGTTTTAAAATTTAAACAAAGTTCTTGGATGAAAAATATATAAAATTCATTACAGATATGAGAACAAATACAAAAGTAAAATTTGAAGGGAATTCTATAAATTGATGAATAATGCTGTCATTTGAAAGAAAATGGAAAATGTCAGAAAAAGGCAAAACATTAGATTTGCAACATCTTGGAAACAAGCTTCTAGATTGATAAATAAACCAAGTTTTGAGAAAGAAGAGGTTTTTTCAGAGAACCTTTCTGCTATTCAAATGAAATAGGAAAGTATTGTAATGGATAAACCAATTTATATTGGAACAGCAGTTCTTGATTTATCAAAGATATTGATGTATGATTATTTGCATAATGACTTCAAGAAAAAGTATGGTGAAAATGTTTCATTGTTGTATATGGACACTGATAGTTATATTCTAGATATAAAAATTGATGATGTTTATAAAGATATGAAGAAAAATATTGGAGTATATGATACAAGTGATTTTAGTAAGAAGAGTTAGTTATTTTCAGAAAAGAATGAAAAGGTTATTGGTATGTTGAAGGATGAGTTGGGTGGAAAAGTAATGAGTGAGTTTATTGAATTGAGAGCAAAGGCATATGCCTATAAGTATGGTGATCAGATTGATAAGAGGTTAAAGGGAATAAAGAAATATGTAATAAAGAAATCAATAACTTTTAGAAATTATTATAATTGTTTGATGAATAAGAAAGAAGAATATCGGAAAATGAATACATTAAGAAGTTATAAACATAAGATATATAGTGAAGAAGTAAATAAAAAGGTATTTGGAGCCTTTGATGAGAAGAGATTTATTTTCGATAAAGTAATGGATTGTGTTCCATATGTATATTGTATGATAGAGTGTATAGAATAGATTGTGTTCCATATGGATACAATTCTAACTAAATAGAATATGGGTTAGGGTTTTTAAGGGCTTCCACCACCTTTTTCACAATATATAAATGGTCGAACCAAGTATTAGTCAAACTAAAGAGTGGAGAAAATCTCAGTCTTGGTATATAAATGGAAAACATAATGAATGTGAAAAATATCAAATAAGTCTTTTTGAAAAATTCACTAAAACAAAGGAGAATAAAACAAATAAGCTAATCAATTTAAAAACTAGTAAGGTCGAGGATGTAAAGAAAAAAATTAATATCCTTGAATGGACTGAAAACTTTGATGGTTATCAATTAAACAATGGAAAAATAATTTACTCCAATCTCAAAATGATATGCAACTAAGGAGGTAGTCAGATGAGATCAATGAGAGAAGTATATCATTTCATAATGACACAAAAGGGGTATCTTGAAAAATATAAAGATTCAAATGTTTTATTTTTAAATATTTTAGATGGGGATTATTGTGCAAAGAAAATTAAACTATTGAAGGAATTTGAGAATGAATAAATCTTTATAGGTTCAATGAGTGAGCAAAACAATATGCATTGGTTATTTGAAAAAAAGTGCTCCTCGGCTAAAAGGGGAGGCAATTAAAATCTCCATTCACTTCAATGTTTTAGATATTTCAACAGCAGAGAATTCAACAGGTTGGGATAAAAAGGGGGTTTATTTTTAGGGAAAAAAATATGAATCGCTGAGAATCCCCCATTCATTAACATGGGGGAAAGTGAGCCAGAATCAGTATTTTCACCCTACTGCCATTCACTTCAAAGTATTACCTGTATTTGACTTCCGGTTCTGGGTTTGCAGCAATGGGAGGTTCTCTCAGGGTTCTCTGCCGACTTTCTCAAAGGTGAGTTTCCGGTCGTTATTTGTCTCGTTTTAACTGTTTATATTATCACCTTCATGTTACTGTGTGTTCCTAGTTCGGCTTTCTTTCAAAAATCGTGCTATTTTGATTTTTTGTAGACCTTGTCTTACCCGGCTCCTTGAGGCCTACCTATCCTTCTACTCGAGGTGTACGATTGTTTTATTTGCAATCTCTCCATATTACCTTCAATTCCCATTTTAACCACATTCTCAAATGCCCCCCATCCCTCCCAACTAAACACTAATTTTGTCTGAAATTTGAAAGAAAAAAAAAGACAAAAATACCTTTCTCGCAACACACAAGTGAGTCCTGATCGTCTTCTTCTTCTTCTTCTTCTTCTTCTTCTTCTTCTTCTTCTTCTTCTTCTTCTTCTTCTTCTTCTTCTTCTTCTTCTTCTTCTTCTTCTTCTTCTTCTTCTTCTTCTTCTTCTTCTTCTTCTTCTTCTTCTTCTTCTTCTTCTTCTTCTTCTTCTTCTTCTTCTTCTTCTTCTTCTTCTTCTTCTTCTTCTTCTTCTTCTTCTTCTTCTTCTTCTTCTTCTTCTTCTTCTTCTTCTTTCGGCCAGCACACCATATTTCTTCTACTTGAGATGACCCACTTTCACCATTTCCATCACAATTCCTTCCTACAACCTTCCATTCCCGAATATTACAGAATCCTCAAAAATCCATCAAAAAATAATAAATTTCCTTGTATCCTTTCTCTTTACGCACCTTGTGTAACCACGTGTCTCTCTCCACCCTCTTCCTGATACTTTTTTTTATCAATTCAGCAGCTTCACTCTGCGTTTATCATTCCAAATGCATCATACACCACCATAATTTTACTTCAACACTCCCTTTTCGAATCTTACGTATACCTTACATAAAATAAAGAAATAAATAAATTCACTTTTGACTATACACCTCCCACAGCTTCGTGCTTCTCCTGAAACCACGAGATCTCTTTCCACCCCCTTCATTTACAGATACAAATACATCATTCACCTCACGATTTTTTATACAACCATTCCATTACCTAATCGGATGAAAACACTCTCTCCAAAAAACAATAATAATAATAATAATAATAACAATAACAACAACGATCTCTTTTTAACATGTGTGGTATTCATTACTGAATCATAATGCATTTATCTTCTTATATTTTAACAGACTGCTCTCAATTCGACCTTTCCTTCATACCTTGCCTAAAAAAATCCAACTGTTACAGCATTTCTTCTCTTCATTCTCTCAATTCGCCTTTATTGCATCCATCAATAAATGTGTTTAATCGCATTTCTGACGGAAAAAAATTAAAATCCCAGTTTGCTATGAAAGTTCGCTTTCCATAAACCATTCTTTTTTTCCAACATCAGTGCCAACTCACCCCTCTCACCTCTCCCTCATAAAGCAACCATCCCACTCTTCTCCCTCAAAGCTTCCCTCTGACCTGTTTCGAAGTCTTCCCTCTCACCTTTCTCCCACCATTCACTGCCCACAATCACCCTTCTCAAAGTTTCCCACCCTCACATCCAGAAAGCTGCCTTCTTCCCCTGCCCTCTCACCTACATCTCATCACTCATGCTCCTCAAATCCTCAACTGCCTCCTGCCCCCTCTCTTGCCCCCACCTCCTCTCCACCAGCAACACAGCGCCTTTTCTCCTCCTCATCCGGCCCCCTCCCCAAGCTATTATGTAATCCCCACACTCTCTCAACAACTCTCCATACCTTCCCCATCCTCCCTTGTCTTACCCTGCACCCATAGACTCCTCCCTCCCTCTTCCTTAAAAGTGTGGACCTCAGATATTTGGGGCCTTCTCTCAAACCTTTCAGATCTTTCCATACAGGTTGCTACTGACAAACCAGACATAATCTGCCGAACAAAAACTTTCCTCCCTCAAGACGTCTCTGACTCCCAAGTATCTCTCCCTGTTTACTCCCTCCCCGGTATGACAGACCTGAGCCTCGACCTAGTGGAGGAGTTGCTCCCTTCATCAAAGACTCTATTCCTCACTCTCCATGCACAGCCCTCACTCCCTCACACCCAGAGGAAGACCTCTGGCTACTGCTTCACCTCCACTCCCACCTCATGTATATATGTGTACTGTACCGTCCACCAAACAATGATGACTCCATTTGAACCTCACTATCCAAAAACATGGACCAACTTCTATCTTCTCATCCGAACTCTCTCTTCCTCAGATGTGGTTACTTCAATTGTCATCATGCCAGTTGGCTGGGTGTGGGTAGCTCTCTCACCTGTCATGGCACTTCAGCAAAAGAGATCGGCGACTAACCGGGACTGACTCAATTGGTCAACTTCCCGACCCAAATCTCAACCAATGGTACTCTATCTCTTCAGGATCTGATTTTGACAAATTTCCCTGAAAATATCTGCTATTATTCCTTTGCTTCCATGTTACTTTGACCACGTGCTTGCAAAAGTGGACATCACTCTGGCTGTTGTTAGAGAACAACCTCAGTGCAATCAAGTCTGGCATTTCAATCAGACCGACTGGCAGGGTCTCAACGCAGCCATCAAACTTTTCGCCTGGCCTTCCATCGCCACTTTCTCCAACATCAACTCATCCTGGGAATACTTTCAAAGAAACTTCCTCTCACTCATGCACAGATTTGTCCATTCTAGTCTTCAGTTGTCCTATCCTTCCTCCAGCCTATGGTTCACTGAAGCTTGTGGCGAGGCGGTGGTCCTGAAACAACTTGCCTTTTCCTCAAAGAAAGCAAACCCAACTGAGGGTAATCTCAGTTCCTTCCATAAAGCTTGGAACAAGTGTGTTTCTACCCTCAGAAGAGCCAGAAAACAACATCTTTCTAATCTCAAGTCTGAACTCTCAAACCTCTCGCCCTCCTCCAAATCCTGTTGGTATCTAATCATATCTGTTTCTGGCATGTGATCCCCCTCAATCCCCTCCCCTAACTCAAATGGGCACACTGCTGATACCGCACCTGAAAAGGCTGAATGCCTAAACTCCGTGTTTGCATCAAATCTTGTGTCCGAAACCCATCACTTTCGATACTCACCTTACCCAGTTGCACCCAACTCTCCCTGGACTGTGTCCTTTTTTTATGACAAAGTGGAGAGCTTCCTGTCAAACCTCGACTCAGATTCTGCAACCGGTCCAGACGTCATCAGCCCATGTCTCCTAAAAAACTGCTGCTCTGCTCTTGCTCACCCTCTCTCCATTATATTCACCCTCTCCTTTGCTCAAGGTCATTTTCCATCTGCTTGGAGATCAGCAAATATTATTGCCATGATAAAAAGGTGCAAAAACAGACCCTTGCAACTGCAAACCAATCAGCCTTCTCCCAATCATCATCAAGGTTTTGGAATCCATCATCGCTTCAGACATTAAATCGTTCCTCTTCGACAATGGTTTGATTTCTCATCAATAATTTGGTTTCAGACGAAATCACTCTACAATGGATATGCTGCTTCTGCTCTCCCAACAATGGATGGAGGACCTCAATGCCAGACATGAAATCAGAGCCATATCACTGGACATATCTCGTGCTTTTGACACAGTCTGGCACCCTGCCATACTCACCAAACTCTCCTCCTACAGTATCCAAGGCCATCTCCACTCATGGCTCACAGACTTCCTTTCATGGCGCAGCCAACCTGTGGCCCTAAATGGAGTTATTTCTTCCCCTCTTCCTGTCCAGGTTGGAGATCCTCAAGGTAGCGTTCTGGGCCCTGTTATTTTTCTGGATTCATCAATGATCTCTCCTGCTCTCTGGAAAATCCTCTATATCTCTTTGCTGATGACTCCACCCTCTTCTGTACAATCTGCAACCCTCTAACCGGCAGCTGCTTCTTCGCTCTCTGCAGATCCAGATAAAATCACAAACTGTTCCAACACGTGGAACATGTCTTTCAATCCAGACAAATCTCACTCTCTCACTGTGACTCTCCAAAAGGAGCATTTGGAAATCCTCCGCATATAATTTCTCAACAATCCTCTGGAAGAAGTCATTTCATTCAAGCTTTTGGGTCTCAATATCTGCCAGGATCTTTCCTGGGAAAGCCACATTTCAAACCTGGCTTCCAAAGCCAGTAATTGACTGGAAATCCTGTGTCGTGCAAAGTCCTTCCTCGGCCCACCTGAGCTCCTGACCACATACAAAGCTTTTTCCGCAGCCTGATGGAGTACTGCACTTCCCTCTGGGCTATTGTTTCTGCCTCTCACCTTTCTCGGCTTCACGCTGTGGAAACCAAGGTATTTTGGATCATTGGCATCTCCTGCGAAGAGGCTCAGACATTGGGCTTCTTATCCTCTCACCGCAGGCTGGCCGGTGTTCATTCTGTCTTCTACCGTCTCCTCTCCGGTCTTGGGCCCCTTGCTGTGTCTGTAATTTGTCCCCATCATATTTCCGCATGGTGCTCAAGGTCCGCCAACAAACCCCTTCTGGTGAAACTGCCAAAATCACGAATCACTGTTCACCTTCACTCTTTCATTCCTCTTCTTTTTCCACCTTTGGAATAAACTCCCTCACTCTGTTCAATCCTATTCTTCCCTCCAGGACTTCAAAATAGCTGTTCACCACCACCTCTTTTCATCCCCCATCCACAACCTCGATCTTTTCTACTCCCGTTAATTCAGCCAAAACCCACCTCCTTCAAATTCCCTGCTTTCCTTCCTGAAAGTCCCTGTATTGTCCGTCTTGTATACCCCATGTTCCCCATCCCATCCCTCTCCCTTTGACAGATGTCCTAATGTCTCTGTTTCCCACTGTTTTGTCCTTCCCTCTCCCACCCCTCTTGTCTTATACCCCCCTTACTGTGCATTGTATGTTAGCTCTGACACAAGCCTCGACAAGGTATACAAAAAAAAATATGCCTATTTTGAAAGAGTTCCTCAACTCTCTCATTTTTCACCTGCTGATGCGCACTCAGTTTAAAGATAAATTTTATGTTCATTTTCTGTTCACATTTTATGTTCACATTCTGTAGCACAACAGCTGCTACAGAAAAAATGTAATTATATACTCTTGAGATAATATAATTACACTAATGGGATCCAGCGCAGTAATCCTAACTGTAATTCATGGACTGAGGTTTGTGTGTTTGTGTGTGTTTGTGTGTGTGTGTTTGTTTGTTGCACTCTTGCTGCTCCAGTTCTGGGCTGATTACATTCATAATTGCTACATCGCATTAGCATGACCCCAATTAATGTGTCGGGGTGTTTTTATCTTTGCTGGTGCTTTTGGAGGGGAGTTGGAGTGGGACACAAATTATATCGATGTAAATGTGTATCGTGTATCGCCGCCTCCAGGTGTGGAAGAGTATTACAAGTCTCCAGCTTTTAGACAGCAATATTCCTGTTCCCACGTTTTCCAGTGCAGTGAGTTGTTTTGAATTATAAGCAGTTCCTTTTTTTATATTATAAAATATAAAATAATAACGTATATTTTCCTTGATGCACGTATCCAGGGTTATTTTTTTTTTTGCCACTGCATGGCTGTCAGTTGCCTATACACCAGCCATATAAAGTTATGCATCAGAAGAATGAGTTGCGTACTTGGAACAAGATCACCCACAGGGTGGGCACTCTGCTGGTTCGTTGTAAAGCCTCAACCATCTGTTAAACCCTTAACTCGCATCCTGGCTTTGACCGTTTTGTTTGCTATCTGACGCAACTCATTGTGCCAGCATGAAAATGTACAACAGCCTTGGACTTTTCATCCCTTGTTCTTTCTCCTCCAAATTGACAAGATTATGTTCGTGTGGCTTTCGTATATGTGCCAAATTATTAATTTTTTTTTAATTTATCAGTTTAGTTTATTTTTATCACAATTGGTACGCACTGCCACTGAGCACCAATGCATATGTACACCAGTTAACTGGAGGGGTAGCATGGCAGAAAATCTTTATGGACAATTTCCAATGAGGTGGAAAACCAGAAGCAGAAATAGGCCAGTGTGGTTGAGTCATGAGAAAAGGGATGTTATTAAGGAGAAGCAGAAGGCATTTATAAGTTATGAAGTAACAGGACAGGAGTTAGATTAATATCACTCTCGGAGTAAACAGAGGCAAGTTAAAAAAATTAATCGGCAAGCCAAAACAGAGTATGAGAAGGACATGGCTAAGAATATTAAACATAATAGCAAGGCTTTCTCGAAGTATATCAGAGGAATAGAACAGGTTAGCAGCAGTGTGGGCCCGTTGAGGAATTGCACCCGGAGAGTGGTTGGTGATGAAACTGAGATAGCATGCTTATTTCCTTCGCAAACTTTGTTGTGAAGGTTATGTTTTGATCGCTGTGTATTTATTTATTTATTTGTGAATATGTGTGTTTGTTTGTTTGTTTGTTATTCACATAACTCCAAAAGTATTGAACTGAATCGCAGCAAATTTGGTGGGATGATTGGATATTATCCGAGGACCATTTGATGACATTTTGGGAGTGATCGAGTCAAACTTCAAGGTCAAGGTCATGAAAAGGTCAAAATCGTCTTTTTACCATAGCGCGGTCAATTTGTATCCAATTTGCATGCAACTAATGGCAAAATGTTCAGAATTCAATGCCCCATCTTGTGATATGTGACATGACACAATGACTTAATAACCCTTATTAGCGGTTGGGAGTAAAACGTCAGGGTGGGTCACGAGATTGCAAAATGTGCGGTTTTAGTCATAACACGGTCAATTCTTATCCGATTTGCATGAAACCAACACCACAATGTTGACTGTTCTCTTAATGATCTCATCTGGCCACCGCCCGAGTTGCAAATCATTTTTGTGCATAAACCACGCCATAAAAAAGTTTTGTTTCAAATGTTTTCAGTTCGTGTCATGAAAATGAGGAAGTGTTTTTTTTGACACGGTCATGCTGTGTGAATGAGGAAGTGTTTTTGGACAGTCATGCTGTGAAAAAATAGGAACTAATCTGTGAGACAAGGTCTCGTGTTTATATTTTATCTCAGAACACGAACTGAAAACATTTGAATCAAAACCATTTTAGGGTATTTTAAGTATGTTTTAAAAATGATTCATACAATTTGAGAATATATCTCCCAGTTATTTTCCAAGCTGTCTCTCCCGAAGCGTCATTTCCTGTGGCCACACCCAATGATTAAGCAATCTCCTCATCGTTGCTTTATAAGTGATTCGCCAGACAAAGTTTCTGCCAGACGGGATTTTCATTTTTACAACTGAGACATGAGCGATCTTTCTTCCGCGAACAAAACAGCTCAACACAAAGTTGGTAAGCCTGTGTATAGGTTCCTCTTTGAACGATGAAGCAATTGATTATAAATTAAATCGTGATAATTCTGATATATTGTTTTCATGGCAGGTCCTTGGAAGAAGAGCAGTTTACATATCACGACAAGGTGCATGAAATTAATGCTCTTATTGAAGAGGTCAATCATCTTAGAAGAGATAGCCTGGTGTTGGCGCAGTGGTTAGGGCAGCGGCTTGGGATCCAAGAGGTCCTGAGTTCAAGCCCCGTTGAGCCACTGAATTAATACACCAGGGGGTTGACTCAGCCTGTCATCCTTCCGAGGTCGGCGAAATGAGTACCAGTATACTGGGCCGGTGTATACCCCGGTTAAAATAGGTATACCATATCCCTGTGTCGTAAGAGGCGACCAGGGTTGCGTCAGGAAAGGCATCCGGCGTAAAACATGTGCCAAATCACTATGCGGATCATAATGGATGATCCGCTGTGGCGACCCCTAACGGGAGCAGCCGAAAGAAGAAGAAGAGGAGAATCATCTTAGAAGAGAATTGAAAAACATTTTTAAAGACTGACACGACGTCTTATCACGGCCTCTGATCGTTTTGCCATCTTGTACCAATGGTAAAAAAAACTGAGACATGGACTCACTCTCTTCCGATGAAGATAACAGCTCACTACAAAGTTGGTAAGTTTGTGTATGGTTTCCTCTTTGAACATTGAAGCAATTGATTATAAATTAAATCATGATAATGCAAAAATATATATTTTTTCCTGGCAGGTCCTTGGAAGAAGTGGAGTTTACATATCACGATGAGGTGCATCAAATGAATGCTTTTATTGAAGAGGTCAATGATTTTAGAAGAGAATTGAAAAACATTTATAATGACTGGTGCGAAGTCTTATCACGGCCTCTGATCTCGAAGAAATTAAACCAATGGTGAGACGTGTGTGTGTGTGTGTGTGTGTGTGTGTGTGTGTGTGTGTGTGTGTGTGTGTGTGTGTGTGTGTGTGTGTGTGTGTATATATGTATGTGTGTGTGTGTGTGTATATATATATATATATATATATATATATATATATATATATATATATATATATATATATGTGTGTCTGTGTGTGTATATGTGTGTATATGTGTGTGTGCCTCTTTCCCTGTCTGTCTCTCTCTATCTCTCCCTGTCTGTCTCTTTGTATCTCTCTCTGTCTGTCTTTCTACCTACCTCTCTCTGTCTGTCTCTCCATCTATACCCTTGACTTATTTTTTTTTTTCAGCTCGATCACACAACATCAGCTGTTGAAGCAATCTGGTACAACACATGATTTTCTGGAGGTAAATGTTTCTGAATTATTATTTCGTTATTCTTTTATTAATATCACTCTCTCTTTGGAATGTCGTCTTATGTTGGTTGCATCATTAGTTTGGACACGGTTTTACCAGCACACTGGAATTCATTTTATTGGCCTTGTAAGGATGACAGGCTGAGTCGGCCTCCTGGTGTGTTAATTCAGTGGTCAACGAGGCTTGAACTTAGAACCAACACCAGGCTGACTCATATTACCATGTAATTATCTTTATAAAACCTAATTATTATCCACTTTTTGTTTCAAAACAGAATATGGTGTCTGAGTTTCGAAATCACAAGACATCTGAAGAAGATTGCTGGAAAAGATTATACATTCTCGCAAATGAATATTTAATATTTGCAATTTTGATTAATTATATTTGTTTTGTTTACAATTACTTGATTTTGAATTTCAAAAAAAGGATTAAGACATGAAGGAAAGGGAGGGAGGGGGTGGGGGGGGTAGGTGCGCTCCCCCAACGACCCATCACCCCTCATCCCACCCCTCCTCTCCCCATGTGTGTGTGTGGGAAAGGGTGGGGGTGGGATGAGGGAGGTGGTGGGTCAAAGGTGGGGGCGCACAGGGGGGAAGAGGGGAGTGGGGCTTGTGTGGGTGGGGTTTATGTGGGCGGGGCTTATGTGGGCGGGGCGTGTGTGGGCGGGGCTTGTGGGAGGGCATTTATGTGGGCGGGGCTTCGGTGTGGGGGGGGCTTGTGTGGGCGGGGCGTGTGTGGGCGGGGCTTGTGTGGGTGGGGTTTATTGTGGGCAGGGTTTATGTGGGAGGGGTGAATGTGGATGGGTCTTGTGTGGGCAGGGTTTATGTGGGAGGGGTGAATGTGGATGAGGCTTATGTGGATGAGGTTTGTGTGGAGAGATGGGTGGATGGGTGGAGCTTGTGTGGATGGGTGGATAATTTTTTAATTAAATAAACATGTTGTGTGTGGGGAACTAATTAACTAATCACTAATTATGTGAATATGATGAATATGGGTGGAGCTTGTGTGGGGTTTGTGTGTGTGGAGCTTGTGTGGGGTGGAGTTTTTGTGTGGAGCTTGTGAGGGGTTTGTGTGTGGTGGGGTTTGTGTGGGGGTTGTGTGGGGTGGGGTTAATGTGGGTGGGTTTTGTGTGGGCGGAGTCAAAAAGGGGCGGAGTCAAAAAATTTCAATTTATCTTTTTCTTTTGTAATTCCTGTGAATAAAATGAACCTAAAATCTCTTCCCCTTCCAAATCATATATCTTATAAGTACAAGGAACCGTATCTATTACATCAACAATTTTAAAAAGTTCGTTCGTCCATCGTTTAATATAACCCTTTTCAAAATCAGATTTCCACCTATATATTCTTACGATATCACCAACTTTGAACTTAGGTTTTCTGACATTAATCTCTTTTTCATATTTTAATTTTGTAAATGTTTCTGATGGTTTCATATTTGTTGACGTGTGAATCGTGTCATTATACTTATCCACAATATCCTGAATAAAAGATGACCATTGTTGTGAACCGAGTTGTGTGAATTTTTTTATATAATCTCTCTTTTAAGGTACGATTAAAACGTTCAACAACAACTGCCTTCCCTTCATTAGAGGTACTGTATAATGTAATAATGTTATTTTTTAGAAAATTCATAAATGTCTTGTTATAAAACTCTCTACCCTCATCAGTCCACAATTTTTTAGGTTTTCTCTTACTTTTATTAAATATCTGTTGAAAGGCTAACATAAGAGTATTACCTGTTTTGTTTTTTAATGGTACAACCCATGCGTATCTACTCCTCAAATCAATAACGGTTAAAGCATGCTTGTACCCCTTATCATTATTGAGTTCAATCAAATCAGCAGACCAGATATAATCAACTTCCTTGGAATAAACTTTCCTTCTCTGAAACTTTGTGAATATTGGTTTATGTAATTCATCAGCTATTTGCTCTTCAGTCTTAATGACATCATTAGACCCTATAAGTTTTTTGAATTTCCAAGTCAAAGTTTCAATTTAGCACTGATCATCTTCTTCACAATGAACCGATCAACTTTTTCTCTCAAGGTTGGATTTTGTATCAGAGACAAGTTATACAACATTTCTCTATCGGCTTCATGCTTTTCTTCCAACGTTGTGGTATTCCCATAATCAATATCGTGTCTCATGCACACTTCATCAACTCTATTGATGGGTTCACTCCAGGATTTAGGATTGTCTGCCTCATCTAATCTTTTATCCAAGTTTGTGCCTGGACCACAGAAAGAATACCCTGGAAGATGTAATTCCCCTGGTATTCCAGTAGTTGTAAATTTACTTCCTGATAAAAACTTTTGTATATCTCCTCCTCGTTTGTGTTTGGAGATAAATTGATTTTTTTTTGAACCACACACAGAACATATACCTTTTTGTATTACCCTGTTATTTTTACTTTTAATACATGAAATATTTTTAGTATTAGTTTTCTTTTTACATTTGAGACAATAACTCATTTATTTATGTGAAAAATTCCTGCAGAGTGCAAAAACCTTTTTAGTTTCCAACATGCACATTTGAATCTTAATTTTTAAAACATAAGAAATCCTTAGAAATTCCTTCACTCTCTCCTCCATTTATTTAAGAAAAAAAAATGAAAAACATGAATTAAAATGAATAGCTTGTCGATGTCAATAGTCTTGTCGAAAGTATTGCAAATAGAGTTGTCAATTCTTTGTTTTCCTCCTCGGTGGGTTGAGTTATTTTCTGTAATACCACCAATCTTTTTTTAATCTCACTTGTTTCCATATTTTGATATTTATTTTGTCTCACTCTTTCCTCCCTCTCCTTCTCTCTCTCCTCCCTCTCCTTCTCTCTCTTCTCTTTTTCCTCCTTCTCTTTTTTCTCCCTCTCCTTCTCTCTCTTCTCTCTCTTCTCCTTTTCCTCCTTCTCTTTCTTCTCCCTCTCCTCCTTCTCTCTTCTCCATTTCCTCCTCTTCCCTCTCTTCTTCAACTCCTACCTCATCCCTTATTATCCTTGAATCGCTTACACCCCATAGAATATCATACATATATTCATCAGGATTTCTTGTTATTCCTGTATCCAAAATATTTTTTTTTACAACAGGAAACCAATAAAATTTCTTTTGAATTTCTAAAAGAGCCTTGCCTTTTCTTAACTTTATAATTTTTTCATTATTTAACATTCTAATTAAATCTAAAGTTGTCGGTTTATCAACATCAGCATAATGCCAATCTTTTATTGAAAATACCTCATTCTTATGTTGAAGAACATATTTATTAAAATACCGAATACCCTTTTCTTGAAGGTATGCTTGGACACAGAAATGATAATTTTCTTGAAGCCTTCTTGCTGTCATTTATGTATTAGAAATATATGTAAGAATAAAATTATGGCACGAAACACCTCCCCATCTTCCCATGGTTAAATCATTTTGTATTTCCTTACTTATTATATATAATCCTGTTTTTTTCTGTTTTCATGATATAAACAAGGGCAAAACCATTATTATATTTACCCTTATTAAATTATTTTATTTGTTGTTTACTAATCGTGGCCCCACAAACTCATTCTCGATACCAAGTGGATAATATTCTTCCTTACGAGACTGATTTAATTGTTCCAGGTCTTCGAGGTTAATTTTAAATGACCAATTATACCCTAAATCATTTATATCATACCCCCATTGTTCTATTCTCATACAAACGATACGCCCTTCTTCATAAACATTTATTTTAATTCGAACTGTGAATTCTGTATGACCTGGAGATAATATCAACACTTCTGTATCTTTGGAATACACGGCTGTTTTATTTAAGGATATATATTGTGATAAATCGCTTAATCTCACCAAGTCATTCGCGTCAGTCGGGCTTGGATAATTTTTTAATTTATAAGCATTTTTCATGTTAATATTTTTGGTTATATTATATTTATGTCGTTCAGCCTGTGCCTTTGTGTAATAATTTGATAAATCAATATCCAGTTCTTGAGATACACCAAAGATAGAACCATCTTTACCAACATAAGTCATTTATATTAGATTAAAAATAATATCATAAAAATTTTTTTTTTTGTTGAGTTGAAATAACACATATAGACATAATTGACCACAACACTTAGAATTTAATTCTTGGACTTGAAATGTTTGATAAACACCATTCTGTAAGAATTTTATGACTTCAACAGGTGGTGGAAGACCAAATCTATCAAAATAATGTTTGTCTTGACTATTAAAAATACAAACCCAATGAGAACCGTTCCCATTATTATCTTCTAAGTTCATAATAATATTCTTTGTATGTTTCGGCACATTTGTTAATTCATCTCTCATACAAATAACCACATGATGAATTTTTAATTTCTTGCAATATTTGACAAGTTGTAAATTTGATGTTTTATTCTTTCTAAATTCTTTAAAACACTCATCAATGCTCATTTATTTATTAGAAAGATATAATCCATTACCTCTTTTCGTTAATTTTACACCTGCTTGTGCTAGAGAAGAAAGCATATCTCCAACTAACAATCTCACTTTATCAGGCAGACCTTCAAGTTTTTCAGCAAAATCTACAATAACACCACTTCCACTAATTTGTTTCTCCAACTCTTTGTTATGTCTTTCCAATTCTTTTTGAGCCTGGAGTTGAGCCTTCCTTTCGTTGGCAGTTTTCACCGCTGTTGAAATACCACCCATCAATGCTCCAACCGCACTTAAACCAGCAAATAAAGGAATTAGAAATGGGAGAAATCCTCCACTCGTCTCTCTTATTGAATATTTTTTCAACATTGGTTTTGTCATTTTAATTTTAAGTGAGCCAGTGTCATTCAAGATTTTAACCTGTTCTCTTGTGAGCAAAACATCAATTCTTACTGCTCCTTTTCTCTGAATTGTATTAACGTTAATCATACAAGGCTTTTGATTTTGAACACAAGATGATAGTTTATGAAGATTGATTTCATTAACATGTACCCCAGTTGATACTTTGCCACTCATTTATTTAACAAAAAATTCTGTGAGACTAATCATCACACCATTATCTGTATTAATCTGTAATTCTGTTTCTTCCAAAAGCAAACAATATGTCTCAACTTCTTCACTCTCTCCTCTTTCAATGTATAGGGAAGTATCCACTCGATTAGACTTTATAGTTTCCTTTTGAGCGCTCAGGTCAAACGCATAGATTGTATACAAACTTTTAAATGCTGTCATATCCAAAATAGGTTCTTTATTTCCATTACTTTCACACACCTTTTGGTAAGACTTTTATGCTTCAGCAAAATCATTTTTTCCCAATTAATTTACAATCTATCTCATGGATAAAATGTTCCATCTAGAGAAACGCGAAGTTGTTTCACCTTAGCATTATCACTCAATGCATTATTCTTATCAGTCGCAGTATCACCATCTGGCTTTTTAAAAATGTTCCACAGATATTGTGGCTTTCCTTCCAGAACACCCAAATTCCACGTGTAAGTAGTTTGGTTGAGTTTAACGTGTTGACATCTTCTTTTGAGGTATGATACACTGAGTGGTTTCTTTGAGTTAAGTCTTCGATTCAACATCTCTTCTGTTTTAAGATTAGGAGTATATTCACTGATATACCAACTCATCTCCTCAATTACAAATTTATTCTGTTCACCAAAAGCACTACCAACACCAAAAAGCAATCTATTTTCATTATCATTCCTTTGTAGTTTAAATCTAATTTTAAGACCATACAGAACTTTATCATGATCACAAAATCCAAATATACCTTTAAGAGGTACTGCCACAGTAAAACTATTTTCTGCTTTTGTATCATCATTATACATTCCTTTCCTTTGAGTATATCCAGGGTCTGTGTTTGTTCCCGTTGACATATCAGGAATAAAACCTTCGACAGACCCCTTTCCCATTCTATCACTGAATGTATAGAGTGTAAATTTCATCATTTCAGATACAGCAGAGACATAATCAACCGCTTCAACTTCTTGTGTTCCAATATACAAACGCACACTATCAAACATTTTCCAGAAGAAATCATTTGCAAGTGTAGCGTTTGTGTTATTCCCAGCTTTAGTGAATTTTAAATTTACACAACAAGAAACTTTCGGAGAGATTCAAATAGGCTTGTTGATTATTTATTTCAAAACTTTTTGTACCATTCGTATTCCAGTCTGTTCCAGTTATTGCATTTACCTTGAAGTAATCTTCTTTTTTAGTGGAGTTTGAGATAATAATAGTATCATCCAAATCATAGATACTATCAATTGCTTCCATACTTGTATTTATTTAGGAAAAAAGATGTTAAAACTTTTGAAACCCTGATCCAAGTATTTGAATTATTTTCTGTCGTTCTTGGGGGGACAACTGAGTTTTGCGTTTCTTAATTTCTTTTATTGCTTGTAATTTATGAGATTCCTTCTGGGCATCTTTTATGCTCTTTGCAGCACCTGCTACATTTCCCACAGCAGAAGCAGTTGAACCAATTAGATCTTTATGTTTTGGAATAGTTGAACCAATACCCATTAGAGTATCAATTTTCCCATCTCCTCTAAATTGATGTCCAACACCCCTTTGTCTCTTAGGTTTATAGTATCCTCTACCAAGATACATACCTTCACCCTTGTAGTATGGGGAAAGGAACATCCCATTCCCTGTAATTATTTTATATTTTCCCAACTCGTGTTTCCTCACAATAACCATCGTATTTATTTATTGGAAAACTTCATGTAGGTGAATTCTGATGGATATAACTTCTCCATTAAAAGAAATCACACGATTATCTTGGTCGGTTATCCCAAAATTTACTCTGTGTATGGTTTTTCCTGACACAGGGAGATAAACCAAATTTTTAGGTTCCATATTGAATTTATAACCAATTGGGGTTGAGTATGCGCTGAATGAAAATATTGCATTTGTTTTTTTTTCCATCATTATAAGCACCATCAATCAAATCACAGTGAATTAACACACGCATTTATTCCTGAGGATATTTGAATGACATTATCACTGTAAAACGTCCCATTAGTTTCAATCTTTTTTGAGGAGAAACCCAATAATTCTCTAAATGAATTATCAATTGTGAAATCAACCTTGTAGTTATTTTTAACTTTAATCGTTGATTTTGAAGTATGTTTTTGAATGTCTATAACAATATTTTTTGGTTCATCACCCTGTTCTTTCATAAGACGAGCAATTTTGGAAGTTATTTGAGAAATCTCATATGCTCCGGGTGAGACTGTTATCATTTTGTATCCACTTCCGGGATTATAACTAAACTTGTCATTTTTATCAGTTATATGAAATATGGTATTATAAGTTTCCATGGACAATAAAGATGCCTCATATTCTTTTGTTGGGTCAAGTTGTAGTGGGTATGGGAATGAAGATGTGTGGTCGCTTGTTGTGAAATTAAAACTCAGGATTGTGCTTCTCATCTTATTTAATATGAGATAAAATGTCTTTATATTGACATTTATTAATTATTTTCATGTTCATCAACTGGTCTAAAATGGCTGATGCTTCATTAAAACAATTGTTATTTCCAGCCTTCTTACTACCTTACAACAATAACAGTCTATTAACTAATTGTGATGAGTCATTTGGAAGAAAACTAATACCTGAACCAAGGATACTTAAAGCCTGAATAATGTGTTTCTCCTTCTCATTTTTCCTACTTTTACTAGAAATACTAACCCTATAATTTAGAGTGTTCAGCAGATCAATGTACACTCTATCATCATTATTTTTCATATCCAATGGTTTATCAATATACTTTGATTCATCCCTCACAGTTGAACCTTGTCTTCCATCTTTTGTGAGAAGAAACATTAATCTCAGAGTTAGTTTAACAGGGGGTTGAGCAGAACCCAAGAACCTTAATTCATCATTAAATATCAATACCTTTTCTTGAACAAGATGAAATATTGCTTGTTGTTCTGTTGGAATGAGTCCTGCTTTGGTTTTTGAATCCGCTCAATATTCATTGTTTTGAAGAGCATTCACAATATAATCAGGGGGTCGATTAATCTCTTCCAGTTGTTGAAATAAACCTTCACCATCATATTCTAATTCTCCGAAATGCTCTAATTCTTCCTCCGTCATTTGATCAAAATCTTTTTACATTTGAAGTTTTTTAGGAGTATATTCTACTGTGGGAACTGTGGAAACATCTTTCATTTTTTCTTGGGAAGTTTTTAAAAGTGGTTTAAAAAATTTATCTTGTTTTCTTTCAAATGCTTCTTCGCCCGTTAGTTTCTGTCTGCGTTTCTTCTTTATGTCTTCCTGCTGTTTTACAACTTTTGAAACCAACTCTTGATGTTCCTTAAATCTTCTTGCTCTTTCTTTTGCATCCATTTATTTATTGAAAAATATCATTTAATGAATTGTAAAGATCAATAGGGAAATTTTCCTTTTCTTCATCATTCAAGTAGATGTGTTCAAATAAATCCTTTTCTTTAAATATTTCATCAAATTCTTTATTAACATTAATGCGAGTTGTAATTTCTTCTTCACTAATACTTGCATCTCTGCTTTTCATACGTTTGCATTGAGTTTCTTCATCAACATCAAAACCGAATGATAAAATCTTCACTCCGCTCAGATGTTTAATAATTTGTCTCGTTCCTTATGGATTAGTTTCTAATATCCCAAGACCACCAGATTTTAGTTTCCTTAACTCACTCTCACAATGTGAATATTTTGTTGTACCAAGAGAAACCTCCTCAAATATTTGTCCTTCATTCCTCAATCGCATATGTTCCTCCACTGAAATATAGTGATAATCTTCATCTTTTACTTCTCCAGGTCTTATTGCTCTAGTTGTTGTTGATACAATGCGTATCACGGGGTGTTTTTCAAGTAAATTAACAATATTCTCATTTGTACTACACAAGAACCTTGATTTATGAAAGTTTTTTCCAGAAGCAGATTTACCCACAAGATTTACAATAATAGTTGTCATTTATATATGCAATTGTTTATAAAACAAAAAATATATCCCTTATTATCTCATCTTGTTTCACAACAATATATTTATATTTTTCAGTCGTGTGCTTCATGTAATCCTCAAATTTCTTTTTACAACATAATGTAGAACAATTATCTCTCCAAAAATTATTGATATCTATTGAATTTAACTTGAATAAAATAAAAGTATTAGCATTGTTTCTGATGGAACGACGAGGAAGTTGAAAGTACGATTGACTAATATAAATACAATAACAAGAAGAATGTCTCCCTCTTGTGTAGTAGCTGTCAATTACCGTTTGGTTTCTCTCATTAACACAATCATCAAAGATAACGAGGTTCTTTTTTGATTTATCCAAATCTTGGGGAGACGGTATATCATCCGTATTATCACTAAGAATACAAGTTATCGGATTTGATTTATTTTTACATCTCTGTGTATCACAAAATAGTTGTATTATATCTTCAATGTTATCATCATTTAGGTTTTTTTGAAGTTTAAATAAACCGATTATATCTTCTTTTTGAAGACCAGCATTAAAACCTTGTGAGAGTCGTTGATACTCTGGTGGAAAACTCGACTTTGTGAAAATTATTAAATTATCATAATCTAAAAAGTTGGGAGTGAGGAGCATCTTTAAAAGTAAGCAGGTTTTTCCACATCCACTTGAACCAACTATGAGACATCTTAATGAATTTGGGAGATTTTTATGGTTGTTAAATTTTATCTTATTTTCCCAAATTCGTAAAAAATCATTCATTTATATATTTGGAAAACAGGTTATTTAATTTATTATTGGCTTTTTTAGAAACTCTATATTTTATCCTAAGTTCAGGTTTAATTTCAAGATAATCCATTATTTTATTTATGCAATATCTTGTGTTGATATTTCCCTGAAAATTACATCCATGAATAATATATCACAACAATCCTTTGAACATTTCTCTAATACGTTCAGTTTCTTCCCTTGTAAGGAAAGGTGTGTTGTCACCCTCTTACTTTACATTCATTTCTCTAATCAATCTTGTAAAGTAATTCATTTTTGGTGTAAATCTAAAAGAATTATTTTCCTTTTTATATTTTTTATTGTCATTAATTAGAAGATAATCACTGAATATACATTGTTTATAGGCTTTTGACTCTGTGTTTAACCCCCGTCTTTCACATGCAGGACAATTCTCAAATTTGTCATATGGAGAATCAGGAAAGTCTAGCATATTTATAAAGTAAAACTTTACTTAAACTGAAATTCATCTATACTTTCAGTTGTATATTGACTCATATTTAATAATATTACCATCGATATCAATATACTTTTTTTCATTACCAGGTTCAACAACAACATTTTTTTTATATTAAAGGTAATTTTAAAATGATCGTTAACTACTATTGAACGAAATGTCATTTCACCTGATATATTAACATCCTTTATTTCATCAGGATTTACATCTTTAGGGTTGTTGAAAAAAATACAAATTTCTCCTTGCATATTACAGATGGTCCTATCTTTTCTTTCTAAAGCTTCATCCATAAGGTATTTGTTTTTTGATACTTTTTCTTGTTTCATTGCTTTTTCTAGTTTTGAATATATTACCAGAAGGAGAGGAGAAACTTTTATTAGAGATACTTTAATTGATGTTCTACCAGGTATACTAAAAGCCCTTCCACTGAAGGAAATATAAGAACTCATATTATTTACCATAATTGTTTTTATCCAATAGTTGTTATATTTATCTTTGGTCAATTTTACATCCTTGACATATTTCTCAGTATCTTTAACAAATGAAGAGATTGATTGAAACTTGTCTTTTGTGTCTTGAAACATTGTATTTATTAAGTGAAAAAGTTGGAGGATAAAATGGTTTTAAGCACAGATTCACCTGTAAAATAAACGAAATTTTCATCAAGAAAATTTTAGTTTTAGCAAAGATTTATTATTTAAATATGGTGAATACAACATTCTGCGATGTTTGTAATCACAAATATAAACATTATAGAAAACACCTCCGAACCAACAAACACACATTTAATCTATTTCATAAAATATCTCCTCTTGAGTTGGAAAGAAAACATTGTGATATCTACTCAAATGATGTTTTGAAGAGTAGTTATAATAGACATATTCAATCACAAAAACACAAGAAAAATGAGTTTAAAGTAAAGGGAGACTATTATATTGAAAACACTGATGGGGCATTTAAAGGGCATATAAAAATAAGGATTTTTCAATTTGGAGAACCTGGTCCATCATCAATAGCTGAATCAATTGAAATAGTGAAACCTGATGTTAAAAATTTATTAAAAAGACATTAAAAGAAATGAAAACTTTAAATTTTTATATGGGAGTGAAAATGAATATGAAAAGACAAGATGAAGAACAAACTCCTTATATGAGAACAGATCTTCATTTTATAACATCATTTCAAGATTTTTTGAATAGTGGGGTTTATGAAGAACTATCAAAACAAGAGGAGGATGTTGATAATACAGTGGTAGGAAGTGGATTCAATATTTAAAAAAATCATCTTTTTAGATATACACATTCTAAAATCAAACCCTCTTAAAGCTTCTTCTTATATTGAATTACCAAAAGAAATAAAACTAAAGAAGGCAGTTGTTAATATTAAGAACAATGATAATAAATGTTTTCTCTGGTCTGTTCTTGCTCACTTTCATCCACCAAAATGTAATTCAGAAAGAGTAAAACAATATATGAAATATGAGAATACCTTGGACATTAAAGATTTTAAATTCCCAATGCCACTAACAGATATTCCTAAATTTGAGAAAAAGAATAATCTTTCTATTAATGTATATGGATTAACGAATACAAACAAATTTAAATATTAAAAATTTCAAACAACGATAAAAATGAAGAAACACACATTGATCTTTTATATTTTAGTGATGGAAAGAATTCACATTATACATACATCAATAATTTATCAAGATTAATCTCTTCTCAGGTATTCAGAACAGCAAACAAAATATATCCTTGTAAGCGATGTCAATTCATTTCATACAAAAGAACGATTAGAACAACATTCAAAATATTGTAGTAATCATAAATCAGCTGTAATTACAATGCCTAAACCTGGTGAAAAGATTTCTTTTGAAGATTATAATAAATCTATCATGCACCCATTTGTGATATACGCTGATTTTGAGTGTATGCTTAAAAAGATAAATACTGCTTCTCCTAATCCAAAAGAATCATATACAAATAAATATCAAAAACATATTCCATGTGGTTTCTGTTATTATATCAAATCATCTGTTTTGGAAAAGTATAACAAACTTGAACATTATAGTGGAAAAAAAGCTTCACAAAAGTTTGTAAAACGGTTAGAAAAGGATTGTATAAGACTCACTAAATTAATGAAAGAAACAAATGAACCGATGAAATTAACCAAAGAAGAAAAATTCGAATTTAGAAAGAACAATATCTGTCATAATTGTGAGGGGGAAATTAAGGAGTCTAAAGTTAGGGATCATTGTCATCTTACTGGTAAATATAGAGGTCCCGCTCATTCCTGTTGTAATCTTAATTATAAATTACCTTCTTTTATTCCAGTCTTTCTTCACAACAGCGCCAATTATGATACACATCTATTTATAAATGAACTTTCAAAAACACCAGGGAATATTTCTGCCATAACAAACACAAGTCAAAAGTATATTTCATTTACAAAAATGATATTCACAAAACCTTTAACTCGTTTTAGGTTTCTAGATTCTTACAAGTTTATGGGAACACCACTAGCCTACCTAGCATCAAATCTAAGCTCCACGGACTCTTTTCCAAATCTTAATTGATTCTTTCCAAAAGAGGAAATTCTCACTAAAGAGGAAATTCAGATTAAAGAGGGAATTCAAAGTAAAGAGGAAATTCTAATTAATGAGGAAATTAATGAAGAAATTCTAACTGAAGATGAAATTCTAATTATAAAGAAAATTCGAACAATGAATGAAATTCTAACTCAAGAGGAAATTCTGATTAAAGATGAAATTCTGATTAAAGAAGGAATTCTCACGAGAGAGGAAATTCAAACAAGGAATGAAATTCAAAGTAAAGAGAAAATTCTTACAAGTAAGGGAATTTATCCTTATGATTATTTGGATTCATTTATGAGATTTAAAGAAACACAACTTCCTTCAAAAGAAAGTTTCTATAATAACCTTTATGAAGAAGAGATAAGTGATAAGGAATATAAACACGCACAAGAAATATGGAAAATATTTAAGATAGAGAACCTTTGAGAATATCATGATTTATATCTAAAAACAGATGTTTTATTGTTAGCTGATGTGTTTGAAGCTTTTAGATCACTCTGTCATAATAAAAATTGTTATGGATTAGATCCTGCCCACTATTTCACAGCTCCTGGTTTAGCTTGGAGTGCAATGTTGAAACTGACAAAACAAGATATAGATTTAATCAGTGATGTTGATATGCGTTTGATGATTGAGAAGTCCAAGAGAGGTGGAATATCACAAGTATGTTCAAAAAAATATGCTAAAGCAAATAATAAATATCTTCCAAATTATGATAGTGAAAAAGATAGTAATTATTTGATGTATTTTGATGCTTATAATTTGTATGGATGGGCAATGTCTCAATCTCTGCCTTATGGTAAATTAGAGTGGGTGGAAGAAAAGGATTATGAAAAGGCTTTGATAAATATTGTTATTTCTTCTCAAGAGGAATTGAATGACGAAGAAAAAGGTTATTATTTTGAAGTTGATTTGAGGTACCCGAGTGATCTTCATAATAAGCATAAAGACCTTCCTTTTGCATGTGAGAAAGAAACCCCAAAGAAAGAATGGTTCAGTGATTATCATAAAAGTTTTAATATTAAAGGCAAATCAACAGAAAAGTTATTAACAACATTCTATGATAAAGAGGGATATGTTTTGCATCAGAGAAGCTGAAAACAGTTTTTGAGAGAAGGATTGAGAGTCGCTAAAATTCATAGAGTTTTAAAATTTAAACAAAGTCCTTGGGTGAAAAAGTATATTCAATTCAATACAGATATGAGAGCAAATACAAAAGTAAAATTTGAAGGGGACTTTTATAAATTAATGAATAATGCTGTATTTGGAAAGACTATGGAAAATGTTAGAAACAGGCAAAACATTAGATTCGCAACATCTTGGAAAGAAGCTTCGAGATTGATAAATAAACCAAGTTTTGAGAGAGAAGAGGTTTTTTCAGAGAACTTTTCTGCAATTCATATGAAAAAGGAAAGTATTGTAATGGATAAACCAATTTATATTGGAACAGCAGTTCTTGATTTATCAAAGATATTGATGTATGATTATTTGTATAATGACTTGAAGAAAGAGTATGGTGAAAATGTTTCATTGTTGTATATGGACACTGATAGTTTTATCCTAGATATAAAAACTGATGATGTTTCTAAAGATATGAAGAAAAATATTGGAGTATATGATACAAGTAATTTCAGCAAGAAGAGTGAGTTATTTTCCAAAAAGAATGAAAACGTTATTGGTAAGTTTAAGGATGAGTTGGGTGGAAAAGTAATGAGTGAGTTTCTTGGATTGAGAGCAAAGGCATATGCTTATAAGTATGGTGATCAGATTGATAAGAGGTTAAAGGGAATAAAGAAATATGTAATAAAGAAATCAATAACTTTTAGAAATTATTATAATTGTTTGATGAATAAGAAAGAAGAATATAGGAAAATGAATACAATAAGAAGTTATAAACATAACATATATAGTGAAGAAGTAAATAAAAAGGCATTAGGAGCCTTTGATGATAAGAGATTTATTTTAGATAATGGAATAGATTGTGTTCCATATGGATATTGTATGATAGAGTGAATAGAATAGATTGTGTTTTTACGATGGGAAGATGGGTTAGGGTTTTTTAATGGCTACCGCCACGTTTTTTTTCCAATATATAAATGGTCAAACCAAGTATTAATCAAACTAAAGAGTGGAGAAAATCTCATTCTTGGTATATAAATGGAAAACATAATGAATGTGAAAAATATCAAATAAGTCTTATTGAAAAAATAACTAAAACAAAGGTAAATAAAACAAATAAACGAATCAATTTAAAAAGTAGTAAGTTAGAGGATGTAAAGAAAAAAAATGAATATCCTTGAATGGACTGAAAACTTTGATGGTTATCAATTGAACAATGAAAAATCAATTTACTATAATCTCAAAATGATAGTATGTGGCTCAGGAGGTGGTCAAACAAGAGCATTAAGAGAAGTTTATAATTTCGTAATGGCACAAAAGGGGTATCTTAAAAAATATAAAGATTCAAATGTTTTGTTTTTCAATATTTTAGATGGGGATTATTGTGCAAAGAAAATTAAACTATTGAAGGAATTTGAGAATGAACAAATCTTTATATGTTCAATGAGTGAGCTAAACAATATGCATCGGTTATTTGATAAAGAGTGTCCCGAGGCTTAGACGTTTTAGATATTTCTTTAGAATCACCTTTAACAAATCTTTATCTTCTTGTATGGATTATTTGAAAAAAAAAAGTGTCCCCAGGTTAAAAGGGGAGACAAATAAATATACCTTGGGATAAAAAGGGGGTTTATTTTTAGGGAAAAAAATATGAATCGCTGAAAATCCCCCATTCATTTGCATGGGGAAAAGTGAGCCAGAACCAGTATATTCACCCTACTCATATGAGATGGCAGATGTGGTTTGGGATTAAATACCCTCACAATTAACGGTTTCTGGGGGGGTGGCAAAATGTAGCATTGGCGAAGGTATGCACTCTACTGTGTGCCCGTTCTAGTTAAACAGGTATATTTCTTCAACTTTTACACAAGAACAGTTGGAGAATTTCCAATAGCTGAGAGTGTCTAGCGAGGAGGTGAGGAATGGCTTTTGCAGAAGATCCAGTTTGGAGTGGATGAAAGAAAGGAGCAGCTCGGAAATCGAAGAGTAGAAAAGTCTCAGGATCCAGATAATATGCACCCGAGAGTATTGAGAGAAGTGGCTGAGCAGGTAAGCGAGATGTTATCAGATATTTTCATTAGCTTACTGGAGTCAGGAGAGGTACCAGAGGATTGGAGAGTAGAAAATGTAAGACCATTATTCAAGAAAGGATCCAGAGAAGAATTGGGAAACTATAGACCTGTTAGTTTGAATTCAGTTGTGGGGAAGATGTTGGAGACATTGATTAGGGACCAGATGAACCATTTGAATATATACAAACTAATTAAAGGTAGTCAGCATGGGTTTACCAAAGGTAGTTATTGTCTCACAAATATTTTGAGCTATATGAAGCAGTGCCTGATTGGGTGAATGATGGAAAAGCATTGGACATTGTATAATTTAGAATTTAAGAAGGCATTTGATAAGGTACCACATCAGAGGTTGTTAGCCAAAGTGAGGACATATAGAGTGGTTGCTCAGGCAGCTATTTGGATTGAAAACTGGCTTCATGATAGGAAGCAAAGAGTGGCTGTGAGTGGCAGGATGTCTTGCTGGGAGGATGTAATTCATGGGGTACCTCAGGGATCAGTACCCCGACCAGTACTGTTCATTATTAAAAGCAATAATTTGGATAATGGGGTGAAGGGTCAGCTTTCCAAATTTGCAGATGACACAAATCTTGGAGGTAAGGTGGATATGAGAGGGGGTGGTGATCAGATTCAGGAAAGTATTGATACTTGCATAGATTTGATGAAAGATTTGGCAGATGTAATTTAACCTGAGCAAGTGTAAGTTGTTGGGGATGGGAAAGAACATGAAAATAGAGATTACAGGATGCAAGGGGTAATTTTGGAGTGTGTCACACAGGAGAAGGATTTAGGGGTGGGAATAGATGCGGGAGGTAAGCAGGCAGCACAGTGAGAGAGCTACTGTATATGTAATGCAAACATGATTTTAGGTTGTATTCAGAGGGGAATCATTGTTAAATCAAAAGAAATGGACTTCACATTGTAGAGGAATTTGGTAAGGCCACATCTGGAATATTGTGTGCAATTTTGTTCACCACAACTCAGGAAGGACAAAGATGCCATAGAGAGGGCTCAGCTAAAGCAACTAGATTGATTATGAGCCTAGCTAGACTCAGCAATGAGGAGCGGCTGAAGGAGACAGGACTTTTTATATTAGAAATGTGGTGGTAATGAGGAGATAAGCCAGAGATGTTTAAGATTATGAAAGGTGTAGATAAAGTAAGCGCAGATTATTCAACAGAGTAGACAGTGATCGGACCAGGGGCCAAAGCCTGAGAGTCAAGAAGAGGAGAGTTAAGACGGCAGTAAGGCAGGGGACTTTTTTCAGATAGTAGATGATGCATTAAATTGTCTCCCTGGAAAGGTAGTGGCAGCAACAGTGGATAAGTTTAAATTTGAATTCGATAGGTAGTTGGAAGTTATGGAGATCGAGGGGTATGGGGAGGTTGGCTGGACTTTTAGGTACCTTGAGCATTGATGGGTGATTGTATGCATGTGTATGGAGTGCTGTTGGTTGGGGTCTCATCAAGGGGTGTTGTGTGGTTGATGTTGTGTCTTTTTTACCCAAGCCCATGCCATCTCAGATGGGGGAATTTTTTTTTCAAAACTTCAAAAAAACACAAAATATACTTAATTTTAAAAAAAGAAAACATTTTGCATTTTCTTATTTTGATCTGGGGTTGATAAATTGGTGTGGTGTTGATGTGGCACAGGCATGATCAGCTGAAAGGCATCCACCTGTGTCTGATTTCCTTGTTTTCTTGTGTCCTCAACCATTTCTCGGACATGTATTTTCCGATGTTGTTCAAACTTCGAACCTGGATAATGAATCATGACTTACATATGCACGTCATTTTTTTTCGCGATCAGATCCAAGATGGGTGAATGGTGGCCATTTTGTTCAGGAAATGTATTCCCAACAATTTCTCATACACGCATAGTCCGATTTTTTTTTCTAACTTGGCACAAGCACAGTACGAGATGGCGTACACATGCACCTCACAATATTTTGTGATCTGATCAAAGATGGCCGACTGGAAGACTATCGGCAATTTTAGTTGTATATAAATACAGGCTAGCCCTTTAAGTCCACAAAGAAAAATTACTAAAACAACGGAGGTTATCATATTTTATCTTTTTTGCTTGTTCATTATGAAAAAAACTCTTTCATGCAGGTGAAATTGTTGAAAGAGCCAAAGTATCAGTGATTGTTGTATTCAGTTCAGTGAGGAGATTCCGTCCATTTGTTGAAGAGCTTTGGAAAAGAAACATCACAGGAAAGATATGGATTGCTAGTGAAGATTGGGCAACGTTCCAACCATTTGCTTCTGAACGACTTGCTCACATATTTCAAGGGAGCATTGGTTTTTCTCTCCAACGTGGTTCAATTCCTGGTTTTTATCAATTTCTAGTCACTATCCGGCCATTCTTCAACAATGAACTTTACAAACCTAACAAAGACATTGATCAAAATATATTTGAAACATCAAGGCAAAAACACAAAAAGACTATTTTTAATATTGCACATATAAAAACAAGAATTAAATGCAAATCTGGTTCAAGTTTCCTCAGTGTTAAACATGAATTAAACAAAAATCATACAAAGCTTACTATGACTCCAAGTAACAGGACATTTTCACACGATATTGTATTATATACTGAATGTGATGGGGGAGATGCAAATAATATCGACGAAAACGATAGGAATGATGGTGTTTCATCCAGTGAAAATACCAGCAAGTCCATTTTATGGAAAACTAATCCAGCTAAATTTCACAATGATTGCTGCAATGTGGAATGTTTTGAAAATGTATTTCTTTTGGAATTCTGGGAAATGATGTTCAATTGTTCCTGGATTATTTCAACAAAACTCAAGAACTGTACTTGCCTTGAAGATTTACGTAATGTTGAGACACAATTCACTGACATGTCTCACATGAGAGTGACGTACTATGTGTACACAGCTACGTATGCTGTTGCTCATGCTTTACATGATTTGCAACAATGTGTTCCTGGTCAAGGCCCATGGGACAATGGTACATGTGCTGTTATTACGAACTTTCAATCATGGCAGGTAACAGGAAAGCCAACTACTTCTCTGAATGTATTATGCATTTCTATCTTGTGACTTCATTTTAAGCAAATATGGCAAAAAATAGACCCAATAAAGTGCCTTACTAAAAATTCATTTATTTTGGCATTTAAACTTACCAAGCTGTTGTTGCATATTTCGGGATTCCAGGATGGGACAGAGGTATGCACACTCACCTCTAAGCCACCTATTCTGGATTTGAATCATGACCCATCCTGGTGTTTTGCAGGCAGGGTGATTCTTCAATGTGTGTGGCATTCCTCGAGTAGATGTTAAACTGGACATCACATCTGTCAGCATTAGTTGTTAAAGTTAAAGATCCCATGGTGTCCTTAACAAAGAGCAGGCAAGCTATTGCCATCACAATGAACAAATTAGAAATTCCTGCTCTAACCTTGGTTGCCTGGCCAGGTGGTTCGAGAAAAACTTGTGCCAAGCTTCGCACAACAACTCCTCAAGGATGTGGGAATAATCGTGGCTGTTAAATAATAAAATTCTTCTTCTTCTTCTTCTTCTTCTTTCAGCTGCTCCCGTTAGGGGTCGCCACAGCGGATCATCCGAATGATCCGCATAGTGATTTGGCACATGTTTTACACCAGATACCCTTCCTGACGCAACCCTGGTCGCCTCTTACAACACAGGGATATGGTACACCTATTTTAACCGGGGCATACACCAGCCCAGTACACTGGTACTCACTTTGCCGACCTCGGAAGGATGACAGGCTGAGTCAACCCCCTGGTGTATTAATTCAGTGGCCTAACGGGGCTTGAACTCAGGACCTTTTGGATTCCAAGCCACTGCCCTAACCACTGCGCCAACACCAGGCTTTGTTAAATAATAAAATTATATTACAATATTATTGTATTATTATTGTATTCTGTTCCTAATATTGATTTCTTAAATTTCATTGTTTCTTCAATGAAAATTCCAGCTGTTATACTATTTGAAGAAGGTCACTTTCAAAGTTAACAGAGGAGAAACTTTATTTTTTGATAAAAATGGTGATCCTCCTGCAGTATATGAGATTGTGAACTGGCAAAAAACCACTGAAGGTGATTTGGATTTCAAAGTTGTTGGGATTTTCGATTCATCTTATCCACAAGAGAAGCAACTTCGTATTGTTTCAAGTGATTTTGTGTGGAATGATGGCACACCAAAGGTAAATGTAAATTTTCTGAACATCAAGGAAACTTTATGTCCCAGTTTTGGAGCTATTGAATCCTTGGAAGTAACAAAAAGAAGATTGGACACTACTTGTCCTTTAATATTGTCTTTTTTAATATTTCCAATGAACCCTTTGTTTTCAAGGTTCCGAGCTCTTTGTGCAGCAATTCCTGTGAACCTGGAACAAGGAAGGCTGCCCAGAGAAGAAACCCATTGTGTTGTCACGATTGCATTGCATGCCCACAAGTGCAATTCTCTAATGAGACAGGTAAAATAAACAGGGTGATCTATATAACTAGCAATACTAATGGAAAAATCCACGTTTACAAACATGAAAGTTAAAGGGAAAAAGTGAATGTGCAAAGCATGTCACAAAAAGAGCAAACGATAAAATTACTCACTCAGAAGTTCAGTATCTAAAGTTCAGGCTGTGGTAAAAGAGGGAATTACATATCACACGGTAACAATGGTCAGTATGTTTTTTTTGCATGTTTGGATTTGAAGCGATGTATCCATTCTTGCCAGGCCGGACAATGGAGTTCCATGACCCGCACACACAATAAACATGTGAAAGTCAAATTATTTGTCACCACAAAGGTTAGTCCAGTCAACAACACACAACAGGGTAACAATATTCAAAGTAGGTGGATGAGGATAGTCCTGCGAATTTTAAAAACACATGTATGTCCTTGAATGCCCTTTCCCATGAAAAAGCAACATACAGTTGACTGTGAGAGGAAACCCATTAAGGAAGTTAAGTGCTGACTGTTGCAAATATCTGGATTTGGGCCTTGTTGATGGTCACTGATGCTAGTGGTACAGGAAACTGACAACATTCCACGATAAATTGCAAATTAACATATTTTGGTGCTTTTTTATGTCTGGGATGAGTATACGCTTCACACTTTGTGATAAGGAAATGATCAGCATCTATGGAGCGATCAGAAAGGTGTCTCTGATGTGTCAGTAGTTTATGCTAATGCATACATACATTGGTGCACCGGGGTGTGGTTAAAGAGAGTCACATGATCCACGCATGTTCAGATGATGTGCTGTGCTTTGTTGTGCCCGTGTTGGGATTAAACCTGTTGTTCCAACTTCAGAGCCTTCATCCCTGTCTATTGATTACATTACAGTGGCGAGGAGGATGTCTTTGTGCATCGGCATATTGCATGAATATGCAGTGGGGGTGAATTGGGAAGACTATACCAATTATCTGAAACAGTACTTCATGGCAAACAAAATGGACACCAATGAGGATGCTGAAAGGTAGTGAGCTGTATTACTGACAGTATGTGGCGCTCCGAATCACAGCCTCATCAACGATCTTCTTGCCCCAGTCAAAACTTCTGACAATTCGTATGAAGAGCTCGTCAATCTTGTGAAAATATATTGTCACCCTAAACCGGGTAAGATCATCTCAAGATATAGATTTTATTCCCACAATCAAGATGGTCAGTCAGCATCCGAGTTTGTGGCTGATTTACGCCGATTCGCCGAACATTGTGAGTTTTCAGACCAAATTGAAGAGATGTTGAAAGATTTATTTATCAATCAATGAAGACTCATTTCTGTGGAAACTCCTTCCTGAATCCGATCCCAATTTGGCTAATGTCATGGAAATAGCCACTGCGTGTATGCAAACTGCTGAGAGCCTTTATATGATTTTTAACAAGTCAAAAGATATTAAGCAGCACCCATCGGTTAACTTGGTAACCTTTGGCTACAAGCAAGAGTGTTTTAGCCAGCCGCCAAATTCACCTCCACCTCCTGACATTTCTAAATTCACTCGGAAGGATGGGGTAACTTGTTGGCGTTGTGTTGGTAATCATCAAGCTTTCCAATGTCAGTAAAGGAATTATACCTGTGACAACTGTGGTAAGTGGGGACACTTGAAGTGTCGTCCTTTTCGATCCAAGTCGAATAACTTGTCTCCTGCTTATCACATTGGGGTGAACCCTAATTCAGCGGACAATAGGTCACAGAGCACAGCCTGGAGCTGAGAGTCAAGTGAAAAGCATCATGGGTTTTTTTTCTGTTGGAACAAAGAGCTCTGATGCTCCAATTATAGATGATGTAACAATCGATAAGATCTCAGTGAGGATGGCTGTTGCTACCGGTGCTTCCAGATCAATTATGAGCGAGAGCAAGTTCACCTCTATCTACCCTCTGAGAAAGGCTCCTGCACTCTGGCCTGTATCTATTGACTTGAGAATGTACACCAAGGCGGTGATTCCTGTAGATGGCTCAGCTGACGTAACTGTAGGATATGGAAACAGCACTCATGTCCTACCACTACTGATACTGTTTGGCGAAGGACCAACCCTCTTTTGCCGAGATTGGTTATGAATAATCAGACTTAATTGGAGTGACGTAAACAGTCTCCAACTATGATGCTGGATACGATACCATGCTCAACAAGTACCCTGGCCTGTTCAGTGTTGGTGTTGGCACCTTTGCAGGGCCCAAAGTGAGGATTCATGTTTCTGCAGATGCTCAGCCATTGTTCCATAAGGCTAGACCTGTGACCTACATGATGCGATCAATTATCCAATGTGAGCTTGACTGCCTGCAGAATGAGGGCATCATCTCACCAGTCGAGTATTCTGACTGGGCGGCACCTATTGTTCCAATAATCAAAGCAGGTGGAGCAGTACGCATTTGTGGGGACTACAAAATGACAATCAACTGCAATTCAAAGCTGGATGGCTACCCTTTGCCCAAAGCAGAGGATCTGCTCACCACTCATGGGTGGCCAGACATTCACTAAGCTTGACTTGATCAATGCCTCTGGATGATCAATGGATGATGATTCCAAGCCCGATACATGCATCAACAGTCATCGAGGACTCTACATGTACAACAGATGCCCATTTGGCA